>NC_141172.1:104225000-104662500 GCF_055505025.1 Bos grunniens
TGGAAGCCTGAGCACACCAAGACCTCTCCCTCCCTGCTGTCCACAGTGTCTAGCCCAGTGCTTGGCTTCCCTGGTGTGACTGATGGGCTGGGCCTGAGGATGCCAGCCGTAGGGGGCCTTTCTTGGTTTGCCCAAGATCAACACATGCTGATGAGACCAGCAGGCCCCCAAGTTCACACCAGACTTTTCCACTGCTGGTCTGGATTTCTGGGCTCCTGATGTTGGCCTTTCCATGCCAGCCTCTGGGGAGCCAGTGCTCCTTGGGAAAGACACCGCATGCATGAATAATATGACAAGCGTCTAAGTTGGCAGCGAGGGGTGACAGGATTTTCTAGGGATTAGGCCAAGTCTGGCAGGTTTCCCACGTCTATTCAGCTCCTGGAAGCCCAGCAAATTCACGTGGACCTGTCTGGTGCTTAGGTCTCACTGGTGGGAAGATTCAGAGACGGCAGGGATGATGTGCTTTTCTGCAGCCTCTGGGCAACCTGCACAGTCCAGTCATCCTTAGGTCGCCTTCAGGGAGCACTGGTGAATACTTGCTCTTCGTACTCTTGCCCTGTAGGTGCCTCATGCTGCCCACAAGAACAGATGAGACACGTGAGTGAGTCAGTTTGATTCCCTTACCTTTAAAATGGTCATTGCTCCATGGTATTCAAATATTGCTCCAGATGACTGTGACAATCAAATGAGGTGAAGAGGTCATACATAGATGCCGAGTAGTTAGAGCTGCCCTCACAGGGCACTGTTCTCAGAAGCGTCAGTATACTCTTTCCTATAAAGGTGCCAACACCTTGAGATGGACTGTGTTATGCTCATTTTACAGATGAGGAAACTGAAGCTTGGGAGATTTACTGACCTGCTTGGGTTTACAAAGCTAGTGGGTGTGAAGTTTCTTTCCCAGTGTTTGGTGTATACAGAGCACTTAATCTGTCCTAATTAAACAAAGAGAAATAACCGGATTTAGTTTGTCTCAATCCAGGCTGACATCAAAGTCCATGTCACCAACCACTGTGCTGTACTGCTTGACTCTAAACTGTAGAGTGCTGTTCCCCTGGGAGAAATTGTTTCCATGTGGTCATGGGTTCTGATCCACAAACTGATTGCCCTGTGAGTGGGGTCCCAGCAGACCTCCTGGGCCTTATATTCTGTCCATTACATCTTTCGTGTGCTATGGATCGTGTGCTTTCTATGTAGGCCAAAAAATGGAACGTTAGCACAGACACTATTCTTGAGGATGCTATGCTCAAAGGAAGGGAGGGGAATAAGGAAAATGTCAGTCAAAGATAATATGTAGTAATAGCCACTCACTTACTGAATTTTGACGTGTGACAAATGCTTTGTTAAGCATTTTATATATTTATCATTTTCCCCTCATGCAACCTCATGAGCTAGGGACTCTTTCTAACTCTCTTTTGCAGAAGAGGAATCTGGAAAGATTCATTTAATTACTCTATGCAGGTCTCTGGTTAATTGGAGAAAACAATCATGGTTAATCCACATTCTCTCACTTGAAGGTCAAAATTTAGCAAAGTCACATCATGATATAGAGGCTGCATCAGGGCTCCAGTTGGCCCTGAGTTCAGTTCCTTTCTCTATCAAGGACTGCAGATGAAACAGACACAGGATTGCTGTCTAATTCTGTTTGTGTGTTTGCGTGCTATGTTACTTCAACCATGTCTGACTTCTTGAGACCCCATGGACTGTAGCCTGCTAGGCTCATCTGTCCATGGAATTCTCCAGGCAAGAATACTGGAGTGTGCAGTGATTCCTTTCTTCAGGCAATCTTCCCGACCTAGGGGTTGAACACTCATCTCCTGAGTTGGCAAGTGGATCCTTTATCACTGAGCAACCAGAGAAGCCCCACAGTATGATTTGCCTGGCACTTAATAAAATTTGCTGTTAACATTATTATGCACATGTGATAGAAAACAAATCAAAACCCAACTAAGCCATCAGATTCAAAGCACAGAAGAGGATTTCAGACACTTTCACAGTTTCCAGGGTTCCCTCATATGCAGGATTTCACCCATGAGGCTCCCCACCTAACATTGTGAGAGCTCCGCTCCCCTTTGTGAGATGTGGTCATTTAATGGTCATTCAGCTCTCTTGCGTGTTAAGTGGCAGAGTCATGACTCTAACTCTGGTCAGCTCAACCCTAGTTCCAGTGCTCTGTCAGCTCCCAGAAAGTGTCAGCGTATGAATTGCTTAGATGGAATGGAAGGGTTATTTAGGGAATGTTCCTTAGAAGATTCAAACTCTCATACAATTGCACTCATTTCACATGCTAACAAGATCATGCTCAAAATCCTTCAAGCTAGGCACCAACAGTATGTGAGCTGAGAACTTCCAGATGTACAAGCAGGGTTTTGAAGAGGCAGAGAAACTAAAGATCAAATTGCCGACATTTGTTGGATCATGGGGAAAGCAAGGGGAGTTCCAGAAAAACATTTATTTCTGCTTCATTGATTACACTAAAGCCTTTGACTGTGTGGATCACAACAAACTATGGAAAATTCTTAAAGAGATGGGAACATCAGACTACCTTACCTGTCTTCTGAGAAACCTGTATGCAGGTCAAGAAGCAAGTTAGAATGAGACATGGAACATCTGACCGATTTAAAATTGAGAAATGAGTGCATCAGGATTGTATATTGTCACCCTGCTTATTTAACTTCTATGCAGAGTACATCATGCAAAATGCCAGGCTGGGTGAATCACAAGCTGGAATCAAGGGAGAAATATTAACAACCTCAGATGTGCAGATGATACCCCTCTAATGGCAGAAAGTGAAGAGGAACTAAAGAGCTTCTTGATAAGGGTGAAAGAGGAGAGTGAAAAAGCTGGCTTGAAACTCAACATTAAAAAACTAAGATCATGGCATTGGGTCCCATCACTTCATGGCAAATAAAACGAGAAAAAGTGGAAGCAGTGACAGATTTTATTTTCTTAGGCTCTGAAATCACTGTGGATGGTGATTGCAACCATGAAATTAAAAGACACTTGCTCCTTGGAAGGAAAGCAATGACAAATCTAGGCAATGTGCTGAAAAGCAGAGATATCACTTTGTTGACAAAAGTCCATATAGTCAAACCTATGGTTTTTTCCAGTAGTCATGTATGGATGTGAATATTGGATCACAAAGAAGGCTGAGGGCCAAAGAATTGATGCTTTTGAATTTTGGTGCTGGACAAGACTCGTGATATTCCCTTGGACTAAAAGGAAATCAAACCAGTCAACACTAAAGGAAATCAACCTTGAATATTCATTGGAAGGTCTGATGCTAAAGCTGGAGCACCACTGCTTTGGCCACCTGATGCAAAGAGCTGATTCATTGGAAAAGACACTGATGCTGGGAGGGATTGAAAGCAAAAGGAGAAGGGGGCAGCAGAGGATGAAATGGTTAGATAGCATCACTGACTCAATGGGTGAGTTTGAGCAAACTCCAGGAGATAGTGAAGGACAGAGAAGCCTGGTGTACTGTCCATGGGGTTGCGAAGAGTCAGACACAACTTAGCAACTGAAAAACAACAACACCCTTAGAAGAGAGGGCAGTGAATCCCAGTGATCCCACCCACCACAGATGTAATCTTGTTGGTAGGATGGCTAAGCAGTTCTCCACTTCAGGCACCAGTGAGAAAGGCTCTTCCAGAAGGAGAGTCTTTTTCACTTCATTTCACTGCAGATGAAAAACAAGTGTTTTCAGGTAACTCATTTTCTTTATTGACTCTTCAAGTACTGCATATCCCACTTTGAAATATTGAGAATCATCTCCATGGAATAAAAAGAACACAGGCTTTGGAATCAGAAGGATATGTTCTTTTTATCAACATCAACTCTGACACTTACAGCTGCATAACTTTGGACAAGCCATTAAGCTTTGAGACTTTGTCTCTTCATCTGTGAAATGGATACAGTAATATCTACTTCCAGGATGATTGGAGAGGGTTAATTTATGTAATATATTCAAGGTGTCTAGATCACAGTGGACTCAGAAAATGTCACAATTTTTCATCATTACCTTTTTATTAGTAAACTATTAAATTGTAGTTACAAAAGACTTGCTTGCTAGATCCTACGACCCTTACATGTGGTGCCTTATGGTTCTAGTAGCTGCTAGAGAGTTAGCTTGATTCGCATCTTCAAAAGGAAAGCCGAGTTCAGCGGTGGGATGAGAGAGAAACTCACTCTCCAGGCAGATATATGGTCAGTTGACATATGTGTCTGAGGGAAGCTAGAATAGTAAAGAGAAGTTTTCAGATCTCTAAACTAGGAAAGAATACTTTGGAGTATAAGCCGGTCCATGGGCAACCGGGGATGGCTTCTGAAGCATGACATCTGTCACAGCTGTGGTTTTGTCCATACAGTTCTCTGTTAAAGGTTTGTTTTGCTATAACATTAGAGAGGTGGGATTTAAAAGGTCATGTCACCCACAATGATTCAAACAGGTTGGATCCTTCATTTTTTCATATCTATGCTTCGGACAGTAGAAGTCAGATCCAGCCGCACTGCCAAGCAGGGCTCTGGAGTTTTATAGGACCTTTATACCATCTGAAATCATCTAGTTGAAAAGCCATCTGAAATTGCTTAGCTGAAAACGACTGACATTTAGTGGGAGATACACTAGGAAGAAGGCAGTTAGAACAGACTGCTGGCAGTGGCATAGGAGGGGAAGTGTGAGACGCTGTAGGAGCTGAGAGGAGGGCCATCTACTGCAAGACCAGTGATCAAGGCATCACTGAGTCACCCAGAGGAAGTGACCTTGTTGAAACAACAACCAAATGGAGATACTTAAGGGTGAAGATGGGGATACAGACAACTTCCTTGGATAAAGAAACAGCATGTTCAGAGCATAGCAGTGGAGGAGAGCATGGCGCATTCAAAGAGTCGAAGAGGAACATTCTTGGCTGGAATGGAGTTATTGGTGGGAAAATGGTAAGAGATGAGAATAAAAAGGGAAAAACCATGCAAGGAGACTGGACTTCACCCCTGAGGTGATGGGAAGCATCTGAAGCGTTAGGCAGGGGCATGCCAGGATCACATCTTATAGGAAGTAATATAGAAGGTGAATTGGAGGTGAGATGTGAAGGTGATGATGATGGCAGTGATGAAAAAGAAGAGGGGAACAATCACTACCCGCAACACCATCTCCTCCAAAGTGGAAAATGTGGTCAAGATTACAAGTCACCAAGCCCCTCTTCCACTTTGTGACCTCATATGAAAGTGAAGGTGAAAGTCACTCAGTCGTGTCCAGTTCTTTGCGACCCTATGACCTATACAGTCCATGGAATTCTCCAGGCCAGAATACTGGAGTGGGTCGCCTTTCCCTTCTCCAGGGGATTTTTTACAAATCATGGGTCGAACCTAGGTCTCCCACACTGCAGGTGGATTCTTTACCAGCTGAGTCACAAGGGAAGCCCAAGAATACTGGAATGGGTAGCCTATACCTTTTCCAGCAGATCTTCCTGACCCAGGAATAGAAGAGGGATCTCCTGAATTGCAGGTGGATTCTTTACCAACTGAGCTATCAGGGAAGCCCAACCTCATATGGCTCTACTCAATGCAAAGAATAGGATCAGCACATGAAAAGAATTTGATAAACACTGAATGGTACATTTGAATTTATAGCTCTCTCTCTGATGGCTGGCATAGGGCTCTCAGAATGTGGTATTAGATGAGCGTGTGATCTCAAAGAAAAAAAATTATCTAACAAAATTATGCATTATTAATGAAAACCACAAAAAAGCTGTGGTTTTATGCTTTGCAAAAAGATTTACAGAAATATGTTTAACCAATGAGATTGTATTCTGTCCTCGTGTAATGGACCTCATTGCAGGCATCAAAGGGTAGGCCTGGAGAAGGAAATGGCAACCCACTCCAGTACTCTTGCCTGGAAAATTTCATGCATGGAGGAGCCCAGTAGACTACAGTCCTTGGAGTTGCAAAGAGTCGGACATGACTGAGTGACTTCACTTTCTTTCTATAGTTTCTTTTGGAGAAGGAAATGGCAACCCACTCTAGTGTTCTTGCTTGGAGAATCCCATGGACAGAGAGGCCTAGTGGGCTGCAGTCTATGGAGTTGCAAAGAGTTGGACACGACTAAGCAATTAACACACACACAAGGGTAGGGCAGTAAAGGGAATTGTGGATTATTTTGTACAGCTGATGTATATTTATTGAAGAGTTGGCAAAATCAATGCAGAGAAAGAGAATCCTGCTCATGACCATAAAGCAAATTAATGAAAAAAAAAAAATAGCAGTAGGGTCTCCTGAATTACAACCTTTTATTCTTTTGCTTGTATCTGTGCCTATCATTCACTAAAATGAAAATCAGGTAAATAAACATAATAATCTTTCTATAGGGTAATATGCCTTAAGGTATATTACCAGGATGCAGCGTTGGTAAACAGTAGTAGCTGGTGTGTGTGTGTGTGTGTGTGTGTGTGTGTGTGTGTGGTGAGGAGAGTTCTAGTTTCACGTATGTTTAGAGCAGATGGTAAAAACAAAGGTAAGAATATTTCTTTATTATAGGATACTAAAGAGATTTTAATAAGCAAATACACCTTTAGAAATTCAAAAAGAAAGATTTTCATCAGTCTAAGGCTTTTTTACTTTCACATTTTCAACATCAGATTGACATGCTGTTTTATATAAATTATACTCATCATATTGATTTCTTTAACATCTTCAGGATTGACATTATAATTCTATGTTAAATGAAAGGCCCTTAGGGATTTATATGCTTTTCCTATTATTTACTTAATTTAAGTATGTATCTCTAGAATTTGATTAGCTTCTCTTAAAATTCAGGTGGAAGACTGACAGATAAAGCAGTTTGATGACTAAATGAATCACATCAACTTCTCCCAGCTTTCAGCATTTTATCTTCTATATTAGGAGTTTGGCAATATCTACCACCTTAAATTGGGTGACTTGTTATTTGACTGTCAATCTTCTGGCTTCATAAAAATGTTCATCTCAATGCAACATTAAAGTGTAACCTTTTATAAGCAACAATTGAGAGCTCAAGTTAAATTTAGCCACACAAGTTACAAAAGGCTTCTCAGGTGGCCCAGAGGTAAAGAATCCATCTGGCAATGTAGGAGACACAGGTTCAGTCCCTGGGTCAGGAAGATCCTCTGGAAGAGGAAACCCACTCCAGTAATCTTGCCTGGAAAATTCCATGGACAGAAGAGCCTGTCAGGCTACAGTCCATGGGGTCACAAAAGAGTCAGACACAACTTATCAACTGAGCATGCACCCATGCATGATGTACAAAAAAATGTATTAACCCAACTAAAGTGATCATCAGATGAAAGGTATCATCCATGTACAGCTAAGGCAGCCCAAGCAAGGCCTGTGAAAATGAAAGATTCCCTTCTCCCGGGGATCTTCCCAGCCCCAGGACTGAACCTATGTCTCCTATATTGCAGTTGGATTCTTTGCCATCTGAGCCACCAGGGGAGCCTCTAGCTGCTGACAGATATTCTTTGACATTGTGTAATGGGTAGCTTAATTTCAGAGACATTGAAATGGAGGGTGGGTATGTGTTAGATCTCCAAGGACCGGCTTTCTAGAAGACAACTTTTCCACAGACAGTGGTGGAGGGGGATGGTTTCAGGAAGAATCAAGTGCATTACATTTATCATACACTTTATTTCTATTAATATTATTACACCAGCTCCACATTAGATCATCAGGCATTAGATCCCAGAGGCTGGAAACCCCCGTGTTAGAATTAAGAGATTTAATATTATGCGGTTATGTTATAGACTACTCTTTGGGAAATTCAGTTTCCCAAGGACAAGGAACAAAATGCCCTAGAATCTTGCCAAACTCTTACAACCCTGTAACCATTCCAACTTGAGATTCACAGATGTTTTCATCCATTAAAACTATATAACAAATTAACATAGACCAGGTGGCTTACTAACAACAGAAATGTATTTCTCACATTTTTGGAGCCTAGGAAGTCCAAGATCAAGATGCTGACAGATTCCAAATATTGTGGAGGTTCACTTCCTGATTCATAGAGAGCCACCTTCCTCCTGGGTCCTCACATGGTAGAAGAGGGGAGCAATCTTTCTGGAGTCTCTTTTACAAGGTCATTAATTCCACTAATGAGAGCTGACCATCTTCATCTCATCATCTCCTGAAGACCCCACTTCCTAACACCATCATAATGGGAGTTAGGATTTCAAAATACGAGTTTAGGGGGAACACAAACATTCAGTCAACAGCAAGAGATATTCAGATAAATCCTCAGGACATTTCTCAAAGGCATTATTATATCTCCACAACCAGAATCTCATTTTTTCTCTAAGGACTCAAACTATTTCCAGTTTTGAAATGAAAATTTCTTGAGGTTTTAAAATTTCTGATACTCATAAAGGTATGAACTGAAAATGTTAGATGTTAAGTGAGAACATATTCCAGTAGTGAAAGTAATATACAAATCTATCTTTAGCCTTAAAACTTATTTCGCTTTTTCATTTTTAAAATCTTTTCATGCATTTTCTCTACAATTTTATTTTTTTTGCCAAGTTCACACATCTGAATGACATTTTAAAGCCTGTCAAAGACTGAAAACTAAAACATATGATCTTAATTATGTTTGAATGAGTGTTTTGCTGATTCAAAGTTGTAGTTAAAAAGGTTAGTATTTTCCTTTAGAGAAAGTGGAAGTTTACAAGTCTATTCAATTCTTGCCCTATTAAATCAAAATAAGCCTCTCCCTCTCTAAAAATCTTTTCTCTTTCTGGGTGAGGATCCTTTATTTGACAATGAGCCAGGGTACTCAGTTTGAAGTGCTGGAAAATTATCTCTATTATAAGTTAACAATTTAGAACTTTGTATTGAACACCACCAAGTTTTGAGAAAGCCCTGAAAGAACTCCCCTAATTATCTATAGTGGGTTGCTTGGTGCCTCCCACTCCAAAATTTGTCCCTGTCCTATCCCCAAAACCTGTAAATGTGACCTTATTTGGGAAAAGGTCTTTGCATACATGATTAAATTAAAGATTGATAGATGCAAGCACCCTAAATTACCCTAGTGAGGGCTATCTCCAAGGACAGTGGGGAAAATATAAACAGCACAAGCCAAGAATTGCATGGAGCCACTAGAAACTGGAAAAACCAATTCTCCCACGAAGCCTTCAGAAGGGGTGTCATCCTGCTGATGCATTGATTTCAGGTGTCTGGGCTCCATAACTGTGCAGGAATAAATTTCATTGCTTAAAGCTACCAAATTTGTGGCAGTTTGTTATGGCAGCACTAGAAAACTCATCACAACAAACTGTGGGAAACTCTTAAAGAGAGGGAAATACCAGACCACCTTACCTGCCTCCTGAGAAACCTGTATGCAGATCAAGAAGCAGCAGTTAGCAGACATGGGACACTAGACTGATTCAAAACTGGGAAAGGGGTATGTCCAGGCTGTATATTGTCACCCTGCTTATATAACTTGTATGCAGAGTTATCATGAGAAATGCTGGACTGGAAGAAACACAAGGTGGAATCAAGATTGCCAGGAGAAATATCAATAACCTCAGATATGCAGATGACGCCACCCTTATGGCAGAAAGCAAAGGAGAACTAAAGAGCCTCTTGATGAAAGTGAAAGAGGAGAGTGAAAAAGTTGGCTTAAAATGCAACAGTCAGAAATCTAAGATAATGGCATCTGGTCCCATCACTTCATGGGAAATAGAATGGGAAACAGTGGAAACAATGAGAGACTTTATTTTTTGGGGCTCCAAAATCACTGCAGATCGTGACTGTAGTCATGAAATTAAAAGACACTTACTCCTTGGAAGAAAAGTTATGGCCAACCTAGACAGCATATTAAAAAGCAGATACATTATTTTGCCAACAAAGGTCCGTCTAGTCAAAGCTATTGTTTTTCCAGTGGTCATGCATGGATGTGAGAGCTGGACTATAAAGAAAACTGAGTGCTGAAGAATTGATGCTTTTGAACCGTGGTGTTGGAGAAGATTCTTGAGAGTCCCTTGGACTGCAAGGAGGTCCAACCAGTCCATTCTAAAGGAGATCAGTCCTGAATATTAATTGGAAGGACTGATGTTGATCCTGAAACTGCAATACTTTGGCCACCTGATGCGAAGAACTGACTTATTTGAAAAGACCCTGATGTTGGATATGATTGAAGGCAGAAGGAGAAGGGGATGACAGAGGATGAGATGGTTGGATGGCATCACTGACTCAATGGACATGAGTTTGGGTAAACTCTGGGAGTTGGTGATGGACAGGCATGCTGCAGCCCATGGGGTCACAAAGAGTTGGAAATGATTGAGTGACTAAACTGAACTGAGAGTATGTCATGTGAAATTCCAAGCTGGATGAATCACAAGCTGGAATCAAAATTGCCGTGAGAAATATCAACAACCTCAGATATGCAGATGATACTACATTAGTGACAGAAAGCAAAGAGGAACTAAAGAACCTCTTGATGAAGGTGAAAGAAGAGAGTGAAAAAGCTGGCTTAAAACTTACCAGTCAAAAAATTCTGATCACAGCATCTGGTCCCATCACTTCCTGGCAAATAGATAGGAAAAAAATGGAAACAGTGGCATATTTTGTGTTCTTGGTCTCCAAAATCACTATGGATGGTGACTGCAACCATGAAATTAAAAGACACTTGTTCCTTGGAAGAAAAGCTATGACAAATCCAGACAGTGTGTTAAAAAGCAGAGACATCACTTTGCTGACAAACGTCTGTATATTCAAAGTTATGTTTTTCCAGAAGCTATGAATGGATGTGAGAGTTGTATCATAAAGAAGGCTGAGTGCTGAAGAATTGATGTTTCTGAATTGTGCTGGAGAAGACTCTTGAGAGTCCCTTGGACTGCAAGGAAATCATACCAGTCAATCCTAAATGAAATCAACCCTGGATATTCATCGGAAGGATTAATGTTGAAGCTGAAGCTCCAATACTTTGGCCAACTGATGCAAAGAGTTGATTCCCTGGAAAAGACCCTGACAGCAGGAAAGACTGAAGGCAAGAGGAGAAGGGGGTGACAGAGGATGGGATAGTTGGATGGCATCACTGACTCAATGAGCATGAGTTTGACCAAACTCCAGGAGATGGTGAAGAACAGAGAAGCCTGGCGTGCTGCAGTCCATGGGGTTGCCAAGAGTCAGACATGCCTTACTAAAGAAAAAAAACAAGGAAGCTCATTATAATATTCAAGTGCTCCAGGTCGTCCCTCTTCTGAAATCATCAGAGACCAGTATCACTGACTTGAGACCTGGCCCCACAAATGTGGGGGCAGTGACTTCAGTTTTTAGCAGTTTTTATCAAAGAAAGGGGATTTGATATCATTTTGTTCTTTTTGCAATTGTTTAGATGACTTATAAAAAAAGAAGCACATAGTAAACTATAAGCACACTATCTGAGGTTATTGTTCAAATCTGTGCCATTAAAATTTGACACATCCTATTTTACATTTTCTTGTTTACAGTGAATTTATCATGTATTCTTCAACAATTTTCTGATAAAATATTGAGTGAAATAAAAATGCCTGGCAGCTTCCACTCCCCTCACAATGTTTTAGTTTTCTTATCTGTGAAAGGGAGATCATAGGGTCACACTGATCTTATAAAGTTGTTGTGAGGGTCTATCCAGTTTACACACGTACAGAGTTTAGGACAATGTCTGGCACATCGTAAAAGTTCTGTAGATGTAGATTGCTGTTGTTACCTCCACCATCATCATCGTCATTATGTTTATCAGTATGGTAATCATGAAATGGGAGCCGAACACGCGTGACCTGAGTATGTACACATCCTGTCTAAGATTAATTTAGCTTAAGGCTCCCTAAATTAAAAGTTAGATGCCCAAGACATGTGGAGAAATCGTTACGGTCTGTCTTCAAACTAAAAAGCATCTTGAACTTCAGATCCAGACAGACCCCAATCCTTCTTCAACAGTGGATTTGCTCTGTAACCAGAGACAAATTACTTATAATAGATGCATCTTAGGCAGGCTTCTCAAGCTTGCTTCTATTCTCCAATCACCTGTTAAAAAAGTACCAGTGGCTGTGAGCTAGTCAGAGGCTGCTGCTGATTGAATCAAAGATGAGGCTGTCATGGGAGCTGAGGCATCAAAGTGCCTTTGTGGGGACTGACAAAGTGACCAAAGAGTAAAAGAGATGAATTCTTTTCCAGGAAATGAAAACCCAAATGTTAGTCTGGAGAAGAAGTGGGTGAGAGGAACAAGGAAATGAGAATATGACAAACCATGCTAAGTGGAGCAGAAAGGGGAAAAGAGAGAGCTCCTTTCTTTTTGCTTCTTTGTTATCTTTATTATTATTATTATATCATGGTAACATTGATCTCATATAAAGAAAAAGCAGGATAACAAGATTGAGTTTGTATTTGAATCATGAAGGGACATCAGAACTCTTAAATAAATATGTAGGGACAATTTTATCTACTTTCCAAGGCTTAATAAAGCCCATTGTATTTCATTATACTGTTTTTTCCTGCCTAAAAGTTTCAACTAGGATTAAAAGATACAAAAGCATTTGGTCAATCATATTTTGTATACACTAGTCCAAATGTTCCTACGTCCTTTTCTGAAATAGTTTTGATGTGTGTACATACCCTTGGCTACTAGATGTATGGTTCTGATTAGTCTGGTCAACTAAATCAAATAGTAATTCAGTCAAGCAATCAACTGGCCTCTTTCTACCCTTGTCTCCTTACCAAACTGGCTTATTTGATTGCATTGTTGATAAGCTTTAAATTCAATCTTCTTGTATTTCCCCTTAAATGGAAAACTTAGGCATTACATGGTGTAACGTATTTTCCTGATAAAAATTAGGGATACAGCCAGAGATAGATTTGAGATTTTCAGAGCAGCTGCTTTTCTCCTACAAAGTACCTTGTATGAATGTGTACATGTGCACACATACACAAACACACATACAATCAAGTTATCTTCATTTTATAGGTAGAGAAACTGAAGTTCAGAGAGGTATAGTGAGTTCTCTGACGTCACAGAGCATTACGACACAGGATATTCCAAGGGACCAAGCCATAATCCACATAATCTAGATCAGTTGTCTTCCTAAACCAGGGAAGATCCCCTGAAAGAGGGCATGGCAACTCAACCCAGCATTCTTGCCTGGAAAATCCCATAGACAGAGGAGCCTGCTGGGCTACAGTCCATGGGGTCATAAAGAGTTGGACACGACTGAAGTGACTTAACACAACAACAACCCAAACAATACATAAGCAGCAGGAGCCTGGTCTGGGGCTTCCAGAAACATAGTTTTTCCGACAGGACTAAACCATCAAAACTTAGGGTAAAAAATAACATTTATTCTAGAGGTAGATGACCACCCCTGTGCCCTGAACATAAGAAGGAAGGAGAATAGGGAGGGACAACAGATCTGAATAAGAAAAGCTATGCTTTCCTTTACCATTATTGAAAAAGAGAAAATATAACCCAAGAAACACCATCAGTAGATAATAAACTAGATGGACTATTTGCTCGAGAAAAATAAGCTAACCCAAGGACACATTTACTTCTTGCTACCTCATATTAAAGTAATGTTTTCTCCAAAGGTTGACATGATGCAGAAAGCTCCTAGGGTCAAGGTTTATGTCTTTTTTAGCTATAGACTTGAGGCTCAGTAAAGAACACAATAAATATTTTTAAGATGCTAAAGGACATTTTCATACACTTCATGGGGTTCTTAAGGCAAAAATACTGAAGTGATTTGCCATTTCCTTCTCCAGTGAACCACATTTTGTCAGAACTCTCCACCATAACCGTCCATCTTGGGTGGCCTTACACTGCATGGTTCATAGTTTCATTGAGTTAGACAAGGTTGTGGTCCATGTGATTAGATTGGTTCAGTTCAGTTCAGTCGCTCAGTCATGTCCGACTCTTTGCGACCCCATGAATTACAGCACACCAGGCCTCCCTGTCCATCACCAACTCCCGAAGTTCACTCAAACTCACGTCCATCAAGTCGGTGATGTCACTCAGCCATCTCATCCTCTGTTGTCCCCTTCTCCTCCTGCCCCCAATCCCTCCCAGCATCAGGGTCTTTTCCAATGAGTCAACTCTTCCATGAGGTGGCCAAAGTACTGGAGTTTCAGCTTCAGCATCATTACTTCCAAAGAAATCCCAGGGCTGATCTCCTTCAGAATGGACTGGTTGGATCTCCTTGCAGTCCAAGGGACTCTCAAGAGTCTTCTCCAACAACACAGTTCAAAAGCATCAATTCTTCAGCGCTCAGCCTTCTTTACAGTCCAACTCTCACATCCATACATGACTACAGGAAAAACCATAGCCTTAGATTGGTTAGTTTTCTGTGATTGTGATTTTCAGTCTGTCTGCCCTCTGATGGAGAAGGATAAGAGGCTTATGGAAGCTTCCCGATGGGAGAGACTGACTGAGGGGGCTGACTGTGGCTCAGATCATGAACTCCTTATTGCCAAATTCAGACTGAAATTGAAGAAAGTAGGGAAAATCACTAGATGATTCAGGTATGACCTAAATCAAATCCCTTATGATTATACAGTGGAAGTGAGAAATAGATTTAAGGGCCTAGATCTGATAGATAGAGTGCCTGATGAACTATGGACTGAGGTTCGTGATATTGTACAGGAGACAGGAATCAAGACCATCCCCATGGAAAAGAAATGCAAAAAAGCAAAATGGCTGTCTGGGGAGGCCTTACAAATAGCTGTGAAAAGAAGAGAAGTGAAAAGCAAAGGAGAAAAGGAAAGATACAAGCATCTCAATGCAGAGTTCCAAAGAATAGCAAGGAGAGATAAGAAAGCCTTCCTCAATGATCAGTGCAAAGAAATAGAGGAAAACAACAAAATGGGAAAGACTAGAGATCTCTTCAAGAAAATTAGAGATACCAAGGGAACATTTCATGCAAAGATGGGCTCAATAAAGGACAGAAATGGTATGGACCTAACAGAAGTAGAAGATGTTAAGAAGAGATGGCAAGAATACACAGAAGAACTGTAAAAAAAGACCTTCACGACCTAGATAATCACGATGGTGTGATCACTCACCTAGAGCCAGACATCCTGGAATGTGAAGTCAAGTGGGCCTTAGAAAGCATCACTATGAACAAAGCTAGTGGAGGTGATAGAATTCCAGTGGAGCTATTTCAAATCTTGAAAGATGATGCTGTGAAAGTGCTGCACTCAATATGCCAGCAAATTTGGAAAACTCAGCAGTGGCCACAGGACTGGAAAAGGTCAGTTTTCATTCCAATCCCAAAGAAAGGCAATGCCAAAGAATGCTCAAACTACCGCACAATTGCACTCATCTCACACGCTAGTAAAGTAATGCTCAAAATTCTCCAAGCCAGGCTTCAGCAATACGTGAACCGTGAACTTCCAGATGTTCAAGCTAGTTTTAGAAAAGGCAGAGGAACCAGAGATCAAATGGCCAATATCTTCTGGGTCATGGAAAAAGCAAGAGAGTTCCAGAAAAATATCTATTTCTGCTTTACTGAGTATGCCAAAGCCTTTGACTGTGTGGATCACAATAAACTGTGGGAAATTCTGAAAGAGATGGGAATTCCAGACCACCTAACCTGCCTCTCAAGAAACCTGTATGCAGGTCAGGAAGCAGTTCTAACTGGACATGGAACAACAGACTGGTTCCAAATAGGAAAAGGAGTACATCAAGGCTGTATATTGTCACCCTGCTTATTTAACTTCTATGCAGAGTACATCATGAGAAACGCTGGACTGGAAGAAACACAAGCTGGAATCAAGATTGCCGGGAGAAATATCAATAACCTCAGATATGCAGATGAAACCACCCTTATGGCAGAAAGTGAAGAGGAACTACAAAGCCTCTTGATGAAAGTGACAGTGGAGAGTGAAAAAGTTGGCTTAAAGCTCATTCAGAAAACAAATTAAAGAGCCTCTTGATGAAAGTAAAAGAGGAGAGTGAAAAAGTCAGCTTAAGCTCAACATTCAGAAAACTAAGATCATGGCATCTTGTCCCATCACTTCATGGCAAATAGATGGGGAAACAGTGGAAATAGTGGCAGACTTTATTTTTGGGGGGTCCAAAATCACTGCGGATGGTGACTGCAGCCATGAAATTAAAAGACGCTTACTCCTTGGAAGGAAAATTATGATGACGCTAGACAGGATATTAAAAAGCAGAGATATTACTTTGCCAAAAAAGTTTAGTCAAGGCTAAGGTTTTTCCAGTTGTCATGTATGGATGTAAGAGTTGGACTATAAACAAAGCTGAGTGCCAAAAAATTGATGCTTTTGAACTGTGGTATTGGAGGAGACACTTGAGAGTCTCTTGGACTGCAAGGAGGTCCAATCAGTCCATCCTAAAGGAGATCTGTCCTGAGTGTTCATTGGAAGGACTGATGTTGAAGCTGAAATTCCAATACTTTGGCCACCTGATGGGAAGAGTTGACTCATTTGAAAAGACCCTGATGCTCGGAAAGATTGAAGGTGGGAGAAGTGATGAGATGAGGAGACAGAGGATGAGATGGCTGAATGGCATCACCGACTCGATGGACATGAGTTTGAGTAAACTCCAGGAGCTGGTGATGGACTGGGAGGCCTGGCATGGTACAGTCCATGGGGTCAGAAAGAGTTGGACACAACTGAGTGACTGAACTGAACTGAACTGCGAGGATATTTAGGTATGGCATTCTTTTATCTTCAGAATTCCTTTTCCCTAGTGTTGACTCTAAAAGGTCCCATTTAAATGTCACATCCTCAAGGAATTCTTTCCCATTTTCACCATTTCCCTATTAAAATCAATGTCTCTACTCCTTAAAAGTGTTGAGTGTTTGTCTTTTGTTATAAATATATTTTTCTGGTTTATCACTGTGTTACTTAAATGACATGAGATAGGCTGGCTACTTAGCTATAAGGTCCCAGAAACTTCTTACCATTCTCTACTAAAAAAAAGTTTGATAAATAAAGTGAATACAAATATGGTTGTTAAATGTCAAGATGGCCCTAGGAAAATGCTGACAAAGAAGTTTACTCTTGGTATTTCTTCTCAAAGACTTGGTGTTTGTGACTTTCTTTTCTTTCCTTGATTAGTGCTCATCAGCTCTTTTCTCATCCAGAATTATCCTCATGAGATCATCACAAAGAGTGCAGCCAGGAGGAGCAACCCCATGCCTGAGGCCAGGGGTGGCAGCCGGGAGGACCAACCCCACATCCAAGGAGCACTGCGCAGGCACAGGTGGGCCTAGAGGAGCTATCCCACGTTGAAGGTCTGGAAGGGCAGAGGTGAGGAGATACCCCTTGTTCAAGGTAAGGAGCAGCCATGAAGAGATACCCCATGTCCAAGGAAAGAGAAACCCAAGGAAGACGGTAGGTGTTGCAAGAGGGCATCAGAGGGCAGACACACTGAAACCACAATCACAGAAAACTAGTCTATCTAATCACACTAGGACCACAGCCTAGTCTAACTCAATGAAACTAAGCCACGCACGTGGGGCCACCCAAGATGGGCGGGTCATGGTGGAGAGATCTGACAGAATGTGGTCCACTGGAGAAGGGAATGGCAAACCACTTCAGTATTCCTGCCTTGAGAACCCCATGAACAGTATGAAAAGGCAAAATGATAGGATACTGAAAGAGGAACTCCTCAGGTCAGTAGGTGCCCAATATGCTACTGGAGATGAGTGGAGAAATAACTCCAGAAAGAATGAAGGGATGGAGCCAAAGCAAAAAGAATACCCAGCTGTGGATGTGACTGGTGATAGAAGCAAGGTCTGATGCTGTAAAGAGCAATACTGCATAGGAACCTGGAATGTCAGGTCCATGAATCAAGGCAAATTGGAAGTGGTCAAACAAGAGATGGCAAGAGTGAACGTCGACATTCTAGGAATCAGCAAACTAAAATGGACTGGAATGGGTGAATTTAACTCAGATGACCATTATATCTACTACTGCAGGCAGGAATCCCTCAGAAGAAATGGAGTAGCCATCATGGTCAACAAAAGAGTCTGAAATGCAGTACTTGGATGCAGTCTCAAAAACGACAGAATGATCTGTTTGTTTCCAAGGCAAACCATTCAGTATCACAGTAATCCAAGTCTATGCCCCAACCAGTAATGCTGAAGAAGCTGAAGTTGAACGGTTCTATGAAGACCTACAAGACCTTTTAGAATTAACACCCCAAAAAGATGTCCTTTTCATTATAGGGGACTGGAATACAAAAGTAGGAAGTCAAGAAACACCTGGAGTAACAGGCAAATTTGGCCTTGGAGTACGAAATGAAGCAGGGCAAAGACTAATAGAGTTTTGCCAAGAAAATGCACTGGTCATAGCAAACACCCTCTTCCAACAACACAAGAGAAGACTCTACACATGGACATCACCAGATGGTCAACACAGAAATCAGCTTGATTATATTCTTTGCAGCCAAATATGGAGAAGCTCTATACAGTCAACAAAAACAAGACCAGGAGCTGACTGTGGCTCAGATCATGAACTCCTTATTGCCAAATTCAGACTGAAATTGAAGGAAGTAGGGGAAACCACTAGACCATTCAGGTATGACCTAAATCAAATCCCTTATGATTATACAGTGGAAGTGAGAAATAGATTTAAGGGCCTAGATCTGATAGATAGAGTGCCTGATGAACTATGGACTGAGGTTCGTGACATTGTACAGGAGACAGGGATCAAGACCATACCCATGGAAAAGAATGCAAAGAAGCAAAATGGCTTTCTAAGGAGGCCTTACAAATAGCTGTGAAAAGAAGAGAAGTGAAAAGCAAAGGAGAAAAGGAAAGATATAAGCATCTGAATGCAAAGTTCCGAAGAATAGCAAGGAGAGATAAGAAAGGCTTCTACAGCAATCAATGCAAAGAAATAGAGGAAAACAACAAAATGGGAAAGACTAGAGATCTCTTCAAGAAAATTAGAGATACCAAGGGAACATTTCATGCAAAGATGGGCTCAATAAAGGACAGAAATGGTATGGACCTAACAGAAGTAGAAGATATTAAAGAGGTGGCAGGAATACAGAGAAGGACTATACAAAAAAGGTCTTCACGTCCCAGATAGTCACGATGGTGTGATCACTCACCTAGAGCCAGACATCCTGGAATGTGAAGTCAAGTGGGCCTTAGAAAGCATCACTATGAACAAAGCTAGTGGAGGTGATAGAATTCCATTGGAGCTATTTCAAATCTTGAAAGATGATGCTGTGAAAGTGCTGCCCTCAATATGCCAGCGAATTTGGAAAACTCAGCAGTGGCCACAGGACTGGAAAAGGTCAGTTTTCATTCCAATCCCAAAGAAAGGCAATGCCAAAGAATGCTCAGACTACCACACAATTGCACTCATCTCACATGCTAGTAAAGTAATGCTCAAAATTCTCCAAGCCAGGCTTCAGCAATACGTGAACCGTGAACTTCCAGATGTTCAAGCTGGTTTTAGAAAAGGCAGAGGAACCAGAGATCAAATGGCCAACATCTGCTGGATCATGGAAAAAGCAAAAGAGTTCCAGAAAAACATCTATTTCTGCTTTATTGACTATGCCAAAGCCTTTGTGTGGATCACAATAAACTGTGGGAAGTTCTGAAAGAGATGGGAATTCCAGACCACATAACCTGCCTCTTGAGAAACCTATATGCAGGTCAGGAAGCAACAGTTAGAACTGGACATGGAACAACAGACTGGTTCCAAATAGGAAAAGGAGTATGTCAAGGCTGTATATTGTCACCCTGATTATTAAACTTATAGGCAGAGTACATCATGAGAAATGCTGGGCTGGAAGAAACACAAGCTGGAATCAAGATTGCCAGGAGAAATATCAATAACCTCAGATATGCAGATGACACCACCCTTATGGCAGAAAGTGAAGAGGAACTAAAAAGCCTCTTGATGAAAGTGAAAGTTGAGAGTGAAAACGTTGGCTTAAAGCTCAACATTCAGAAAATGAAGATCATGGCATTTGGTCCCATCACTTCATGGGAAATAGATGGGGAAACAGTGGAAACAGTGGCAGACTTTTATTTTTGGGGGCTCCAAAATCACTGCAGATGGTGACTGCAGCCATGGAATTAAAAGACGCTTGCTCCTTGGAAGAAAAGTTATGACCAACCTAGACAGCATATTGAAAGGCAGAGACATTACTTCGCCAACAAAGATCCATCTAGTCAAGGCTATGGTTTTCCCAGTGGTCATGTATGGATGTGAGAGTTGGACTGTGAAGAAAGCTGAGCGCCAAAGAATTGATGCTTTTGAACTGTGGTGCTGGAGAAGACTCTTGAGAGTCCCTTGGACTGCAAGGAGATCCAACCAGTCCATTCTGAAGGAGATCAGCCCTGGGATTTCTCACTTCCAGTTCCTTTGGAACGAATGATGCTGAAGCTGAAACTCCAGTACTTTGGCCACCTCATGTGAAGAGTCGACTCATTGGAAAAGACTCTGATGCTGGGAGGGATTGGTGCAGGAAGAGAAGGGAACGACAGAGGATGAGATGGCTGGATGGCATCACTGACTCGATGGACGTGAGTCTGAGTGAACTCCGGGAGTTGGTGATGGACAGGGAAGCCTGGCGTGCTGCGATTCATGGGGTCGCAAAGAGTCGGACACGACTGAGTGATTGAACTGAACTGAACTGATCATCATAAATTAAATCCTGCTAAAGTGAAAGTGAAAGCCGTTCAGTCGTGTTCGACTCTTTGTGACCCCATGGACTATGTACAGTTCATGGAATTCTCCAGGCAAGAATACTGGAGTGAGTAGCTGTTCCCTTCTCTAGAGTTTCTTCCCAACCCAGAGATCCAACCCAGGTCTCCCACATTGCGGTTGGATTCTTTACCAACTGAGCCACGAGTGAAGCACAAGAATCTTGGAGTGGCTAGCCTAGCCCTTCTCCAGCAGATCTTCCTAATCCAGGAATCAAAACAGTGTCTTCTGCATTGCAGGCAGATTCTTTACCAACTGAGCTGTCAGGGAAGCCAGAGCTGAAAACCAAAAAAACTAAGATCTTGGCATCTGGTTCTGTCACTTCACAGCACATGTGCATGTTCAGTTGCTCAATCGTGCCGGACTCTGTGACCCCATAGACTGTGGTCTGCCAGGGTCCTCTGTCCCTGGGAGTTTTCAGGGAGGATAAATGGAGTGAGTTGCCATTTCCTTTTCCAGGGGATCTTCCCAACCCACAGATGCAAACCCTGTCTGCTGCATCTCCTGCATTGGCAAACTGATTCTTTACAGCTGTGTCACCTGGGAAGCTTTCATGGCATACAGAAGGGGGGAAAGTGGAAGCAGTGACAGATTTTATTTTCTTGAGCTCCAAAATGACTATGGACAGTGATTGCAGCCATGAAATAAAGACACTTGCTCCTTGGAAGGACAGTTATGACAAAGCTAGATAGAGTATTAGAAAACAGCAGACATCACTTTGCTGACAAAGGTCTGTATAGTCAAAACTATGGTTTTTCTAGTAGTCATGTATGGATGTGAGGGTTGGACCATAAAGCAGGCTAAGCACCCAAGAACTGATGCTTTTGAACCATGGTGCTGGAGAAGACTCTTGGGAGTCCTTTGGACTGCAAGGAGGTCAAACCAGTCAATCCTAAAGAAACCAACTCTTCATTGGAAGGACTGTTGGTGGAGCTAAAGTCCAATACTTTGGCCACTGATGTGAAGAGTTGACTCATTGGAAAAGACCCTGATGCTGGGAAAGATTGAAGGCAAAAAGAGAAAGGGGCGGCAAAAGATGAGATGATTAGATAGCATCACCAACTCAATGGATATGAATGGAGCAAACTCCAGGACATAGTGGAGGACAGAGGAGCCTGGTGTGCTATAGTCCATGAGTTGTGAAGAGTTGGACATGACTTAGTGACTGAACAACAAAAATGATATAAAAACCTAAAGACTCCCAAGAAGTTTCACTTTAACCTAGAAAAGGTATTATTATGGAGAATTATGGAAAATTATGATGTCACAGAGCTATCAAGATTACTTTATTTGGAGAAATAGACCAAGAAAGCAATATTTCTTATAGCTCTCTGCCTATGCATTTTAAAACATGTGTTACCCTGAGGGAGATGTAGGCATGGCTAGTTATGATTAGAACTGGGCTCACCAGAATCCTGGGATTTGGACAAGTCTTAGTTCTGTCAATCCAGTAGCTCTGGATCACATAAAATGAGTCTCAGATTCCTCACCTATAAAAAGAACTCTTAAGTATTTCCAAAGCTTTTTATCCACTATTTCTAGGATATCAGTTGAAGATAAATTTTAGAACTTACTTTGGAATGTAGGGCTAGAGTTGAATACCAGTTGGGGATAATGCCATCAAACAACTAAGTAGGAACTAAGTAGGGCATGTTAAAGATCATTCTGACACTTTGTAAAGTTTTTTTTTTACATTAATGCAAAGCCAGGATTCAGGGTAAGAAGGGAATCTAAAAATATTAGCCATTTGTGTATCAGAAACGGGATAAGTAGGCAAAATATATGGGAATAGGAATTTTAGGAATTATAAGGAAGGAAGGGAGAGAAAAGAGAAAGAAAAGAGAGAAAAAAAGAGAGAAAATAGTTAAAGCTAACCTGAGCACATTGAACACCACATCATTAACTGTTGGAAAAACAGACATATCCCACAAAACCCAAGTGCATAGTAACCGACATAAATATTTTCTGCAAAGATCCACCCCATCCTGGGTTTATGTCTGATTGATGACAGCTACATCTTGGCCCCAGAGGACAACCTTTATTCGCATCATTCAGTTGGGTTAGTTTTAAATGTCTAAATATAAGCCAATCTTTAAAGTCCATCTTCTTAACTAGGTAATGTCAACATTGAACTAGGCCAATATGGTGTCAATGGAAAGACACCTATCTTCTTCTCAAACTTTCTGTTAAGGTGGATCACAATAAGAACCTTCTACTGACTTGGTTTCTTAATGTTTCTCTCCTCTTTGTATTCCACAAGATAAGATTATACAAAGACCAGATATATTTGTCAGCTATTTATCATTCACTCTAATTTGCAATAATCAAACATATATAATGATAATTGGATCTTTCCCACTGTTGAACTTATGTACAGAGCACTGGAATTTCTTGGGCACATACACTTTAATTTTCATTCTCACAGTGATCAAATCAAAACATTTTTCTCTCCCACTCCATACCTCCTGCCACCACATCACACAGAAGAAAAAATATGAATCTTAGGAAATTTGACTACTTCAATCCAAAATCTAAAGCCAATAAATGACAGAGGTAAATACTGACACATGTATCTGTTAGAGTCAAAAAACACATCTCATTGCTAATATGCCATAGAGATGTTTTGAGACTAAATGGGACACAATTACTTGATGAAAAACTATAGCAAGTATTTTCTGGAAAGTTCTTTGTCACATATTTATAGAGATCCTGATAGGTCAGTTGGTAAGGAATTCACCTGCAATGCAGGAGACCCTGTTCAATTCCTGGGTCAGGAAGATCCCCTGGAGAAGGGACAGGCTACCCACTCCAGTATTTTTGGGCTTCCCTTGTGGCTCAGCTGGTAAAGAATCTGCCTGCAGTGTGGAAGACCTGGGTTTGATCCCAGGGTTGGGAAGATCCCCTGGAGAAGGGAAAGGCTACCCACTCCAGTCTTCTGACCTGGAGAATTTCATGGACTGTATATAGTACATGGGCTCGCAAGAGTCGGACATGAGTGACTTTTACTTTCACATAGAGATATTTGGTAATAAAAACTTGCCACAAGAGAGACTTTCATCAAAATTATTAACTATTCTTATTTAAAATACTTTACTTTTTAAGTAAAATACTTTACTGTTTTCAGAACACTTAAAAATACTTTCTCATTTAATTCTTGTGACAATTATTTAAGCAATCCAGTTAGGATAAGCTAGGCTGTAATGCAGTGACAAATATACCCCTAACTCTAAATGGCTTTACACAACAAAAGTTTGTCTTTTATTCATGCCAAGTTTGATGGCAAACAGGCAGCTACTCTAGACAGCTTTTTATGTGACAATGCAGGGAGCCAGGGTCCTTCCACTCTGTGATTCTGGCATCAACATGTTTTACTGATCACTGCATCTGGAGAAGAGAAAGTATGGGGATCTCATCCTCGCTTCTCTAAAAGGCTCCCATTGAAAGTCATACTTGTCACAATCCATTGGCCAAGACTGGTCACATGACCTCAGCCTAACTGCAAGGGACTCTGGGAAGTCTTCCCATACTCCCCAGAAAGAGAAGAAAACCAGATATAGTAAGAGTTATTAATTTCTACTATAGTGATCTTATATTCTTTTCTTTACTTTGCATAACTCTACACTTACACTTGAGAAGTCTGGATTGCTCAGTACCAGAAAGATTCCAGTGTTATTTATGACCATTCATGAGCAAATGTAGGCATTGTAGTTATTTACTGTTTTCCATAGATCACCTCAGTTAGACATTCATAAATCTCACTTTCTTTGTCTTCTCTTTTTCTCCCTTCCCTCTTTTTCCCTCTCAGCGTCCCCAAACATCTTAACACCACCATCTGTTTTCAAGCTCTTAGTCATGTTTAGCCTGGATCCTCACTTCTTTAGATTAGTTCACTAGGAGTATAAATGAAACTTTCTACTCTATATTAATAACCTCTGATAGCATGACACTGTTGTGTCATTACCTTTTAAAAAAAACTTATGGTTGTAGAGACAATGAGGAGTAATATATAACACAAACAGAGAAAAAGTATTTTCTTCCCACATACAAAAGGAGAACAAAGATTCAGTGATTTTAAGGAATCTAAGGTCACTGAACTGTTCAGTGGTTACTGGTGTGGGGATGGTGTGTTTTGGAGCAGAAAGGGTGGTTAAGAGGGCAATGACCTTTTGATTAAGTCTTCTTCAGCAATTCTATGGTTGTTTCATATTATAAAACAAAGTAACATAGTTCATCTGTACTACTCAAGAGCATTTTTTGGTGGAAAAATAAAAAAGGACAGCTTTGGAGAAGGAAATGGCAACCCACTCCAGCACTCTTGCCTAGAAAATCCCTTGGACGGAGGAGCGTGGTAGGCTATAGTCCCTGGGGTCGCAAAGAGTCGGACACGACTGAGCGACTTCATTTCACTTCACTTCCATCATTGTGCAAAAATTTCCTTTCCTTGAAGTTCCTGCCATTCACATATACTAAATCTCTCCCTGTGAAGCAGTATCATTGATGTACTTGTTTTTTAACAAATATTTTTGAACAAATACCATATGCAGTATTTTAGATGTTAAGAAAACAGTGCCCACTAAAATGGCTATTCTTGCATTTTCTCACCCCAGTGCTGTCTATAACCTCTGCAATTCAGCTCTTCCTACCCTCCTGTATCTTAATTTGCTCATGAAGAAGCACTGCTGATGGCTGACATGTATCATTCTGTGATCTTCTCTCTTATCATTTGCAGTTAGGACGCTGTTATTTTCCCTTCTCTGAAAAGGAATCTAGGAATTCCCCAAATTAATACAAGAGTAAGCACAATTAGACTTATTTAAACACAATTTAGACTTAGGAGAGACATGTTTTTCTCATGAGATAGTGGAAAACTTGACATCATATTTAAACTTAATCCAACTGCAGACAGATTTCCAAAGTTGAGAACTGAAATGTCAAGGACAGGAAAAAAAGTGTTATCCTCATAGCTACTGTGCTTGGGGCTGAAGATGACTCATGAAAGATTGAGTGCGTGCGTGCGTTACCCTCAGATCACTGACAAATTATTAAAACTAGAAACTTGGAAATTACAGAATGCTTGAACAGCCAGAAAAAGAGAGCTAATTACAGATTTGAGTTCTCTTGGGTGACTTTGAAATAGTCTTGAAATGTGTACAAAAGTAAAAGTAAACTACAGCAGAGAAGCTCAGCTTGATGCTCTGTGATAACTAGAGGGGTAGAACGGGGGAGTGGGAGAAGCTCAAGAGGGAGGGCACATATGTATACATTTTAATAATAATGAACACATTTAAAATTATGCTCCAATTTTAAAAACAAAGAAAAATGAAAACTACAAACATAAGGATTCTTTTTTATTTAAATCTGATGAACACTTAGATAGCATTTTTTTAAGCTTTCTGGTTTCCACTTTGCCATTGTTAAAATAATCAAAAGCAGGCTAGAATACTTTTCTGGAAAATGAGTTTTAGATTTAAAAATATGAAATTTGCTAGTAAGTAAAGTTCAAATTTTTCTCCTTTATTCAATAGATCTAGAAGTTTATCTATTGGTAAATAGTATACACTTATATAATTTTTAAATCAGTAAAGAAATAGCTGTTGAATTAAGGCATTAGAGAAATTTAAGATATATTCACTGCTTAACATCTTTTTCTTGTTGAGCTAATTTCTCTTTCCTCCTTTTCCTGGCTACTCACTTTTGCTTTCTCTGTGAATCTGGAAAATTCTTACTCAACATTTTCTATGAGAGTCCTTTGGATTGCAAGGAAATCCAACCAGTCCATCCTAAAAGAAATCAGTCCTGATTATTTATTGGAAGGACTGATGCTGAAGCTGAAACTCCAATACTTTGGCCACTTGATGCGAAGAACTGACCCATTTGAAAAGACCTTGACACCGGGAAAGATTGAAGGGAGGAGGAGGAAGGGACAACAGACTATGAGATGGTTAGATGGCATCACCAACTCAATGGATATGAGTTTGAGTAAACTCCAGGAGTTGGTGATGGACAGGGAGGCCTGGCGTGGTGCAGTCCATGGGGTCAGAAAGAGTCGGACACGACTGAGCGAATGAACTGAAATGAACTGAGTGTGCCAGGCATTGAAAGAGATAGTCGATCAGTCATGCCTGACTTTTTGTGACCCATGGACTGTAGCCTGCTAGGTTCCTCTGTCCATGAAATTCTCCAGGCAAGAATACTGGAGTGGGGTAGCCATTTCCTTCTCTAGGGATCTTCCTGACTCAGAGATGGAAATTGGATCTCCCTCACTGTATGCAGATTCATCTGAGCCACCAGGGATTGCTGTGCCCTAAAACTATATTTTTCAAGTAGCTCATGATTTTACTAGAGAACAGGGTGTGAAGCTATAGGACCAGTGCTGTGAAGTGTAATGTGAGAGTCATGCTGAGTGGAGAGAGGACAGCTTGTGTAACTCTGCTTAGGAACCTGGGGGACTATTGCACAGGAGCTGTGCAACTCATGCCATGTTTGCAGGAGGCTGTCTATCAGACAGAACACGAAGGCACTACAGTCAACGGAAATTGCTCATACAAGTCTATAGATGCAGGAGAGAATGTTATGGCTGGAATTGGAATGCAGGGGAGATCAAGTGAGTTGGGGGTGGGAGATGAGGCTGTAGGGAGAAGAGTCATGAAGAGCATGGCAGGCTATAAAAAGAAGGCATTACTTGTGACTCTGTATATTTTGGCCTCTCTGTCTTACAACCTGTGCAACTGAAGCAATACAAATTGGATCTGTTCCCAGATTGACAAGATTAATGTGGTGTGTCTACTTAACTCACAAATGGTACACTACTTGGGTGATGAGATTTGTGGCTTCCCCAGGGAGTGTCCATGAGTTCATTAAGTAAAATGATGTACTGAGCTCTATTGAGAACTTCCTATATACTCAGCCCAGAATCAGAGGTGGTGGAAGAGAATTAAGAAATATCAAGTATGTTATATTCAAAGCAACACATGTATTGATCACCAAGAATATGCAAACTGTTGTGCTAGAAACATAAGTGAAGTGAAGTGAAGTGAAGTCGCTCAGTCGTGTCCGACTCTTTGTGACCCCATGGACTGTAGCCTACCAGGCTCCTCTGTCCATGGAATTTTCCAGGCAAGAATATTGGAGTGGGTTGCCATTTCCTTCTCCATGGGATCTTCCCAACCCAGGGATCGAACCCAGGTCTCCTGCATTGTAGGCAGACACTTTTACCATCTGAGCCACCAGGGAAGTAGGAACATAGGGTACAAAGATAAGTAAGACATTATCACTACCTTCAGGACTCTCAGAACCCAAGGCACAAATTAGAGGGGATGGAATATGTCCAATTATTTCAATGACTTACTCCGTTTGTTGTGTGAATTTCTATTGTGTGATACTCACTGCATTTAAAGCACAAACGACACACCTTTATACCTGCACCATTTACCGAAAAACCACCTCTCTTCAAGCAACTCATGGCGTGCAGCCTAAATAGTGTACATAAATGATGATAATATAAGGAAAAGTATAGACAAAGGGATTTTTCAGGGTTATTTGGATGGAGGGAAGGCATCCTCTATAAAGTCAGACATTTTACAAGCACAGCTGCATAATCATCACAAAGATTCTGAAATAGACATCCTTAGCTCTATTTTATGACCACAGAAATCGCTCACGAAAGTTAAAATAACCTGCCTAAAGATAACTATTGCTTCAGGTGAGGGCTTGAACTTAAATATCTCTAATTACATAGTCATGTTTTCTCCATTCATTCTGGGCTATGTGGAATTAACAAGAGTTTAGAAAAAGAAATGTATTCAAGAAAACCTGATTCAGATATTTGCATAAAGACACAACTTTATGTTAGAGACATGGCTCTTCTAGTGGAAGCTGATCTCTCTGTCTTATTGTACAAATAGGTCAAATTTGAATGAAAAACAGGGCAGTGGAAACTTTCAGACTTAGTATGTTCAGACGGTTTTGCGTGCAAACGTGGCATATAATGCATGTGTATCCTTTCAGGCTTATTTGAAATCAAGAAGGCAATGGCAACCCGCTCCAGTACTCTTGCCTGGCAAATCCCATGGATGCAGGAGTCTGTTGGGCTTCAGTCCGTGGGGTCGCTAAAAGTCGGACAGGACTGAGCGACTTCACTTTCACTTTTCACTTTCATGCACTGGGGAAGCAAATGGCAACCCACTCCAGTGTTCTTGCCTGGAGAATCCCAGGGACGGGGGAGCCTGGTGGGCTGCTGTCTATGGGGTCGCACAGAGTTGGACACGACTAAAATGACTTAGCAGCAGCGGCAGCTGCTATTCCCATGGCAGGAACCAGTTTGCAATCACTCCTATTAGTTTTTTGAACTTTTATAATGACATTGAATAAATTAATATTAGCCCACGCCCCTTTTTCCTTGCCAGGGACTATAGTAACAGAAATCTTTGGTATTATATTAATAAGTACAGTTTTTGTTGAGAAGACTTATCCTAGTCTCTGGAATTAAAGATGTTACAATCTGGAAATTTCCTGGTGGTCTAGTGGTTTGGACTCTGCATTTTCACTGCTGGGGCCTGGTTCTACCCCTTGTTTGGGGCCGTAAGATCCCACAAGCTGCAGAGTGGCCACAAAAATATATGAAAGCTTAGGATGTGACAGGCCAGAGTGTAAATGACTTTAGTTTGAAGGCCTGTCATTTGGAATGTGGACAGAGCCACGAGAGGCCTTAGCAAAAAAATGTACTTGGGATTGTAAATTATGTCTGAGCTGACATTTCCCTCTTGGGGACTTCTGTAATGGGGCCCAGGTGCCCAACGTGATGCACCATTAAGTTGTAAAAGAAAACAACATTTTTTCAAACTGATATTGTGAGTTAAGATTCACGGCTGAATGCCATTTGGTTTTGTACTTTAAAACAATTCAAACCAGATTATTTTATACCAAAGCCATGGAAAAACAATTCCCACTGCCAACCCCCATCCTTCCTTCCTACTGACAGATCTGCTCTTCTGTTCTCAAAATACAGGTTGGAAATGGGAACTGTTGACCAAATTTTTCTAACTGAGGTTCCATGATGAGAAGCTTTCATAAAGGAGGCTGCAGTGCTAAGAATGCTTTTAATCAGTGTGTAGGATTCTAATGTCGCCCAGGGTTGCCTCCTCTGGAAGAAACTCAGGTGCAAGACAATACTCCTCTAAGGGTTACGTCTGAGTACAGGCTAAAGGTCCCTCAAAAGAAAAAATAAAAATGGAGAATACAAAGAGATTTTGTCTGGAAGACAGAAGACTGGGTTTTGCCTTGTTTCTATTATTCTGGGGTTATCATCCCTTCTACAAAATTAAGGATATTTGAGGAAGAATTCCTGCAAAGCTACTGTCCATACATAGAGGATACTGAGAGTATACACAAGCATATTTTGAATTTAAGTGCTATTTTATAGGTGCTCCATAATTACTGATGTCAAAGGCTAAAGCAAGCTCTACTCACATCTTTAGAATTCATAAAGTCAGATCTACACAGATATATATAAATGGATCAAACTTACTCTGTCTCAATGTCCTCACTGTAGAATAAAAGTATAGACCCAGAGGCTTAAGTAGAGACTCTATGGCTTCCAGGACAAAGTCTAAACTCCCTGGCTTGGTAGTTAAGTTCCTTCAGGATCTGGCCACTTCACATCCCTCCTGATTTTCTTCTTTGAGCCCTCTGCATAGTCCCGTGCCCTCAGAAATAGATACTATTATATGTTTTGTGTCTTCTGATAAGTTACTGTCTCTGCCTAGTATTTCCTTACTTCCATTGTAAAGCTGGAGCACCAAATAGGATATTCCATGTCTGTGTGTGTGTTTGGTCATGTCAGACTTCTTGTGACCCCATGGATTGCAGCTGCCAGACTTCTGTCCATGGAATTTTCCAGGCATGAATACTGGAGTGGGTTGTCATTTCCTCCTCCAAGGGATCTTCCTGACCCAGGGAGTGACCCTGTGTTTCTTGAGTCTTTTGCATTGGCAGGAGGATTACTGTTGAGCCACCTGGGAAGCCCTTTGACACTGGCATTTTCTTGAGTGAATTCCATGGGATACTCTTCTCAAAAAGTTTCTCTGATGTCTTGAGCATGTGTTTTAGGAAGAAGGGGAGGGGATATGTCTCAATGATTAAGACATTAGGAAAAATGCTGTTTATTTGACTAATCACTTGAAAAACCACAAGAAGCATAATCAAGATTCTGAGAATTCTTGAAAAAGAGAAATGAATTTAAGCCAGCATTTTCCAAACACACATAATGACAAATATCTTTCAGTAGAAGAGTTACAGATATCCTTCTGTTCACAGTGAGAAACAAGTTAATCCAGAACATATATCACAGCTTAAAGATTTTCAAGGAATTATGATACATGCTATTCTTATCAATAAATTTTAATTATTTGGGGCTGGTGCACTGGGATGACCCAGAGGGATGGTATGGGGAGGTAGGTAGGAGGAGGGTTCAGGATGGGGAACATGTGTACACCCGTGGAGGATTCATGTTGATGTATGGCAAAATCAATACAATATTATAAAGTAATTAGCCTCCAATTAAAATGAATAAATTTATATTAAAAAATAAAAATAAAATAAAAATTCAAGATAATTGTAGTTGTAACATAAAATGGCAGGAAATAAGAGACATCACAAACCTTTTACATAGCTTCTCCCAATTATAATATCTTGCAAAACTACGGGACAATATTACAACCTAGAAATTGACATGGGTATAGTAAAGAGACAAACCCACTACTCTCTCTTTCACTCTTGGTAACAACTAGTCTGCTTTTTATTTCTAAAATTTTGTCATTTCAAAAAGTTATATAAATGGACTAACATATTATACTGCCCTTTAAAATTGACTTTTGTCATTTGGGTCACTTGGCATAATTCAACTGTATTTAGATTGTCAAATGCATCAATAATTTGTTCCTTTTTATTTCTGAGTAGTGTCCCATGATACAAACATATCATATTTTGTTTAACCATTCATCTATTGAAGGGCCTCTGGGTTGTTTCCGGTTTTAGACAATTATTAATCAGTTCAGTTCAGTTGCTCAGTTGGGTCCGACTCTTTGCGACGTCATGGACTGCAGCATGCCAGGCCTCCCTGTCCATCGCCAACTCCCGGAGTTTACACAAACTCATGTCCATTGAGTTGGTGATGCCATCCAACCATTTCATCCTCTTCTCCTCCTGCCTTCAATCTTTCCCAGCATCAAGGCCTTTTCAAATGAGTCAGCTCTTCACATCAGGTGGCCAAAGTATTGGAGTTTCAGTTTTAACATCAGTCCTTCCAATGAATATTCAAGACTGATTTCCTTTCGGATGGACTGGTTGGATCTCGTTGCAGTCCAAGGGACTCTCAAGAGTCTTCTCCAACATCACAGTTCAAAAGCATCAGTTCTTCAGGGCTCAGGTTTCTTTATAGTCCAACTCTCACATCCAGACATGACCACTGGAAAAACCATAGCCTTGACTAGATGGACATTTGTTGGCAAAATAATGTCTCTGCTTTTAAATATGCTGTCTAGATTGGTCATAACTTTTCTTCCAAGGAGCAAGTTTCTTTTAATGCCACAGCTGCAGTCACCATCTGCAGTGATTTTGGAGCCCCCAAAAATAAAGTCTGCCACTGTTTCCACTGTTTCCCCATCTATTTGCCATGAAGTGATGGGACCAGATGCCATGATCTTCGTTTTCTGAATGTTGAGCTTTAAGCCAACTTTTCCACTCTCCTCTTTCACTTTCATCAAGAGGCTCTTTAGTTCTTCTTCCCTTTCTTCCATAAAGGTAGTGTCATCTGCATTGTCATCTGCATATCTAAGGTTATTGACATTTCTCCCAGCAATCTTGATTCCATTTTCTGCTTCATCCTGCCCAGCGTTTCTCATGATGTACTCTGCATGTAAGTTAAATAAGCAGAGTGACACACTAATACAAACATTAGTATACAGATTTTTGTGTGAATATACATTTTCATGTCTCTGGGTTAAATGCCCAATAGTGCAAAGCTGGGTCATATGGCAGCTGAATGATTAATTTTTAAGGAAACTGCCCAACTGTTTTCCAGAGTTGCTCACAGGCTTTTCGATGTTTGACATTCTTGTAGTGGTAAGTCTTATTTCGTTTCTGATATTGGTATTCTAATTTGCATCAACACTCTTTTCTCCTTTGTCAACTTCACTAGAAATTTGTCAGTAATATTGATCTTTTCAAAACACCATCTTTCTGTTAACTTGTTTTCTGTGCTATTTTTCTCTTTTAAAGTTCATTGGTTTCTGCTCTCATCTTATTTCCTTCATTGCTTTTGGTTTTCTTTGACTCTTCATCTCTTATAGTGTATAAATTTAATGCTATACATTTCCTCCTTTAGCTGTATCCCACAAATTATTTTATATTGTATTATTTTCATTAAGTCAAATTTTTTTAATATCCTTGAACTTCCTTTTGAACCCTGAACTATTTGGATGTGTATTGTTGCTCACTTTTCAGGTACTTTTCTGATTTTGATTTCTAGTTTGATTACTTTGTGGTCAGAGAATACTGGGTGATTTCAAGTATTTAAAATTTGTTGGGGTTTGTTTTTTTGCCCCAAGAAAGTACTTATCTCAATATAGGGTCCATGGGCACTTAAAAAGAATGTGTATTCTGTTGTTGTTGGTTGGGGTAATCTTCAAAATGTTCTTTAGATGTTATTGTTTGATGATGCTGTAAACTCCTCTAAATGCTTTCTGATTTTCTGTCTAGTGGATTGTTGAAGTCCTCAAGCATACTCATAGATTTGCCTCTTTTTCCTTTTAGTGCCATCACTTTCTGCTGCACATGTTTTGTGACTCTGCTGTTAGGTACATGCACATTTTAGATTTCTACCTCTTCTTGTTGGATTGACTCCTTTTTAACCGTATAAAATCTCTATCTCTGATGATTTTCTTCACCCTGAAGTCTGCTTTATTTAACATTAACATAGTCACTCTTGCCCTGGAGAAGGGCATGGCAACCCACTCCAGTATTCTTGCCTGGATAATCCTGTGGACAGAGAAGCCTGGTGGGCTACAGTCCATAGGGTTGCAAAGAGTCGGACGTGACTGAAAAAACAGCACGCATGTACAGTCACTCCTGTATTCCTTTGATTAATATTTGCATAGTATATGTTTTTTATCCTTTTACTTTCAAATGGTATATATCACACTTAGGTAAGTTCTTATAGACAAAATTAACTGGGTAATATTTTTAAAGATTCTTTGCTGATCTCTGTTTTTTAATTGATGTACTTAAATTATTTACATTCATTATAATTTTTGATATTTCAGGGTTTAACTAGGCTACTTTATTTTTGTTTTCTGTTTTAACTCTATTTTTCTTGCCTTCTGGTACCACCTCGACCTTGGGTGTTGCAGTGTTTTGTTTCAGCATTGTGAGGATGGAAGTCTGGGCCTCTCCTTGCTTCCCATTTGCTGGTGTGGATACGGGTGGACTGCTGTTTCTCTGTGGTATTTGACTTTAGTGCACTGCTTATTGCTTAACAGTCTAGTTTGTTTCTAGTCCTCTGATTAAGAGAACATGCTTTGTTGGTGTTTTCTGTCTGTGTCCATTGGTGTTTCCAAGTTGTTGGCTTATCTCCCACTTTTGGAGACATGAGGCAAAAAGAAAACTCAGGGAGTGCCTTATCCTATTGTTCCTTGAGTCTTCAACTTCCGGCTTGTCTGCCTTCCTTTTCTCAACTTTCAAAGTCTTCTTATGTGTGTCTAACATTTAATGTCTAGATTTTTTAGTTGTATGTACTTGGAAAAAATTAGGTCCACTCCATTTTCCTGGAGATGGAAGTCCATTCTCAATAATTTTAAAGCATAACGTTTAATTTTATTACCTCCAAACACAGTAGGATATACTATTTTTAGACTTTACTTTTAGAGCTGTATCCAGCAATGTGATATTTTTTGTACATTATTTTGTTCCTGATAAACAATGGGCAAGATATCATTATCTCAATTTATTAAAAACAGGTGAGGATTGCAGTTCAGAGAATCTAAGCAAAATGCAAAGTCAGGATTTAAACATGATCCCCTACACAAATTCTTCCTATGTTGATTCAGTTTTAAAGTTTTATTGTTAATTCTGTTATCTAAATGACTGTTGGTCTACTTTTGGAGTATTTTGGAATTCTTGATGGCTGCAAGAGAAATTCTAAGTGGATAATAAAAATGGTAAGAGATTCAAGAGTCAGACATATGAAAGTAACTGAAGGAAAAAAAATGATACTGGAGAGAGAAGACTGTGTCTTTGCATATTTGAACAGCTCTCAGATGGATGACACTCTTAAAGTATTGTGAGGGTCTCAAGGGGACGTGACCAAGACTAATGATTAAATGTTACAAAGACACAGAGTTCAGCTTCTTTATAGGGAAGAGCAGTTACAGATGTCTGAAATGAAGACAAATTGTCCCTGGGGGTAATGAAGCCCCATCCCTGAGTGCTTTCAAGCAGGACCTAGATTAATGTCCTGTTGCTGAGAAGTATGCAGAGTTTTGGCAGATATGACTTCAAAGCCCTCTCTGAATCTTATGGTCTTTAATTCAGGCTCTGCCGTGAAAGAGCTATAGGATTATTGGACATATTACTTCTTTATCAGCTTAATTTTCCTCTTCTGTGGGATAATAATACCAGCCTAAACAAAAGATGATTTTGAGGAACAGATAAGATGATGTGTGTAAAATGTTTAGTGCTATGTCCTCCATGTATAAAAAGCACTGAATGAATAAATATCAGCAATGATAATGATGATGATAATAATAATGTAGTTTCTGATGTACTGCAGGATCTCTGAGGATTTATGTTATTGTTGCAGAGAACATAGACTTAGGGGCTGATTAACAGAATTTTAAATCATAAAATAGATTTAAGTAATGAAAATTTTACTCTACCCAACCTGTCCAGAAATATTTTATTATTCAAGAACTGACCTGAACTTATCATTGATACTTCAAATATCTTGAACTTGGGAGACATCCATGCACAGAGCAAATACACACTGGATGTTACTCACTTATAGGCATAAAACTATGTGTTAATTCAAATCCTTCAAACTTTGTCCATCATATGAGTCAACAGGTCTCCACTTTCAAATTTCTGTTTAGTTTTTGACAACTGTTTTAATATCTCCTAGATTCCAACTTTCTTATTTGTAAAATGAGATTTATTGAAGCTCATCTCTATTTTGTGACCTGGCTCCAGGATTTGGTTATTTTCCATTTCAAAAGGAACTCACATATCTTAAAAAGGTCAGACAAATTGTTTATATCACTCAGTTGGCCACTTTTTTCTTCCCAATGTCTGTCCCAGAGTCACCAATCAAAGATTTCATATTATCTGGTCAGTGAAAGACTACACTCTTGACAGATTCCATTTCAATTTTGTTTCAGCTTTAGAAGCAGTGATTCCATAGACCCCGGCCATTCCAGCTGGGCTTCACTTTCATAGATGAATGAGCTATTCCCAGCATTTCTTCTTGCAAAATTCCTAAGCCTGTGGGGAAGAAGTTAGTCTTGCTTATTTCACTTTTCCTCTTGAGGGGAAAAGGCCTTAAGGAGTTTGGGAATTGTGGCTGGTTCCAACAGACACTTTCACAGTTAGATCACTTCTAATGGTGAAATATTTTCCAGACGATCTGTTTCAGCATTTCCATCTATTTAAGCACTGTAGCTACATCACGAAGGTGACCGCTTCCTACAGAGGAGTTCTATAAGCAGTCACAGCCTTTCAATGGCTTTGGGGTCTGCCCAGACATAGGAACTATTTCCAAACAGTTCTATAAGTTAGTGGTGGAAACGCCTTTGGAGAAACCTTCATGTATCTCACCTCTCATCCAGTTGATGGTACCAATGCATCCCAGTGACTCAAACCAAAGATCTCCACACTCTTTCGTTCCCCAATCAATTGCTGTCTATGTCCAGTCCATTCTACTGTAAGTTTTTGTTTCTTATATTTTGCATCTCTTTACTATGAACATTTCTGTTAGACTGGACTATTGCTGGGACTACTATAAGTGCCTGAAGTTCAGTCTCTTTGCTTCACTATTGTCTCACTATGTTCCTCGACATTCTTTATGCTATTTGACCAAGCCATCACTTTTAGTTATAAGACTGGGCACAGTCATTCCTGTGCCAAGTTTTTCAGTCACTTTCCATCAACTAGAGGACAAAACTTAAATCTTACATGCAGCGTGTAGGGTTTCTCATGATCCATCCTGTTCTCTTGTTACAATTTTATTTTCTTAAGAACCCTTTCACACCCAAAATCTAAACCATTGAATAACTGGCATTTTATAAATATGCCATAGTCTTTTATTCTTTTCTAATTTTATTCTCTTTACATAAATGACCTTCCCCTTAAAATCCTACATCTAGCAAGATTATATTATTTCACCATAAAGCATCACTTTAACTGTAACCTCTTCTGAATACCTTACCTGGTTACCTAGGCAATGTTTTTCCTATGTGCTTATTGTGGCTTTATGAAAGTATGTTATTATATTTATTTTTTATCATTTTTCTTTTGTGGACTAGACACTACAGATACTAGAGGGGAATAATCTCTTTTCCTCTATTTATGCAGATCTGGTTCTTTATTACTGTTTTAAGAAGCTTAATAAATATGTATCTTTTTTTGTGGAAAACTAGTATTTATTATTCAGATGTAAGAGCATTTGAGGGAAGTTTAACTTTGGCCCATTAAGAAGGCAACAGCCCATGACTGGAGTCTTTGTTGGTGGCCAGACTGTAAAACAGCAAGTGGTTATGAAGGATTCAGCTGAAGGTTGATTCCAAGATACCTGGGGGCTAGGGCTGTTAGTAAATCTTGCTCCAACGAAAGTCTTGATTGGAGATTAGTCATCAGGGAAGGAAGTCATGCCTGTATTTCTAACATTTATCATTCTACTCTGTTTCTGGACATGGAAGGCATGTTTTTGCAAGAAAAAATATGCAGAGCAAAAGAGATCAAGAGTCAGCCATCCTTGTATTCTTGGCCTCTCAGGTGTAACAAACGCTAACCCTTGAAACAGAGCTGTACTGTGTGTGCTTAGTCGCTCAGCCCCAGCTGACTCTCTGCGGGCCCAGGAACTGTAGCCCGCCAGGCCCCTCTGTCTGTGGGACTTCCCAGGCAAGAGTACTGGAGTGAGTTGCCATTTCCTCCTCTGGGGGATCCTCCCCACCAGGGATCTAGCCCATGTCACTTGCATCTCCTGCATTGGCAGGTGAGTTCTTTACCAGTAGCTCCACCTGGGAAATCTAGTTCTTAATTCTGCTATTGGGAGTAGAGGGTCTTTGATGACTCACACTGTGTGGAAGAAAGCACAGGTAACTAGAACCCAAGCAGTGCTGTGTCTCTCCATCTGTTATTTCTCCATCTAGCACTGCTAGACAATCTATCTTGGTGGAGAATATAAGCAACTCTGCTTGTTGTAGCCATATAAAGATTGTAAAGGGAGAATGAGCCACAGAAAATGGAATATAAACAGGGGTGGATCTAAAAGTAACTGATAAGCCAAGGAAATGGTACTTGAAAAAAAAAAAAAGTGGGAATTCCTTGGCACTTCAGTGGTTAGAACTTGGCACTCTCACTGCTGGGGTCCCAGGTTTAATCTCCAGTCAGGGAACTAATATCCTGCAAGCTGCATGGTGTGGCCAAAAACAAAGAAACAAAAACAAACAAAGAGAATGTGTGGGCAGGGGGGAGTGAGGACTTTCCTAGACACCCTCATAGAGCAGGTTTATTATGTGTGACTTGGTTCTCTTCAGTTTCAATACTTGGACAGAATCACTTCCACTTGTCAGACCTCTTCTGTCTTCTGTCCTTTCTTTGTGCTCATCCCTCCACCAGAAGATTTTTCAAGTCTTAACTTAAATCCCATCTCTTCCCAGAAGGGTCTCTGATAATCTACCAGCCCTAATCCATGCAGTTACCTTGCCTGGAGCAGAGGCCAAGGGTCCTGTGTTTAGGAGCATCTCCCTACATGTAAATTTGCTTGATCTCTCAGTATCTTACAAACTCTGATCCCTATTTCTGTGAGAAAACACAGAGACATAAAACTGCAAAAGGCTGATATCAGATTCTCTTTTGTTGTTTGCTGTGATAGAGGTGCCAATAAAACAGAGCTCTGGACACTTATTAAAGGTGGAAAAACAGGTTTTTATAAGAGAGAACAGATAGGGAACCAAAAGGACCTATGGAGGAGTGAAAAGGGGAGAACAAAAGAGGATTAGAGGGATATGTAAAAGTGGAAGATTTAGAAGGGAGTTAGATGCCTTGGAAGGAGAGTGATGACCAACCCAGACAGCATATTCAAACGCAGAGACATTACTTTGCCAACAAAGGTCTGTCTAGTCAAGGCTATGGTTTCTCCTGTGGTCATGTATGGATGTGAGAGTTGGACCGTGAAGAAGGCTGAGCGCCGAAGAATTGATGCTTTTGAACTGTGGTGTTGGAGAAGACTCCTGAGAGTCCCTTGGACTGCAAGGAGATCCAACCAGTCCATTCTGAAGGAGATCAGCCCTGGGATTTCTTTGGAAAGAATGATGCTAAAGCTGAAACTCCAGTACTTTGGCCACCTCATGAGAAGAGTTGACTCATTGGAAAAGACTCTGATGCTGGGAGGGATTGGGGGCAGGAGGAGAAGGGGACGACAGAGGATGAGATGGCTGGATGGCATCACTGACTTAATAGACGTGAGTCTGAGTGAACTCCAGGAATTGGTGATGGACAGGGAGGCCTGGTATGCTGCGATTCATGGGGTCGCAAAGAGTCGGACACGACTGAGCGACTGAACTGAACTGAATTGAAGCAGAGTATTGGTGGCTCAGATGGTAAAGCATCTGCCTACAATGCAGGAGACCCAGGTTCCATCCCTGGGTTGGGAAGATCCCCTGGAGAAGGAAATGGAAACCCACTCCAGTATTCTTGCCTGGAAAATCCCATGCACGGAGGAGCTTGGTTGGCTACTGTCCATGGGGTCGCAGAGTCGGACACGACTGAGCGACTTCACTATCACTATCAAGCAGAGTATTACTGAAAATGCTTTGGCGAGGTGGGTTGGGGCAACATACCTTTTGAGTTTGGTGAAAGTGAAAATCACTCAGTCATGTCTGACTCTTTGTGACTCCATGGACTGTAGCCTGCCAGGTTCCTCTGTCCATGGAATTCTCCAGGCCAGAATACTGGAGTGGATAGCTATTCCCTTCTCCAAGGGAATCTTCCCAACCCAGGAACTGAACCCAGGTCTCCTGCATTGCAGGCAGATTCTTTACCCTCTGAGTCACCAGGGAAGCCCAAGAATTAGAAAAGTGAAGTGAGTTTGGTAGCCTTGCATTCTCTTGAGCAGAGACTCATCATCTTTAGGGACACAGTCCTGTGTAGGTAGAAGCCACACTAAAGTTTGGTTAAATATTTTAGCACAGTGTTTGGGCAACACCTTTGTGCTACAGGGGAGTTCACAGCTCACATAAGAAAGAGCAGGGAATACGGAAGGAATAGGGAGGTGCTATTGCAGGGTGTGTGGTAGACAGAATAACCTCTCCAGAGACATCCACATCCTAATCCTGGAACCTGAGAGTATGTTACCTTCCTGGGCAAGAGGGACTTTGCAGATGTGGTTAAGTTAAGGACTCTGGGATGAGTGGATGATGCTAGATTATCTGGTTGGGTCTTATAAGAGGAAGTGTCAGGGTTGGAGAAGGGGATGTGATGACAGAAGCAGAGGTCCCAGAGAGAAAACGATCAGAAGATGCTGTGGACTCTGAGAATGCCTAAGGGGCCTCATCGAGGAAGGAAATGGACTTTAGAAGCTGGACTGGGTAAGGAAATAAATTCTCCTCTGAAGCCTCAGAGGGAACACAGCCCTGTGGACACCTAGATTTTAGCCCCATAAGACCCAACACAGACTTCTGCTATCCAGAATATTAAGATAATTAATTTGTGTTGTTTTAAGCCACTAAAGCTTGTTGCTGTTTGTGGTTGTTCATTACAACAGCGAGTAGGACAACACAGGGCAAGAAGCATGAGCCTCAAGCCGCCCAGTTCACTCTTGCTCCTGGGCCTTCCCCAGCATCCCATCCCAAGGGCTGAAGCACCCAGGGAACCAAAGCAATGCATGTGCACTGTGAGTTAGTACTATGAGCACAATTTCTGGTTGGGCAGGAACATGGTGGGTGTTCATTTTCCCAGGAATGTCGTGGTATTTGCTATGTTGCTTGCGGTTTTGATATTAATAATAAGAATCTTAATGCAATCATTATTTTGTCATTTGATTACATTTCCTTGGTGAATCAAATGACTCCCAAGCTAACTGACATTTAAGGACAGAGTGCATGCTCACTACATTGGTTTACTTAAACAGGAAAAGGTTGGGGTGATTAGCACAAGAGAGAACTCATTTCTAAGCTATTTCAGTCTTTTCACATCTGCCAATAATCTCTATTCCAAAAGCAATATTGGCTGGGGCACTGGAAGAATGTACTAGTATTTTCAGACAGGCTGCAAACTACCAACCGAGTTTACTGAGTAGCCTTGTTACTAAAGCTACAGAGATGATAATTCTTTTCCTCTGGGGAAATCGTATGTTCCCCTTGCTTGTTACTTCTTGCTTCTACTGTGCAGGTTACAGTGCTCAGTGCTTAGCACATAACATTCTGGAAACGTGGCTCTGCACATTTTATCAGTTTCCTCTTCTGAGAACCAGTTCTGTTCCCCATCAGACCTCATTCCTTCTCATTGATGTCACTGAGTTTCAGACTCAGATTTTAAGTACGATGTCAGGGTGTAAATAATTGCCACGGTAATTATAGCTACTGGGAATAAAGGGCATCTTGTATTCCAGGAACTGTGCTACGCATTTTGTGTTTATTTCATTTATTCAACCTGAATTTGTGTGTGTTCAGTTTGACATTGGTTAATGATGTTTGCATTATTGGTTGAAGTCTCAGCTGGGCTGAAAAGTGAGAGGCTAGGATTTCTAATAGCTGGTAGGGTTTCGGGGGTAATATATGCTTCGGCTCCCCTTGCCCCAGGAGATAGATCTTATTCCCTTATTACAGAGCAGGGGTGGAGGGGTATGCCACATGAGGCATAGAGGATCAATGATGCCAAACATTTATGGAAGAACATATGGGCCCAGACCCTGGAGAAGAAAATGGCAACCCATTCCAGTATTCTTGCCTGGAAATCCCTATGGACAGAGAAGCCTGGTGGGCTACAGTCCACGGGATCACAAAGAGTTGGACACAACTTAGCGACTCAACAACAACACATATGGGCACAGAGACAATATGCAACACTCTTTGCAGATTAAGCTTTTTAAACATACACAGTATGAATGCTGGAATTATGTTGTCTAGTTTGGGCCTGTCTCCATCAGTTCATTCATTCCAGCCTTCACTCACTCATTTATTAATTCAACAACATTCAAATCACAGTGTCTGTGAGCACATATTTGAGTACTGGGGATACCATTTGAATAAAACAAAATTGTTTCTTTCATGAAGTTGTATTCCAGTGAGGGAAAAAATATATGCAAAGCTATAAAAAACAATAAAACCCGCTTATATATGTCCATTGGTGATGAATATTATGTAGAAAAATAAAGCAGGAAAGGAGAAACAAAGGAACAGAAACTTTCTCTGGAAGCAGTGATGTTTGGGAAGAGCCCTGCATGAAGGGAGAGTAGCCGGCTATGTTCCTCTCTGGGAGGAGAGAGTTCTAGACTTAGGGATAGCACGAACAAAGACAGCCCAGCTGGGAGAGTGTGTCCAAGGCCAGTGGCTTAGGATGGGTTGCTCAGATTCCCTTATAGTGATTCATTAAGGAAGTGCACTCAGAAGGAAGCTATAAGGGGAGTATGGGGGCGGGGGGGGGAAGGAAATGGTAAGAATTCAGGCAAAGTCTTGGCCTCAGCTTGATCTTTCCTGGGGATTATAATACACCCCAAGGAGTCTGGAGAAAGTAAACTTCCCAGGACTCTGTCAGGACAGGCCAAAGGGTTAAGTCCTAGGCACACAAAGGCAGTCTTTTAAAGAAGATCTCATGGGTCAGCTGTTAGAGGGTACGGCTCCCAGAGGCTGGAGGATGAACACGGAAAACCAATAGAGTGATCCAAGACACCGTGTTGGGGTGTCCACTGGTCTGCTAGAGCCAGGTCACCGGAGACAGTGAAAAGAGCAGAGCGGTTGAAAACTGCATCAAGGAGGCGTCCCGGGACCAGGTCCTGGAAGAACTTAGGAGTTATTTTATTGTTAATGGGATATTTTGGAGATATTGTGAGCGATATAGTGGCACAGTCATCTGATTTACATTTTTAAAGCTATTGTGTGACTCACAGACTCAGGGGAATGAGAACAGAAGCAAGGAGACTTGTAAGAAGGCTGGTGTAGAATTCCAGGGGGATTATGATCTTGGGTCTGCACCATCCAGCACAGAAGCCACTGGCCAAATATGGTCACTGAGCCCTTGGAATGTGACTCATTCAAAGTGAGATGGGCTGTAAGTGTAAAGTAAGCATCAGGCTTCACAGGCTTAGTAGGAAATAAAGATTGTAAAATACCTCACTAATATTTATTTTGTATTAATCACATCCTGAAATGATAATATCAATATTTTGCTCAAATAATTACATAAAATGTTATTAAGTATGTTAATAAAATATGTTATTCAACTGTGTTTTTTTAATCTTTATTTTTTAATTTTATTATTTACTTTTGGTTGCACTGGGTCTTCATTGGTTTTCGAGTCTTACTCTAGTTGGGGTGAGTGTGCACTGCTCTTCATTGCAGTGTTTGGGCTTCTCGTTGACTCCACGGGGCTTCTCTTGTGGAGCACAGGCTCCAGGCGTGTGAGCTTCAGTGGCTGTAGCACAAGGGCTCAGTAGTTGTGGCTAGTAGGGTGCTTAGTTGCTCTGGGGTATGGGGAATTTTTCCAGACCAGGGATTAAAACCCATGTCCCCTGCATTGCAAAGTGAATTCTTCTCCATTGCATCACCAGGGAAGTCCTTAACTGTTTCTTTTTACTTTTATAAATTTATTTTTTTTAATTTTATTTTATTTTTAAACTTTACATAATTGTATTAGTTTTGCCAAAGATCAAAATGAATCCGCCACAGGTATACATGTGTTCCCCATCCTGAACCCTCCTCCCTCCTCTCTCCCCATACGACCCTCTGGGTCGTCCCAGTGCTCTAAAATCACACATATGGTTCACATTATATTTCTACTGGACATCCTAGTTTAGATTCAGATGGTGAAGTCTGCTTAAATTCTGAATCTTTTATGAAAGTAGAGAGACCAGGATTTGCTGAAGGACAATACGCAAGGGTGTAAAAGGTAACCACCAAAGGATGGTGACATTTTCTAAGATGGAAATCACTGGAGGTGTTGGGAATATACTGGGAGAATGGGAAATGGGATTTGGTTCTAGATACAAGTTGGAGATGTCTAATGTATCTTGAAATTGAAGTGATAAATGAGTGGATGTATATGAGTCTGGAGTTCCTTGGAGAGATCTGGGTTGGAGATTTAAGTTTAAGGATGTGTGCGTTTAGCCCCTTAGTTGTGTTTGTTGACTCTTGTAACACTTCGGACTCTCCCACAGAATTTTTCAGGCAAGAATAGTGGAGTTGATTGCCATTTCCTTCCCAAAAGTTTAAGGATACTTTGTATATAAATCATTTTTAAAGCTATTATTCTCAGTGTCATTGCTGTAGGAGTGAGCATTAAGAGGTATATGAACCAAACTTTGAAGAAGACAATCATTTGGGAGATTAGGAAATAGTGAGGAATCTTAGAAATGATTCTCACTAATTGCCTGAACTTGGTCAACACCTTTGTTTAAACCCTTGCTTCATAATATATAAAAATGGATTAATAAAGTACAAACATCATATAGGTGCAGATGAGAAGTAAATAGGAAAATACATACCCACACTTCACACAGTGTCTGGCCAAAACTAAGAGCCCGAGAAATACCACTTGTTACACTATTCTCCCCTTCAGAGGGGTCTTATTGGATTTGTCAATATGAGCAAGGAAGCCTCCAATTCTGAAGTTTTTGTCTAGCTTTTCTAGTACGAAAGAAATATTAATATTTTTGTCTGCTCACTCTGGGCCAGGCAAGAGTTAGGTGCTATATTTGCCCCACTGGTTTCGCTGCCATTTGTAACATTTCTAGGTGTGATACCATGAGCTTGGAGTGAATCACAATGGGGAAAGCTACTTGTTTGTTTTTAATTTTTTATTTTGTACTGCAGTAGAGCCGATTAACAGTGTTGTGATAGTTTCAGGTGAACATCGAAGGGACTCAGCCAGACATATATTTATATCCATTCTCCTGCAAACTCCCTTCCATCCAGCTGCCACCTAACCCTGAGCACAGTGCCATGTCCTGTGCAGTAGGTTCTTGCTGGCTATCCATTCTGAATATAAAACCTGCTTGGTTTTTAATAACTGTACAGAGATGGTTCAATTTGGGATCTTGAGTCTAAGATATTCAGGTCTCCATAATATTATAGCTGGAGAAGCAGCAGAAGTGTCTTCTTGACTGGCCCAGTTTAAATGCTAGTTTAGTTTGGTAACTATCCCAAAGGCCCGTTTCCAGTCTGCCAAGTTGGTTGGGTGAGCAAGAGGGAGCATAGTGGAATGGGGATGGCTTAGGGCAATCCTATATGGTAACTATGATAGAGAGCATCAGATCAGATCAGATCAGATCAGTCGCTCAGTCGTGTCCGACTCTTTGCGACCCCATGAATCACAGCACGCCAGGCCTCCCTGTCCCTCACCAGCTCCCAGAGTTCACTCAGACTCACGTCCATCAAGTCAGTGATGCCATCCAGCCATCTCATCCTCTGTCGTCCCCTTCTCCTCCTGCCCCCAATCCCTCCCAGCATCAGAGTCTTTTCCAATGAGTCAAACCTTCGCATGAGGTGGCCAAAGTACTGAAGTTTCAGCTTTAGCATCATTCCTTCCAAAGAAATCCCAGGGCTGATCTCCTTCAGAATGGACTGGTTGGGTCCATGTCCTAATCCTTAAAATGTGAGAATGTGCTATCTTACATAGGAAATGGGACTCTGAAGATGTAATACAGTATTAAAATGGGAAGGTTATCCTGGATTATCCTGCTTGGCCCAATATAGTCACAAGGGTCATTCTAAGAGGGAAGAAGGGGTATTAGAGTCATAGAATAAGATGTGAAGATAGAAACTGTGGTGAAAGAGAGCGAGAGACTGGGATTCAGATACGCATGCTGCTGATTGTTTGGAACACAGAGGAAACTGAAAAGTGAAAGTGAAGTTGCTCAGTCATGTTCGACAATTTGAGACCCCATGGATTGTAGCCTACCAGGCTCATTGGTCCATGGAATTTTCCAGGCAAGAATACTGGAGTGGGTTGCCATTTCCTTCTCCAGGGGATCTTCCCAACCCAGGGATCGAACCCGGGTCTCCCACATTGCTGGCAGATGCTTTACCATCTGAGCCACCACGGAAGTAGAGGAAGAGGTCAAAAAGCCAGGGAATGCAGGCAACCTCTAGAATCTAGAAAAAGAGAGGAAACAGATTCTCCTCTAGAGCCTGCTCAAGGAACTCAGTCCTGCTGACATCTTGGTTTTAGCCCAGTGCAACCCATTTTAAACTGAGCTCTGCAGCTATGAGATAACTTATTTGCATTGTTTTAAGCTATTTAGGGCTTCCTTGGTGGGAAATCTGCCTGGAATGCAGGACACCCAGGTTTTATCCCTGGGTCAGGAAGACCCCCTGGAGAGGGGAATGGCTACCCACTCCAGTATTCTTGCCTGGAGAATTTCATGGACAGAGGAGGCTGGTGGGCTACAGTCCATGGGGTCACAAAGAGTTGGACATGACTGAACAGCTAACACTTTCACTTACTAGTTTCAAGCTACTTAATTTGTGCTTATCTGTTAAAGAGCCTTGGGAAACTAACTCAGGGACCCTTAAAAGCCAGGGACATAGAGTCATAACTATGGTGGAAATGTACCTACTCAGACTCTGTCTTCTAATAATTTCATAAATACAGAACACGGCTAAGGAGAAAAGAAACAAAAGATTTCAGAGCCATTCAAACAGATGGTATTTATAAACTAAACAAAAGGCCCCAAACTTTCATGGTGCCAGAGACTATGCAAAGTTATTTTAACAAAACTTCCACGAACTTGGTGTGTCACAAATGAGAAGCATCAAATAGAAGGAGGGGGAAGAGTTGTTGGGGGCAGGGATTTGACAGTAGTGGAAGGCAGAACAGTTCTGAGCCTCACAGCCGGGCAAGATGTGAGGAATGCAGAGAGCTCACTGGTGTAGGAACAACCATGGACCCTGCCCTGACGGGAGCATCAGTATGCTACATATCTTAAAAAATCACATCGAGTAGCCCTGACATAACACGCTACCATGTTTAAATAGCTAGCTAGTGGGAAGATGCCATATAGCACAGGGAGCTCAGCCCAGTGCTCTTTGATGACCCAGAGGGTGGGATTGGGGGTGGAGGGTGGGAGGGAGGCTCAGGAAGGAGGGGATAAATGTATACGTATAGCTGATTTGTGCTATTGTACAGCAGAAACTAACACAGCACTGTAAAGCAGCTATTCTTCAATTTTAAAAGAATTTAAATGAGAAAATGATGATGAAAAATAACATAAATGTTGTCTTTGAAAATCCAAGGGAAAAAAATAGGTTTAGAATGCTCAGGTACTCAGGAAAAAACTGAATATACTCTATAAACACCTTACCCTTCCCCCCGCAAAAAAAGGGCTAAATTACATTTAAAAATTTTTCTTGAAAGTTTTAACTCTAATTAAGCAAAAATCCATCCTCAGGGTCTAGTTTGGGTGACTTTTCAGTTATACACAGACACGCAAGCATATGTATACAGATATGCAATAAGGACTTTAAATGTCTGTTTATGCTTGGGTTTCAGAAAACTTGAGAGAAGAAAGTTGATTGACTGCAAAAAAAGAGAGGGTTGGGGATTTACAGATATGTTGCTTCGGTTCCTACACTGTACTTCATACTTTGCATTTGTTAACTTCACCTACTTCTCATGAGTTATCTATAAGGCTGCTGCCACTTCCCTAGGGTCCTCACATAAATTGCCCCAGCCCACGTTCCCTAAGAGTGGCCCACTAGGGCTTAAACTTAGGTCTTGACTTTAAGATCTAAATGAATCTTCCACTCCATTGTAGAGCTACAAATATTACCCTTTAACAATATCCCAGAAATAGTCCAATGAGTAAAATGGTAAATTTCTGCCTGGGGTTAGCAGGTGTGTGGAAGCCTCTCTCCTGGCTCATCTTTATGCACAGAATTCCCCGAGACTTGAAAGAAGCCAGGGACATCCACCCAGCTTATTTTGCACATGAGAGAACTGAAGCCAGATGTGACTCTGACACCTAGGGTCACGTGGTTAATTAGAACAGGGAGTGAAACCCAGGATTTCTGTCATCCAATACTAACCAGGGTCATCTCCCATCACTCCTCAAAATGGGGCATGTATAAGGGGCAGAGTTTTGAGGACTCACGTGGGCTTCCATGGAAAGGTAAGAGACACTCCCCTTCATGGAAGTGAACTTCAAGGGGCTCCAAACCTCAGTCTTTTGGATTGACCCCTCTCCTTCTCAGACTCGGCTGGAGAGGAGGACGGAATTAGGGTCCGGGCATTCGTGGCTTTGCCATGTGCTTTCATTCAGTGGGGGACAGGAATCCACAGACAGCCTGCCCTTATGGGAAGCACTTGCTTGCCTAGAGGGGTCTTTTCCCTTTGAACTTCTCTGGGGATTCCACATGTCAGAGAGAACTGATCAAAATAGTAAACGGGGACCCCGACAAGGATTTCCAAAATTGCACACAGATGTTTCTGTTCCGGAGAATTGGAAACACACATCTTTCTTGGATTGCTATAGCAACAGGGAACAGACAAAACAATGCTTTGCAGGAAGCCATCCCGTGGGGACTGATAACAATTTGAGGGAGCGGAGCTGGGGGGCTGGAGAGTCTGGGCCAACATGTGCAGAGGCTGGGAATCCCATTGCCATGGAACGTGGAGCTCATGTTCTAATGGAAACCACCAGTCTCTAGGGCGCGCTCCCCTCGGTCTGAGCCCCGAAGTGCGAATGTGAAAATGGGAAAGGCAGGAGGCCAGAAGGGAGGCCTGGGCTGAAAACGCTGCCTTTTTGGCTCAGCCTCCACTCGCCCAAACCAATCCTCCAGATCCAGACCAGTGGAGTACAGCAAGTGACATGTTCACAGCACTTCACCATTTGCAAAACGTTTTTCCGATTTTATCCTCAGAGTTGCTCATTTTGCCATTTCCATTCAGTGAATGGATAGCTAGGGCTCAGAGACAGATCTAGAGTTGGGATTTTAATTTGAACCCTTCTGGTTCAAAAACGCTTGACACAGACCAAGCCCCATAAATCAGAGAGCCCGTCAGCCACTCTCTTGTTCTTGTGAAGTTTTAACTTTCCTCCTACTTTGCCTGTTAGACTTCAACCTGCCTCTGAGTAGCAAACTGAAGCAAGTGAAAGAGACTCTGACCTTTATTTCTGAGCTGTCAAGTGGGAAAACAAGAGACTGCGAAGTCCAGGGCCATGCAGTTAGCCAGAATTTGGAAGCGATTGATAAAATCTAATTTATCTCAATAGCTAAAGAATCTTTACAGATCTTCATCTCATTCTCTAATGACAAATGATGTTTAAGCCACATCCCCAAACAAAAGGTTGCTCAGTGACAGCTGAAACCCTGGTTAAATTTTTTTTAATTAATTAATTTATTTTCATTGGAGGCTAATTACTTTACAATATTGTAGTGGTTTTTGCCATACATTGACATGAATCATCCATGGGTATACATCCCTGGTTGATTTTGAATAAAGTGCTTAAACTGATCACTTGATAAAAGCTGCTGCTGCTGCTGCTAGGTTGCTTCAGTCGTGTCCGACTCTGTGCGACCCCATAGATGGCAGCCCACCAGGCTCCCCTGTTCCTGGGATTCTCCAGGCAAGAACACTGGAGTGGGTTGCCATTTCCTTCTCCAATGCATGAAAGTGAAAAGTGAAAGTGAAGTCGCTCGGTCATGTCCGACTCTTAGCCACCCCATGGACTGCAGCCTACCAGGCTCCTCCGCCCATGGGATTTTCCAGGCAAGAGCACTGGAGTGGGGTGCCATTGCCTTCTCCACAATAAAAGCTAGTTGTGCCATTGTGACTGTATTTTTGACATCATGGCATTAACCAGTGTGTTTTTCTCTATACGATTTTATATCAAGGGCCTTCCTAGTGACTCAAACAGTAAAAAAAAAATCTGCCTGCAATGCAGGAGACCCAAGTTCAATCCCTGGGTTGGGAGGATCCCTTGGAGAAGGAAATGGCTACCCACTCCAGTTTTCTTGCCTGTGAAATCCCAAGGACAGAGGAGCTTAGCAGGCTACAGTCCTGCTTTCTGGGGTTTGTAGACTGTAGTCTGGTTTCTAGACTATAGACCCCGGTCTACAGTCCTGGGGTTTCAAAGAGTCGGACACAACTGAGTGACCAACACTCTCATTTTCACTTTCATGGTACCCTGAGTTAATAATTATCATATTTATATAAAACAAGGGGTTAACTGAAGAAGTTGCTTTGAGGACTGAAGTGACCAGTCCAAGGGATCTGGCCATCCCAAGAATTGAGGAATAAAATGTCCCTGCATGCCTTGCTTCTACAGCCTCCTAAATGCCACTAAGGAGCAATGACAATTAGGATAACTTTTAGCGGGAGCAGAAGAAGATTATCAAAGCTTAGACTGCACCTCATGACTTAAAATAGCACCGTCTTATTACGTTTATATGGTATGATGGTTCAAAGGCATTTTAGTTTCTCTATTCCTATTGCGAACCCTGCTATCAACACAGCAATAGCAATACTAAAGATAATGCTTCACATATATTTATAATGAGGATCTGTTTGTGCTCCATAAATACATGTTCTTCAGTCTTGCAGTAATCCCGAGAGCTGTATGCTTCCTTCTTCATTTAACAGAAAGTAAGCTGAAGCCATGAGAAGTAAGAAGATTGGTCTTAGTTCACAGGCAGTGAGACTCAGAGCAAGGACTTGAATTCATATTTGTTTGAATTCAAGGCCATGCTCTTGCTACTTCAGAACTGCACATGGAGGCAATATTACAAATGGCATTTTTAAAGGAAGAAGCTGCCTGATAGTTTCTTATAAATCAGCTAAGTAACTGGAGGTCAAACATAAAAGAGAATGTAAAAGAGAGAAGTAACTACATCAGGCTGGTGTGAAAAGAAGAAAAAGATAGCAGGACTAGATCAGAGTCTTTTGGCTGCTTTGTTTTATTTTGGTTTTGTTCTTTAAATATATTCTAGTTACTATTAGTTTTTCCAGAGTGTCAATGTTAAAGAAAAGTGCTTTGATTATTAACTAAGCCACATATTTTGTTCTCTGGGGCAATTACAAAGTAGATTATTATAATAAAGATTGTCTTCAACTAAACAGTGGTTGAAGAAGGTTAGATTGCGTTTAACCCAGGGCTTGCATTTACTTAGCAGCATTACTGTTCTGTTTAATATACCTATTAACATTCCATGGAAAGAGTCTTCTCAGGAAGTCATTCTGGGGAGCCACATATTACATCATGGAAGAGCTTCCTCCAAGTTTGCCAAGGGGCCCCAGTATAGACAAAGGATTCTAAAGACACCAGATAAATCTTTTCAAACTTGTCTTTAACCAGCCACTGGTGTCCAGGAAGCTCAAGCATTAGGACTGGTTCCCATTTCCCTCAGGCAAGTCAAATGGTATTTCCATCAGAAACAGCAGAAATTTTACTTCCATACTACAAGTGATTCACATGAAGAGCCCATGACACCACCAAGGGAAGGATGACACTTGTTAGAGTTTCTAGGGTGTAAGCATTTGAATCCTAGGGCCTGAATTGTGGGTACAGGCCCTTGTGTCTTTCTGCATTGCATCTTATTGTCCTTGAGTCTTTTGTTGCACGTTCCTGCCAGCTGGCCATGATTAAATCTCAGATGTTGACAGGCAACAAGTGAAACAATTATTGCAGCCTGAGTATTCTGAGAACTTGATGGGTGGGGATTAGAGGGGCAACGTGGTAGGATGCAGCAATTTGGGCTGACAAAGACATTTATGGATTTCAAAATGCCAGATGGACTCCCAGATGGAGGGTTTGGACTTTGCAGTTGGGTCTGGCAGATGTGAGACTTCCCAAGGTCCCAGGACTAGTAAGGATGATTTCATCCTTTACTCTAAATCAAGCTGTGCACTGCTGGCTTGGAGCATCCACTGTGAAGCCAGGGACAGGAGGGAGGTCCTCACTCAAGGTCAAAATAGAAGTCAAAGCCAGCTTTCGAGTTAAAATGGGGAAAAGACCAGAGCTGGTTCTCAGAAGATTGAGGTGCTATTATTTTTTTAATGTTAGTTTGTCTTTGATTTTGGCCAATGGCAAGCTCAAATTCAACACACATTTATAGAATGTTGACTGGTGTCAGGGACTGTAGAGGCTATCAAGATGAAGAAAGCACATTGCTCAGATTCTGGGAATCACATTATAGTGGCAGGGAAAAGTAAAGATATGATTATTGCACAAAATAAAAACTATAAACTCTTTATTAACTACAGTAACTTAATCAGCTAAAACAGGTATGAGAAACTAGAGGTGGTGTCTGAGCTAATCATTAAAAGATTTTGGCAAGTAGAGTAATTCAGGACAAGGGAAGGACAAAATCAAAATCACAGAGGCTTGGGATTGACATTTATACACTATTGATACTGTGTGTAAAACAGATAATTAATGAGGACATCCTGTATAGCATAGGGAGCTCAGTGCTCTGCAGTGACCTAGATAGGGAAAAAATCCAAAAAAGAATGGATACATGTATACGTATGACTGATTCACTTTGCTGTACAATAGAAAATAATACAACATTGTAAAGCAACTATATGCCAATAAAAATTAATTAAAATAAATTTGTTACATTAGCTCAGGTGACAAAATCAGTTTTCTTACAGTGAAACTAAAACCAAGCACCGAGACTGGGACGTAGTCTCTAACCATAGGATTAAACTTGAAGGTAGAGTGTTAAGGTTCTGATCACATTCAATAAGAAGTGAGCAGGAATTTTGTGGGTGGCACGAATGTGATAATAAGGGGAGCCTCTGGGACTTTTTGAATAATTCGTATTAAATTTTAGGAAAACAACAATATATTTCATATATCTGGACTCTGACATGCATGTCAAAAAATCATAAATTTTTGTCACTTTAATGAATGGTGGGGCCTTAGCCAGGTCACATTCCCTCTCCAGACTTCAGTCTGGTGTAAGAAGCTTTAGACTTCGGTTTCCTCAGGCCAAAATCAACACAGTGGAACCTCCACAGTGGTCATGGAAATAAAGAAGTGAGTGGCTCCCTTCTTCTCCACTTGGAATCGTGCCCTCAGACATCAGGACAAAAAGAAATCTATAAACCACTATAGGTCACCTGGCATACACATTGATTAAATTCGGAGAGCCAGCTCTGTGCTGGCTGTACTCTTGTGGGGAGTGCTGGCTTGGAGGGTAATGCCATGGTTCTCATACCAACCCTTGCTGAGTTCTGGCCAGAGACCATTCTGGTAGCATCCTTTCACGACACTGGTGAGAAACAGGACTTGTATTTCAGTTGTCCCTTGGAGACAGGCTTTCACCTCAAGGCTGCATGCCCATTTTTCATCTATGGGCTAAAAACTATTAGTAAATGTTAATTGGAAATTAGTGGGGGTGTTTACAACACAATCTTCAAAAGGAAGGGATTTGTGTGCAGTTCCTTAAATGGCATCCTGTGTTAAAGATTAGTCAGTATTTTGAAGAACATCAGTGTTTGACTGGTCCTTCCAAGAATAAGAATGATAATACCCCTTTACAGAGACTCAATAGCAAGTTAAATCCATAAACTTCCAAAGAGATTCTCAATCACTGGAATTTTAATTTTCAGAATTTCATATGAAACCATTGCATTTGGAAAACTCGAGATATTGCTAAGTTTAGCAACGTGTGTGGGTGCGTGCTAAGTTGCTTTAGTCATGTCCAACTCTGCGCAAGACAGTATGGACTGTAGCCCACCAGGATCCTCTGTCCATGGGATTCTCCAGGCAGGAATCCTGGATAGGGTTGCCATGTCATCGTCCAGGGGATCTTCCTGACTCAGTGACTGAGCCTGCATCTCTTAAGTCTCCTGTATCGGTAGGTGGGTTTTTTACCACTAACTCCACCTGGGAAGCCCCCAAGTCTAGCAACACCTGTGCCTAAACACTGTTTTAGACTGGAGCGAGTCCTTCTTTCCTCCACCCTCAGGCTGAATCCCAGACTATCTTGAAAGATTGGTACTTACACTAGGATTCAAAGAATAAGTGGGATTTGTGTAGTTAGAAATTTTCCAGGACAGTACACATAATAAAAGAACAAGCAGGTTCAAAGATGAGGATGAATGGCATTTATGAGTAGAGTATGGAAGAGAGAGAAAACATTATGTAGACTGATTTAACTAAAATCGCAAATCCTGTGCAAAGGCTATGAGCTTACTGTGAGCTCCTAATTCAAATTTCATAAACAATAGAGTGAGTGGCTTTACTTCTATTTCACCTTCTTTAAAGCTCTTCCATAATTATTAATCAGCTAATTCTCACAGTGAGTGAATTTAACGAGGTGAGTAGTATCATGCCCCTAGTAAAGAGGGCCATACATCGTTTAGAGCGATGAGGATTTATGTCCAGAAGCTAAGAGGTAGGAGTGATAAAGTTAGGACAAGCACCCAAGCCTTTGGTTTCTAGGTGCTTGGTCTTTTCAAAAGGCAAGTAGCCATTGCAATTTCGGGTTTCAATCATTTAACTCCACTCCCAATGTAAACAAAGGTTTCAAAAAGCAACACAAAAACACCACAGAGAGATCCTGGCAAAATATGCCCAGTGCTTTTCTGTATGCACACAACACTGTTTCTTTAGAGATAGTAAAAGAAGAAAAAAAAGTGATTATAGCCTCCAGCAAAGCCTTCTCTAAGGCCACCTGAATTTTCAGAATGACTTGTTATTCTGATGTGACATTTATAAAAAGTTATAAAATTTTATGAGAGGAAATGCTCCTACTTGCGCTCAAAGACCACCCCTTAATAGTTTCCATTTTAAGAAAATATACAAGACAGCTCTGAGCATTGGGATCCTGAAATATATGATGATGGAAGATGATTTTGCATTTTTGGTGCTCTTTAAATTGTGTTCATAACTCCCTTCTCTGAGAATATTGCTTGACAAGCCCTTACCTCTCACAGAACAAATAACCCTGTGAAGTAACAGGACTCCTCTTCCAAAGAAAATGAACAGAAATCATCCCAAACAAATCATCCTGGAATTTTTTTTCCCTTGAAGAACACCTAATCCCTAGAGTAGGTCAGATTTGGTGTAATTTTGTTAGTTGTTTTCATATGTTCCTAGGCATGCTTGGCAAGGGCTTTTAGATACTCCACGAGTACTTTTTAATCAACATCTAATATTCCAGAGGCTCCTGAAAACTAGCATTACTTTGATTGGGACATACACATTCCCCGTACTTCGGAATGTTGTTGAGAAGAAAGAAGTACCCTGGAGCACTTCCCTGAGAGTAAACCTTTAGCATAAGTACTGCCTGATTGAAAAATTGTAGAATCACTTATTTTGCCAAATGCTAACACAAGGAAAATGTTAAAGAATATAGGAATCACGGTTTAGAGTAATAGGGGCCAGGAGAGTCAAACGCACCAAATAAATTCAAAATTGTTGATCACTTTAACTTATTCTATTCACAATTGTTAATTATCTACTAGTTGGTTCAATATCTAACTGAGTCCTAGAAATAGTGTAATAAAAATGTCAGGTGAATCTTTGTCTTGAAATTTTCAATCTAGTGGCCCAACCCAATCTAGGAATCTCTTCTGCAGTAATTATAATATGGAGAGAACCTACAACTGCTTAGATATTTCTAAAGATGAAGGTCTAGCACTTATCAAAATTTTCAAGACATAACCGACCCTTGATAACGTGTCTCTCATTCATTGAAATCTACTAAATACCACTCGTAAGCACTTCGTTGTATGTCCCATTCCACTGATTTCAATCCTCAAACAATGCTGTAAGATGAGAATTCATTGACCTTTCTTTGTTTGTTTTTTCAAATGGGGAAATTAAGATTCTGAAAAAAAAAAAAAAGTAGTAAATATAAATCACTCAGGTAAAGAATCAAAGTTCCACAATGTAACAATTCTAACTGGGAATATAAAGTGAAAATAATGGCACTTACATTGTTTTTAAAAGAGGCTAGTGCTGTTTTATAAATAGTAAATAATAGAACTGAATCACTTTGTAAATACAAGTTTACGGATTTATCTGTATCAAACTTCCATGAATATTTTATTTGAAGCATGGCTTGGCCCTCTTGAATCAAGTAGCTGTTTCTTCATCAGACAGATAAATGCTACTTTCTACCCATATTAAGTAACATATAGTGAATTCCTTTCCTAGTTTTCACATGATCTAAAATTACCTGGTTTATTTCCCCATTTATCTGATTTGTGTATTCTTTCCCACCTCCTGCAAACACACAAAGCAAGAAAGCTCCATGAGTTCAAGCATTTTGATTTTTTCCTGTTCTCCAGTGAACTTCCTGTCCTACACCAGACTCTGCCTTCTGTAGATGTTCAATAAAGATTAGAAGAGTGAATAAATAACTTCCAAGCTTTCTTCAAGAAAGCATTATATATGTGCTTGTTATATTTGTGTACTGATGAGATTTTTATCACTATAGATTCAGTTTCTACATGGCAAGGGCCATGTCTCAATCATCGCTGAATCTCCAGTACTCTGCACAGGGCCAGCCTCGAATAGCCTTAGTCAGTTTATATTTGGTAATGAAGGAGCCATCCCGGAGAGGGTCTATCTTTCCAGCATATCTGAGAATACAGGTAGAGAGAATCAAGCTGTCAGTGAGCACACAGGCAGAAGTATGGTGAGGAAGCTGGAGCAGAACACAGAGAAACATAAAACATAATAAAGGGGCATTGAGGTGACTGTAATCACCTAATGTAATTCAGTTCTTCTCACTCAGACTTATCCCAGGGCTTTGGAAACTATGCTTGGGCTCCATTCATTTTCAACATATTACTTTAGCACTAGAATTCAACAGACTCAAGCAACTTCCTCCTTTTTCAACTCATCTGATCTCCACATTATTGAACAATGATTTCTCTGGATCTTGGTCATTCATTGTGACTTTGTACTTCATTTTTTGCTGTTTAGTTGTTCAGTTCAGTCACTCAGTCGTGTCTAACTCTTTGCGATCCCATGAACCGCAGCACGCCAGGCCTCCCTGTCCATCACCAACCTCTCGGAGTTCACCCAAACTCATGTGCATTGAGTCGGTGATGCCATCCAGCCATCTCATCCTCTGTCGTCCCCTTCTCCTCCTGCCCCCAATCCCTCCCAGCATCAGGGTGTTTTCAAATGAGTCAACTCTTCGCATGAGGTGGCCAAAGTACTGGAGCTTCAGCTTTAGCATCATTCCTTCCAAAGAACACCCAGGGATGATCTCCTTTAGAATGGACTGGTTGGATCTCCTTACAGTCCAAGGGACTCTCAAGACTCTTCTCAAACACCACAGTTCAAAAGCATCAATTCTTTGGCACTCAGCTTTCTTCACAGTCCAACTCTCACATCCATACATGACCACAGGAAAAACCATAGCCTTGACTAGACAGACCTTTGTTGGCAAAGTAATGTCTCTGCTTTTCAATATGCTATCTGGGTTGTCATAACTTTCCTTCCAAGGAGTATGCATCTTTTAATTTCATGGCTGCAATCACCATCTGCCGTGATTTTGGAGTCCCAAAAAATAAAGTCTGACACTGTTTCCCCATCTATTTCCCATGAAGTGATGGGACCAGATGCCATGATCTTTGTTTTCTGAATGTTGAGCTTTAAGCCAACTTTAGTTCCTCTTCACTTTCTGCCATAAGGGTGGTGTCGTCTGCATATCTGAGGTTATTGATATTTCTCCTGGCAATCTTGATTCCAGCTTGTGCTTCTCCCAGCCCAGCGTTTCTCATGATGTACTCTGCATATAAGTTAAATTAGCAGGGTGACAATATACAGCCTTGACGTACTCCTTTTCCTATTTGGAACCAGTCTGTTGTTCCATGTCCAGTTCTAACTGTTGCTTCCTGACCTGCATATAGGTTTCTCAAGAGGCAGGTCAGGTGGTCTGGTATTCCCATCTTTTTCACAATTTCCCACCGTTTATTGTGATCCACACAGTTAAGTCATGTCTTACTCTTTTGTGACACCATGGACTGTAACCTGCCAGCCTCCTCTATCCATGGGATTTTCCAACAAGAATACTGGAGTGGCTTGCCATTTCCTTCTCCAGGGGATCTTCCAGACCCAGGGATTGAACCTATGTCTCATACATTGCAGGCAGATTTTTACTGAGCCACCAGGGAAGCCCTGATTTTTTCTTAAGCCCCTATCAATTTCTGATACAACTGTGGCTCAGATATTGGAAGGGACTATCTGTCCTTCAGAGTCCCAGAGGACTTGAGATGATTCCCTGACAGTACCATAGCCTCTGAAAGCCCAGAACTCTTGTCATAGTCTCTGCCAATTCTGGGGCATTCATTCTACTATCGGGTATCCCTGCATCCCCATGTGAGGTATCCTGCTGCACATCTGGTTCGAAGAACAAATCTTAGCCATTTTGTGAGTCCTTTGGAAGACTCTTCCCATATAAATGCATTAGTAAATATTGGAATATATTTTGAAGATTTTTAGAGACCTGTGGGACATCATCAAGTATACCAACTTACGTATAATGTGAATCCTAGAAGAAGAGAGGAGAGATGAATAGAAAGAATATTTGAAGGACTAAGAGCTGAAAATTTCCCAAATCTATACATTCAAGAATCTCAATAATCCCCAAGAAGGGAAAACACAAAGAGATCCACACTGAGACACAATAAAAATATCAAAAGACAAGGAGACAATCTTGAAAGTAGCATGAGAGAAGTGAATAGTCATGTTCAAGGGGTTCACAGTAAGATTAACAAATAATATCTCAGAAAATAGCAAAAAGTGGAAGACAGCGGGCTGACATAACCAAGGTGTTAAAAAAAAAAAAAAAAAAAAAAGCACTGCTAACCAAGAATTCCATATCCAGCAAAAACCACTCTAATTAAAAGTTAAAGGAGAAGTTAAGACACTTCCAGATAAACAAAAGCTGAGCACATTTTTCAGTAGGAGATCCTCTCTGCAAGAAATCAAAAGGGAGTTCTTCAGGTGAAAATGAAGAGATCATTGACAGTAACTCAATAAAAGAAATAAAGAGCCTTGAAAAAAGGTAACTACATGTATAAATATATAATGTAGCCAAGTCTAATTTTGAGGCTTCTTCAGGGTTCCTGTCATTGTCTTTTTTTCCCTCTGAAAAATGAGCTACACTTTTCTGTGTTTTTGTATGCTTTCTAAGTTTTTATTGTTGAAAGCTATACTTTTGGGTATTTTAATGTGGTAGCTCTGAAAATCATATTCTCTCTCCCTCCCTAGGGTTTGCTATTATTGCTCACTGAGGGTTGCAGTCATCTATTTGCTTAGTAACTATTCTAAATTATTTTACTTGTCATTTTTAGTCTCTAAAGTCTCAGTTTCATTATCTTGGTAGTTAGTCAGTGACCTCCAGAGATTTCCTTAAATCCTTGGAACCAAAAGACAAAAAATAAAAATACGCTTCTGGTCTTTCTTTGCAGATGGGCTCTGAGCTAAAATACTCCTTCAGTGCTTTACCAGTGTTGCCTACAACTCTGCCTTAGCCTTCAACTCTTGCTTGTAAAGAAACCAAAGATCAATAGGAGATGCAAGCCTAGAGTAGTCAAAGGACTTTTCAGACCTTGTGTTTAGCTCTGAACATGGCATGCATATTGTACTTGGGATCCCCTTGTATCATGACAGCCTTTCAGACCATCATTTCCACAAGAACCTTCCTTCTCAGTTTCTTCCTCCCCAGTTTAGGATCTGTCTGCTGCTGTCTCACATGTCATCCCTTGCCCCAGGCAGCTATGGATAATTAACCTTTAATGTTTTCGACAGATGCCACCCAGTCTGCATGGGGGTGAAACAAAAGCAAGTCTCAGTGATAGTCCCTCAGGGAGCTGCCAGACAGGTCAAAATATACAAACTCTGGAGAACACAGTCTGCACTGCTCCCTGTTCCCTGGCACCAGCAGTTTCAAGAAATGTGGACCATCTTCCCACGGCTGCCAGCAAGCTGCGAAATGGGGGATGGTAGACAGGTAAGAAAAAGCACCGCAACTCTCTCTCACCAACAATTTTCGCCGCCTTTGTTCTTCATTAAGCACTCCCCTGGTTGTTAGAAGACTTTTATTAGATTCCAGAGTTTTTCAAAGGTTTGCTTCTGTCAGTTTTGGCCCCTTATGATTGTTTCAGTAAAAGGACCAATTTTTGGAACTCCCTAACCTACCATCTCTCACGACATCCTCAAAAACATACACCTTTTGATTCACAAATTTCTAGGAATTTATCCCACTGGTGGACTTGTGTACATGGCAAAAAGATGTTTGCCTGCAGCCATTAGTTTTTGGCGTTGCTTATAACAGTAAATAACTAGAAACAAAACAAAATAAAAGCAAATCCATTGGTGAAACAAAGTATGGCATAACTCTGAGATGGAGTGCCCTGTACATATTAAAAACATTCAAGGAGATTTCTTTACATTTACAGAGAAAGATTTCTAAGACATATTAACTGATTAAGCAAGTGGCAGAACAGGGTGTTTTGTGTGTGGATTTAGGAGCTTACAGAGAATGTATATGCACCTGCTTCCTTTCCTATGTGGGAAAGATAAGAAACTGCAATCAATCTTTGTGAAGGGCAGGGTGCAGATAGGAGCTGTGCAGTTGGGGTAGAGATGGTAAGGACCCATTCCATGGATACTTGCTTAAGTTTATGAATTGTGTGAACATATGAATGTACTAATTATTCAAAAGGTAAGTTAAAATTCAATAATTATCAGCGTCCTCAGAATAAAATTCTAGTATTCATCGTCTTCAAGGCTGTGCTTGATCCCCACCCCCAACTGCTTCTGCTTCATCATCGTCCCCCCTGTCTCCTGATGCAGAATGACCTAACTGCAATCAGGCAAATGGTATTTTTTTTTCCCTCCAAATCCAAAAACTTTCCAAATTCTTTCTCCCTCAGCACTTCAGTACAAAATGTTTCCTCTCCCAGACATGTTTATTGCTCTGAGATCCACAAGCTTAGTTATCACTCAAATCCTTTAGTTTTCACTGAGATCTTCCTTGAACACTTTTGCCCCAGGAGATTTCCTTCATCCCCACCCTTCTTTCTCAGCACCTTGGTTTTATTTTTCCATTATAGCAATTACTGTAATAGAATATTAGGCATCTGCTTACTTTCATTTGCCTGTTTCCCCTACAAAACTCTAAGAACTCCATTTGTTTTGCTCAGGGTTGGATCCTCATCAGTACCTGGGTCAGTGCTTGGTCCACTGATTCATGTTGAGCTGAGTGAACGAATGTGCTAATGAAGGGAGTGGGTACACTAAATCCTCATCTACAGTGAATATTTTTTAAAGATCTTTTTCTTTTGTTTCTTGGAGTAAATTCTTTTTTTAGTTGAATCTATTTTTCTTTTTTATTAATTTTTATTGGAATATAGTTGCTTTACAATGCTGTATTAGTTTCTGCTGTATGGCAAAGTGAATAAGTCATATATATACACATATCCCATCTTTTTTTTTTTTTTTTGGATTTCCTTCCAATTTAGGACACCATGGAGCTCTACAGTAGGTTCTCATTACTTATCTATTTTATACATGCTGTCAATAGTATATATATGTGTGTGTGTGTGTGTGTGTGTGTATCCAATTCCAGCCTCCCAATTCATCCCACTCTTGGGTAGATTCTTAGCTTATTTCATCTGTGAATCAGGGGTGCTGAATTTGCTGGTTTCTAAGGTTCCCAGAGAGACTTTTCCCAGTACCCCTGTCCCCTCACTTCTCCAACGAGCACACACGAACTTGACCTTGCTCTTTCCCCTGTTAAGATAGTGAGCTCCTAGAGCCAGCGGAACAGGCTCCTCCGCTGATATCAGACAGGCAGGGAGCCACTTGTCTGGAGTTGGGGTCTTTGTCTTCTGTCCCAGACCTACCATGTACTGCTGCCTCTTGGCATCTCCCCCGTCTATTTCATCTGCTACGAGTCTCTACCAATAGGGACCCATATTTAGATTTTTTTCTCCGTTTTCCCTCTAATACACAGGGTTCAGACAACAGTGACTTTCAAAGTTCAAATTAAAAATCTGGGTCACACTCAACGCCTCGAGAGTCATTTAGCTCTGAACAGGGGCGCGAGCATGGTCCAACAAACTGCTCCAACCTAATGAATCTTTGAAAAGGCGAAAAACCGAAGCAACAACAACAGCGGCAGTAATAAAAAAAAAAGCTTGAAGTTAATACTCTTGTTTCCAAAACACAGAGAGAGACCACATGATTGTGGAAGAACAGGATTCAACTTCCTAGCAACCAGTAACTGCAGGGAGAGACCTGCCAACCATCCCCTCATGCAACCTCTCAAAAAGCAAATATCCAGGGTCCCAGGAGCCAAGGGACACTTTGGGTGCATGGACATGCTGGCTGACATGGAGGAGAGGGGCAATAAAATACCGCGGGGCACACTGTTCGCCCTAAAGTCCAGGAGCACCCACCCCACCCCCGCTTCTGGAAGTCCTTTCAGAGGAAGCAGCGAGGCGGGCCATTCACTGGGTGGCTACTAATTTCAGGCTCTACAGACAACCGCATCTACTGCTCACGGTGCCCAGATGTCATTTTGACAAAATCGGACACAACCAGTCATCAGGGGGGAGGAAACCGTCACAGAAGAGAATGGACCCAGCCTCTGGACTTGGCCCAAGAGGTGGGTCTGCCTGAGACAAGCAGGTATCTACTCCCAAACTGGCCGGGAGTTCTTTGTCTGAGAGCATTCATCTGGAAAACAGCCGAGTCTCTGCTTCCCTATTTTTCTCTACAAAGAGCTAAAAAGTCAAGGGCCTCTAAAAAGCAGAGGGCCTTGAGAAAAGCCATCATCAATATCAAATTTTATTAAATAGCAGGAACATAGATTTTCAGACCTGACAGATAAAATCCCCAGAGAAGTGTTATTCCAAGCAAATAGAATGATTTCTTTGAGATTCATTCTGCATTGGCAAAGGAAAAATTCATCTCCTATATATTACCATGAAAGTTAAATTAGGTCATGCTTAAAAACACTGGACTCATTGCTTTATACAGTAGTCAACTATTTAATTTTTACCATACACATGTACTTATTAACCCCTGTATCTATGTATAGTGAATATTATGAAATAGCTTCAATATAGATACATTGACACGTTTGTCCCTCCAAAAAGGGAGAGGGGTGTCCACAGAAGCTCCTGAGGATTTTAAAACTGAAATTGCTGACTCAGGCTCAACTGTCCACCTCTGAAGTTTGCCTTTTTCACATTTCCCACTTCAAAGTAGCACTTTAAATAAATTTGGGTGACACGAGCAACCATCACTGTTCTGCCACTTTGAACCTTAGCATGTTGACCCTTGTGGCAGTTCGTACCATCATATCATACCATCGTTGTGAACCGCACACAATGCTTGGTGTACAGTAGCGTAAAGAACTGCCCTTCATTGGAAACTAACTTAGCAACAATTAGAGTGTAGCAATATTTTACCCAAACACCTTAACCACCAAAAAGCAGATGGATCAATAAAATCAGCAAAGGAAGGTAAATCGCATTCTAGGCAGAGGAAGCAGCATATGCACAGGATGAGAATATAGAGCACAGGATGAGAATGGTTGACCCCATGCAGCCTGGTTCTAACAGACTACATGTCCCGTCCTTGTCAAACCATCATCATTGCTAAGGCATCTGTATCCGTTCTTGACAGCATCACTCTCCCTGTGACATTGTGAATCTGGATGCAGAGGACAATGAGAACATGGTTTAAGACCAGTTTCTTAGGTGAGGGGAGTGGATGTGCTAAAGGGCTGGTGTCTGCATGCTGGGAAGGGCAGAGAAAAGCCGTCTCTGTGGAGTCAGGGGTGCAGATACAGCATTAGAGAGTGTAGTTCTTAGGCTCTGGCAGCAGAGTGACAATAGATGTGAAGTGTCATCATAGTCTCTTCACCAAAGGAACTGTACACAAAGAACTCAGGTCTCCTGACATCTTTCCATTTGCTGCCTTAAATGTGGGTGGGGGTAGAGAGTGGCTCTCCACTCTTCTCATTTAGAGTGCGTTGAAGGGAAGACTTGTACTGATGCCTCCCCGAAGCCCTACTGCTGTGAACCAAACCTAGAGGGGTGGTGCAGCAGATGGAAAATGCCACCACCAGAGACACATGTGTAAACTGCGGTGAACATTCTGGATACCGTCCAGTCTCCTGCAGTCACAGGCTCTAGTTCCCTACTCACCCTCTCCATCTTGGACAATGTCCTCCAATCTACACACAGTCATAGCTGCCAGTTCTCAAGTGGGCAAGTCTCAGATACGCTTTTACTCCGGAACCAACTGTCAAGAAATACAGATGAACACCTACTGGGTGCTGAATATATGACCGGAGTTGGATGATTCGGGAGTAGGAGAACCACAGAACACTGGTGTTGGGCTGTATTGGATTTAAACCACAAGCTTGCATGTCTTCATCTTAAACTGAACCACAGGATTGTTTTCAGTGATGAAGAAAGAGAAGGTAGAGAAGGGAAGCTGTGGGGAGGATAGCAAAAAAGTGCAAGAGAAGAGCACAGAAATTCTATGTCATCAAGCTCATAGGCGTGAATGTAGAGTCAGATGGGCTGGCTTTGACTTGGAACTCTGGATTCTCTCACTGATGTGGTTGTCACGTCCAGGAAAGTCCTGTATTATCTTTCCATCTCAGGGTTCATTAGTCAAATGAATTCTGTGATGATTCAATTTTAGAAATTATAAGTAGGGCAGGGAGTAATACACAACAAATGGTTCTGCTTTTAATATCCTTTGAATTTTTTCCATTCATTGCTCCCAACTATGCTCTGAAGTTAATATTTTCTCCATCCTTCAAATAAGCACAGTAAAGCTTGGGGAAGATAACTTATTTGGTGGAGTTCACACAACATGTTCAGTGTGGGATTTGAACCCTGTTTTCTCTAACTTCAAAGCCTTATTCCCTTCATTGGTAACAGGCCACTCTGGGGCTTACATAAGTCAATTGGAAAGCTGTGGATCTTTTTGGTGTTAGACTGAATTTATGTTTCATGTGAAATTCCTCTGCTCGGTACAAAGAAGGTGGAGTATGAGTTGATTTTCCTATTTCCAAAACTTAAAACAGACAGGCACAGAACTTAAAACAGACATGGCCCAGAGGAGACTTGGGACAGACAGACACATGGTCCCCTTGTGGGCCTCAGAAGGGGCCATTTTCCCTTCCGAGGGGCTATTTAACAGACAGCTCTCTTATTCTCAATCTCCCAGGCCTCCTGACCCACTTACACCGGAGAGAAAATTCTTGCCAGACCCTATTCCAGGGTCTGAGTTCCCCAGACAGGATGAGATCATCCTTTTGGGCCTGGCCTGCTTTAAAAAGCTGGATGACATCCTGAATGAATGAGTATGTAAATGAATAAGTGAATGACTCCAGGAGAATCCATGAACAGAGTCTATGTCAAGAAGCCATTTAAGTTCCTGCAAAGTATATTGGTCTGCCACCAAGAGTAAAGCCACCTGCCTGTCAGCTTGGTTCCCAGGTGATTCAGCAGCCTGAGCGTGGATTTTCCTTGGCTAGTGAGTTCTTCCGTTTATTTCACTTTTTGTACCTCCTCGGGGAGACTATTACAGGGCTCAAGTCTCTCTACAGACTACCTTCAGGGGATGCATATTATTAACTACTATAGAGAGGCTAATGAAATAAAAATGTATCTGAAATTAGAGAATGCAATTTCAAGTCTACACTTGGCTGTATAATGAATAAATAATGTTAACTTCTGTAAAGTCTATTACCTCATGCAATAAATAAATGTGATCAAAAAGATTACCTACTTTCATTGCTTTTTTAGAATCATAAAGGTAGGGGATGAGAAAATTCTTTGTAAATGGATATGTGCTTTAAAATTGTTGATTAATGTTTTATTCACTTGAAATCTTGGGCAAAAGGTGACAGCTATACTTTATTTAGTTATTTATTTTCTCAGTCATATTTTAGTCCATACATATTATTGAGGAATTGTCATGAGTCCGGGATTAAGCCTGAAAAGAACTTTAAAGTGTTTCTGAAAACATGCCAATAATTTTACTGCCCTGGACGGTGACATCACGGCAGGCAGGGAAATCTGATGCACTGTTTCCACTCTCTGTCCTCGTCCCAACCTTAGCTCACAGCAATACGCCTGTCACGTACGTGGTACTGAGGATACATCAGATCAACCAAGTGTTTTGAAGGTGGAATATCAAATACCTCTAGTTTGGTCCCCCCAATTCATAATCCACATCATTGCCAAAGGGATGTCTCTAAATGTAAATCAGATACATCTATTCTTTAGTTAAAACACTCCAAAGCTTTTCCATACCCTGAGGTGAAAGTTCAGATGTCTTAGTCTAGCATCACACCGCTAGCCTTCTAATCCAAATAGAACTTCCCCTGCCCACCATAAATGTTTCTGCATAGTAAACACTGTTCCTAAATACCAAGCTATTAGACAATCCGTCGGACACGACTGAAGTGACTTAGCAGCAGCAGCAGCAGCAATCTTATCTTATACACACACACATACACACACAGATTTGTTATAAGGAATTGTGTTGTGATTATGGAGGCTAAAAAAATTCAGGGCTTCTGCAAGCTGGAGACTCAGGGAAGACAATGGTATAGATTCAGTTGGAATCTGAGGGCCTGAGAGCTGCGAGAGCTGATAGAGTAAGTTCCATTCTGGAAACCAGCCAGCATACTTGAAACCCAAGAAGATCTGATGTTCTGGCAGGAAGATAATGATGTCCTAGCTCAAGGCAGACAGGCAGGAGGAGTTCCCTCTTATTCAGACCTTTTGTTCCACACGTGCCCTTACAAGCTATTACATTTTATCTTCTTCTAGTTAAGAGTGTTTTATTAATCATTTCAACACATGCATTGAAGGTCTACTATGTGCTCATCTTTGTTTGGAAGATATATTTATCACAGTATACCTGCTTAGTTCTTAGTTAAGGGCTATCCAGCACTCTCCAGAGCCTCGCTGGGCACATGCTGAGTGTTTTCAGATGAATCAGATGGAGACCCGCTCCTCCAAGAATGGCATATACTTACAAGTTTTTGGAGTATAATGTAAGAACTGTCATGATAGAGGTGGAATTGGAGTTAGGATGACAATTCAACTCATGGATATATGGACAGAATCCTCAGGACAAGTGACTTGAGGGGCTTTCCCATGAAGTGCCAGGAATTGGACCAAGACATCATAGGGACTTTGGGGAACTCCAAGCAGAATGCTATTACAGGAACATAAGGAAAAGGTAAGAAGTCAGAGGCAATGAAATGAGGAAGCCAGTATAAACTGTGCTATAGCAGGCGGGTATGGCAGACTTCTGTGAGCATTTTCTCAGAACCCTCCAACTGTGCCACTGTGAAAAAAGGAATTCTTCTCATGTGTGGGAATGAATTGAAGTGTGTTATCACTTGTCCAAAGGATGTGGTGATCTTACAGTGGAGGAATGAAGAGATGTCAACATTCCTCCCACCTAGCCTTGTTGGAAAATATTGTTGCCACATTTCGAGATCAGAGAAGAAAAAATTCCCATTTTATGGCAATCCCTAATGAGAAATTAGTTCCATCCCTATATCTTTAGACTTGTACTTACTTGATCACTTCACTTAGACGGTGGAAAAGTGGGGACCGTGACAAACTGTCCTTGAGAAATTGAAGAGCTGCTTTAGAACACTGAAGCCTGAGGAGCTATTTCAAATGATTTCCCTCTACAAAATTACAGAAGTGCTGTTTTGGCTTTGTTTTATTTTTGTTTTCATTTGGCAGCAGGAGAAACACGGCAGGCCATCCAAGGAGATGTACGGGAAGCTGGGCAAGAAGAATGAAGAGAGCTTCAAGAGTTAGGAAAAGGCAGTCATGTTCTTTGGCCCAAAGTACCAAGGGGAGGATTGTGGAAGCCATCAAGGCTCATGCTTGGCAATTTAGCTCTTCCTTAGATCAAACTCCTGGAACATATTTAATTTTTGAAAGCAACTTGCAAGAAAGTTAATCTTCCTGCCAGCAACTACTTAGAAAAATAAAATATTAAAATTTAGGGCTGGGAGAAATCTGAAAAGTCAGCCAGTCCGATCAGTCTCCTTAGGCAGATATGAAGAATGGAACTGAAAAAGTGGTTTGCTCAAGGTCAAACAGCTTATATCCCGGGTTCCTACCAGGGGCTCTAGGAAGGATAGAAGTCAAGTAGAACTCTCTGGAAGTTTATGTAATATGGTAATTAAATTATATACTCCCTCAAAACAGAAATTGTCTTTAAGTGACTTTTGAGAATGCAATAGCAGGGCAGAAAACAGAGAAAAAGAGGGAGTAGGAGGAAGCTGGGTCAGTTTCAACTTTGACCCACCTGGGTCAATTTAAAGTTACTTGAAGGAATTTTTCAAAATAACAGTAGCCAGGACCCATCCCCATTAGAAAGTTAGAGACATTCCACGGTTTGTTAATCCCGTAAAAAAACCTCCAGAGAATCCTTCATCTAGCAAATAGGGTGGTCTTGGACTTCTCACGGAACTTGTGGTAAGTATTGTTGCTTGGGATAACTGGGATATTTACAGGAACTTTGACCAGCATTAAGGTCTTGGAATGTAGTCTAAACATGCGGAACAAAGGGCTCACACTGGCACAGAAGACCAGTGATCTGGAGTCAGGAAGCTAGGGTTCTGGTCTCTGCTCTGACAGCTGTTCTAAAACTTCAGGTAAGTACCTCCAACCCACAATCCCTCTCTAGAGGCCAGGAATCTGTCTGCAGAATGATGGAGTTTGCCTTGGAGTAACTTTTTAAGCATCTTGCTGTTTCACACCATCAGGCATTTATCCAAAGGATTCCCCCTGCCTGAAATATCTCTCTTCTTCATCCCTTCTGTAAAGTCGTCTTCTTGATCCTTCAGGCACTGCTTCCTTTCAGAAGACTTCACTCTCAGACATCTTTACCGACATCCCTGCTCCAGTCTGAATCAAGAGCTCCTCTTTAGGCTCCCACATCACCTTCCACTTATATTTCCTTTATCACAACACTTTACAAAATATGCCAGACATTCCAAAAGCCATTTTGGCAGTTCAAAATTGACCCACCCAGGGTCCAATTACCTACCACCCAATGAAAAGATGCTTTAAGCCCATTTTTGTCATGGGATTTAAAAAATAAACAAAACATTTTCTTGAAATGACCTTTGCACCCAGCCTTCTACTCATTATCTTTAAGGCAGTTTAGAACTGAAAGGAAACTTTTCTGAAGTCCATAAAACATGGTAATTAAGGGGTATTTCAAACTGTATCTTTCAGTGACTAAAGCAAGAAAAAATTAAAATGAAGCAGTGGAGGAAAAAGAGCAGGAGAGAAAGGAGATACACAGGGATAGTATTTAGTTCATTCTGAAAATGTTAGCAATAAACCCCATGCCTGGTTCACAGTAGATGTGAAATATGCATTTCTGAAAGTGATCTGACCCACAGTCGTAGTCAAGTTACCTAAAATAATGAGGTTATATTAATAATAAAGATCCAGTTTCTCAGAAGCCCAAGATAAAGATCAACCCAAGTGTTCCTTTTCAATACCTTTAAATGGACTCCTTTGCAACATCTCCATGCAAAGCCATGACATCACCAGTGGGGTTTGTGTCATTTATGTGAGCAATGTCTCAATTGTGCTGTTCCCAAACTGTAGCCAAAACAAGCTGTCCTATTCCCCGAGGCAATGGCCAACACTTGGAAACCGTGAGTGTACACACACATAAATCTCAAGGGGAAGAATCATGTTTAAACCTTTAAAGAACTTGCACGTATTTGGACCTTCAAAGTTGTTTGGTTTTACGGTAAACAGGATAGGACTCTCCAGAAAAATGTGAGCATTTAGGGAAGAAGATGTGCGTGTGTTTGCTTCATGGAAGGTGATGGCAGTTTTTGAAGTATTCAGAGTTATGAAAGAAGACTCAGCCATTCACGAGACTCCTTCTCTAGATTAGAGTTCCCGTCAGTAAAGAGCACGTTTCATGTCTGCATGGAGTCTCACGATCCTAGTGAAAGAAACTGCATCCCATTACAGTTGTGCAAAGACCCTTGCAGGGGAAAGGGACATACTGCTGAAATTACCTCCCTCAAGCTTCCACTGGAGAGCGAGACAGAAAGAGAGATTGAGAATGTCAAAAAGGAACTGATCTACCAGAGGTGTTCAAACAATTGTATGTTTTCCTTCCTTCCTTAAATTTGACCATAGTGTATGTTCCCATATTAAAGAGCAGACGCCATTACTTTGCCAACAAAGGTCCATCTAGTCAAGGCTATGGTTTTTCCAGTAGTCATGTATGGATGTGCGAGTTGGACTATAAAGAAAGCTGAGCACCAAAGAATTGATGTGGTGTTTGAGAAGACTCTTGAGAATCCCTTGGACTGCAAAGAGATCCAACCAGTCCATCCTAAAGGAAATCAGTCCTGAATATGCATTGGAAGGACTGGTGTTGAAGCTGAAACTCCAATACTTTGGCCACCTGATGCGAAGAGCTGACTCATTGGAAAAGATCCTGATGCTGGGAAAGATTGAAGGTGAGAGGAGAAGGGGACTGACTAGAGAGGATGAGATGGTTGGATGGCATCACTAACTCAATGGACATGAGTTTTGGTAAACTCCAGGAGTTGGTGATGGAGGCCTGGTGTGCTGCAGTCCATGGGGTTACAAAGAGTCGGACATGATTGAGCAACTGAACTGAACTGAACTGAACTGATATGCTCCTGTTCCTATATGACACCTACCTGCCTACCTGCTTCTCAAGCTACAGGCTGAACTACCTGGTGAACATCAAACAGAACTGTTCACCTAAAGTAAGCCTGCAAACAAACATCATATTATGACCCTTGAATATCTTTGTGTTATCATTGCTCCTTAGTTTGCTTGTTATGAGCTATTTGTGATTCCCTAAATACTTCATGCCTTGTCAGGACTCATGCTTTTAATTTTTTTGTACCCTCTGCAGTAGTGCTTTTTCCTAACTTTTCTGCCTAAAGGACTGTCAGATAAAATACAGGATACCCAGCACAATATGAATTTCAGATAAACAACAACAAAAGTTTAGTATAAGTTTGTCCTAAATATTGCATAACGTAATCTACTTGCTAATTCTAGCAACAGATCAGCCTAGTTAATGCTTTTTCATCTTTTCAAATATTTCACTGTGTGTGAAAGAAAGAAAGTGAAATTTTTAGTTGCTCGGTTGTGTCCAACACTTTGCAACCCTTTAGACTATGGCCCACCAGGCTCCTCTGTCCATAGGATTTTTCAGGCAAGAATACTGGAGTGGGTTGCCATTCCCTTCTACAGAGGATCTTCCTGACTCAGGGATAGAACCAACCCAAGGATTGAACCAACCTAGGGATTGAACTGACCCAGAAATCAAACCAGGGTCTCCTGCATTGCAGGCAGTTTCTTTACTGTCTGAAAAACCAGGGAAACCCTCCTTTGCCCTTGCTGCTTCTCTAATCCTCTCTCCCCTTTCGCACGAAGTTCAGCAGTTCATTTTCCTACCTGCCTTGGTTGTCCCTTGTCCAAGTCACCAGTATAGTACTTACATGTTGTACTACAACATAACTTCTGTATCTACCTGTGTCCTTACGTTCTTTTTCTCTTTCCACTATCACAAGATAAAGTTTCCCTCTACTTTTCAAAGGTCTACTCTTTCCACCTTTGTTGTCCATCCCTTCCTATATCACCCTTTTGTAATAACTTTGTCAATTAGCCCCACATCTGTATTTCCAGCCTAAACTCTTCATTTGAGTTTTATACCTGAATATAAGATAGTCTCCTTGACACTTCTGCTTGGCTGTATCACAAGGATTTCAGGCTTCGTACCTGCAAAAGAGATCTCTCCCTCCACTTCTCTCCCTGACCGTTGTGTCTACTGTAACCTGTTTTAGGTTTCCCCACCCTAGTAATGGCACTTCCATTGACAGAGTGATTAGACGAACACCCTCATTTCCCACCTACTCCTACTCATTCTTCAAGTCTTAACCCTGCTATCACTTCCCCAAGGAAAAGCTCCTTTTTTCCATACCAGATCAGGATCCATTCTCTGGTTATACACTCACCAAGTACCCTACACTTCTCTTTCATACTATTTAGCACAACTCAAACAGCAGATTTACCTGGCCTGCTGTGCCTTTCACTTTCTAAGCCCCTGGAAGTGAGGATTATTCTACTGTAGGCACTGCGTTCCCGTGGCCTGGGACAGTGTTTGACTCAGAGCATGCTCTGTGAATATCAGCTAGATTCTTGAATGAATGAGTGACAGTTCACTTGCACTTTTCTTTCCTTATGATATGTCCTCACAGATCTGATATTTTTGCTTTGGACATCATAAGGATTAAAATGCAGGCCCTGGAGTTCAACAGACATGGATTCAAGTCTCATGCTACAGTTAATGTGACTGTAGTCGAATTGCTTCCCCTCATTAAACTCTATTTTCTGCATTTGTCTGTGGGAGATAATCATATATAAGTTTTTCCGAATAAAAGGCATTTTAAATTCTTGACAATACTAGTGCATAGTTCATTAGCTGTGGCTTATCATTCTGATTTTATTATTTATTTTGTTAGAAATCCCTCGACTCTCATGCACAATTCTACTCCATTCTAGGTAAAAATGAAACTACACAACCATAATGCCAAATTATTTTAAAATAAAGAAAATGTATACATGAAAACAAGATCAAACAATGGAAGATATTCATCAAAATATCTTCATCAAGAGGTGAAGAGAGAAGACCTTTCCTAAAATCGAAGAATTCTCATTCTTTAAAAATTAATAATGTCTCAAGAATGGAGAGTTCAAGGGAAATAAATGATGCAACTTCTCCATAGTAACAACTCATATTTTCCCCATAACTTAAGAAGACTCAATGAAGTAAGATACTGGCCATTTAAGGGGTTATTTGTCTGGAAAATATGTGCAAAGGGTCAAGCTCAGTGTTAATTGTTTTGGGGGCATGTTGCACTTTTGAAATGCCATGTGCTGCTGAAATTCTCAGAAGCTTTATCAGAGCTACCAGTCCATGTGAGGCCACAGACCCAGTCATAAACACACGAGAAGTTTTATTGCATTTAATATTTCTGAGCTGGCCCAAAACAACTTTTATTCATGATGATTTTACGTTCCCACATATGGACTGCACCAGTCTGTGAAAATAAAGTGAGGAGGAAATAGGAAACCCTTAGTCTTATGTCTCCTTTTAAAGAAGAAGAGTTAGATGCAGGTCTCAAAATGGATCAAAGTAAAGAACAAGACTTACCATGTATTTAACAAACACATCATATGCTGAGCTGGTTGGGAACTTTCATAAATACATCGTTTAATCCATAAGAGAATCCTGAACAACAAGTATTCTCATTTAGAGATGGAAAAGCTACAGCATCTCCCCCCCTGCCACCAGGATTCTCTTAAGGATTAAGTGACGTATTTATGAAAGTTCCCAACCAGCTCAGTAAAGAACAGAGTTTTGGACTCTGTGGGAGAAGGTGAGGGTGGGATGATTTGAGAGAATGGCATTGAAACATGTATATTATCATATATGAAATACATCGCCAGTCCAGGTTCAATGCATGAGACAGGGTGTTCAGGGCTGGTGCACTGGGATGACCCAGAGGGATGGGATGGGGAGGGAGGTAGGACGGAGGTTCAGGATGGGGAACACATGTACACCCATGGCTGATTCATGTCAATGTATGGCAAAACCACTACAATATTGTAAAGTAATTAGCCTGTAATTAAATAAATTCATTAAAAAAAGAGATGGAAAAGCTACATTTTGAAAAGATTAAGCTCAGGACTGGCTAAATCATTACAGGACCCAGTGAAAAGTGAAAGTGTATGGCTTCTTGTTAAAAAAAATTATTGGGAATGTCAAGATGGCAGAATGGAGGGCATTCAACCAAGGACAGGATGTTTCTAAGTGCGGGGTCTTTTGTGATTACACAGGGCACATGTCCATGAAGCTGGCCCTGGTCAGGCAACCCATCTGGTGTCACAAAGCCAGTAAAAGGTAGAGTCAAAGACTAGTATTCAGCCCTCTAAAGTTTAAGTTGTGATTTTTTCTCCTCTGAAACTCCCAAGTTTGTTAGTCTTTCTCCACCCCTGCCCCCTGGTTTACTTGGTTAAGCTGTTCACACTGCCCTTGCTCTGTTTAGACAGAACATCTGAATTTTCAAAATTTGATGTTTATTTTCATGTATATGCTTTGGAGGTACATTAATGGTGGAATTGGGCAATATCTCAACTTCCTATTTTCACTTGGCTCACTAATTTCCCAAGATGTGTGTTCACATCAGGCAGCTCCCCCGTGTCTTGGGCATGAATCAGAGACTGTTTCTGAGAATCAATCCCCACAGAAGACTTGTCCCTGGAAGTAGACGTTTAGAGAGTGATAGCTGATAGAAGACTTGTTGAAACTTGTGGTTGCCAAGGTGGAGGGTGGGTGGGGAAGGAAGAGGGGGAGTTTAAGATTAGCAGATGCAAGCTAGCATATACAGGATGTATAAACAAGGCCCTATTGTGTAGCACAGGGAACTATATTCAATATGCTGAGATAAGCCATAATGGAAAAATAGGAAAAGAATATACATATGTATAACTGAGTCACTCTGCTGTACAGCAGAAATTAACACAACATTATAAATCAGCTGGACTTCAATAAAAAAAAAAAAAAAAAGACTTGTTGGATGTTAGTTTCCAATCAAGAACTACACATCTTTAGTAATCCTGCTGCTGCTGCTGCTAAGTCGCTTCAGTCCTACTGATTACTTAATCCCATTTTTGTTTTGTGGTAATCGTTTTGTATTATTTTAATTCTTTGTTGTCATAGGTATACTGAGACAGACAAATCAATAACTAACCCAAGTGAAAGTGAAAATGAAGTCGCTCAGTCACGTCCGACTCTTAGCGACCCCAAGGACTGCAGCCTACCAGGCTCCTCCATCCATGGGATTTTCCAGGCAAGAGTACTGGAGTGGGGTGCCATTGACTAACCCAAGAAATATAGCAAATTAATGGCAAATCAGAGACTAGAATTAAAATAATTTAAACTAGAGATATGCGGTTATTTGTAAAAAGTGAACAGCTAATATCTAAATCATCTTTTTCTTGGCTTATAAAGCAGATTTTCAAGAGTCAGATACAGTTTTAAATTAACAGATAACCACTTAAAAAAGAAAAAAAAAATCACTGCACCTTATAGGCAAGGCTGCGAGAAGACCAGGTCTTCCGTTCTATGTCTCCTACTGAGCAACACAGAGAGATGCTGGCTGGGTCATCATGGATCAGATGCGCACCCCTCAGAAACTGTGACATGCTTGCTATTTACATGCTTCAAGTCTTAACTCAGGTGGCGGTTGAATTTTACAGCTTTTCCAAGACAGTCTGGGGTGATGTCTCTGAAATGTTCATTAACTGCTGTTTGGAAAGACTTCAGTTGCTGCAAAATAAACAGGAACAGAAAAAAGCAAGCTGTCTTCTTCTCCTGGGAAAAAACAGCCAAGCAAACTGCTTCCCACCCACAGGGGACAGTACGGTGCCAGGTGAAGAGTGGGTCACTGGGTTTCCGAATATTGGGTCTACTGGGCAAGCAAGAACTGAAGCTGTTTAGGACACACTTTACTGTCCTGTGCAGTACTACACTATTTGGAGAAATGTCTTGCTCCTGATGACTCGACCATAAAATCCTGACTACGTTCTCATGAGCAACCTTGACATTGGTGAGACAGTAACAGCAGACACACAAGAAGTTTCATGTTGAGTTTCTTGTCAGATGCCAACTAACTGTGAATGTAGATTGATTATTTGGTTGTATCTAATGATCCATAAAATCTAGAGTAAAGTTCAGGAATGTAAGTCTCCTGGCAAACTTAAGTATCAAATAAATATTTATTTTGCTAATACTATGTCTGTTCATTGGCCAGAATTCAGCTAGACAGTCTCAGAGAATATAGAGTTCATTTCTTTACTATTCCCAGGATTTGACTTAGCTAAGAATTCCCACTACCTCCAGAAAGCCCTCTTCTTGAACTCAGCATTCATCTGTACCACTCACTGGACTCTTAAATTCAAGACTGTGTTGGAAGGGATGTCCCTGGCATTCCAGTGGTTAAGACTCCATGCTTCCAATGCAAGGAATGCAAGTTTGATCCCTGGTCAGGGAACTAAGATACTACATGTCTTATAGCAACAAAAAAAAAAAAGAAAAAAACTGAGTTGGGAAATCATCCAGCCCAGTATTTCATGTGAGGTATGTATAATACTAGTGATATACAAGATGTTTGGGGGAGTAAATCAGTAGGCTTAAAAAAAAAAAAAAAGTAAACATTCAGCCATACAGTTTGATGACCATTGTGAAGAAGTCATGATCTAAGCGCAGCATTAATCCATTATCACTCTTATTCAGGGGGCTTCCCAGTTGGCACAGTGGTAAAGAGTCCACTTGCCAAGGCAGGAGATGCAAGAGATGCGGGTTTGATCCCTGGGTGGTGAAGGTCCCCTGGAGGAAGGCATAGCAACCAACTCCATTACTCTTGCCTAGAAAATCCCATGGACAGAGGAATCTGGAAGGCTACAGTCCATGGGGACTCGAAGAGTTGGACATGACCGATCACACACACACACACACACACACACACTCTAATTCAGACAACAAAATTGATTCAACATAAAATCTATTAAGATGCTTTATCATAGTGATATTAAAGGATAAAAATAAGCCTCAATAAAGGCAGAAAAATATTCAGTATAAGTTAACCTCTACTAGCGAATAAAAATGTCAATTTTCAAGAAGCAATAAAAAGTAATAATTTTTTTCCTATTGCTCCTTTCAGATTTATTGAAGTATAATTGACAAAATTGTATATATTTAAAGTGTACAAACTTGATTATTTGATATGCATATATGTTATGAAGTGATTACAGCAATCCAGTTAATTAACTTGTCTATCACCTCACATAGTTACCCTTTTGTTTGCTGTGGTGAGATGCTCAAATCCAGCTTTTTAACTAATTTCAAGTATATAGTACATTTTCCGTCTAGTCAAGGCTATGATTTTTCCAGTGGTCATGTATGGATGTGAGAGTTGGACTATAAAGAAAGCTGAGCACCGAAGAACTGATGTTTTTGAACAGTGGTGTTGGAGAAGACTCTTGAGAGTCCCTTGGACTGCAAGGAGATCCAACCAGTCCATCATAAAGGAGATCAGTCCTGGGTGTTCATTGGAGGTTCTGATGTTGAGGCTGAAACTCCAGTACTTTGGCCACCTGATGCAAAGAGCTGACTCACTGGAAAAGACCCTGACGCCGGGAAAGATTGAGGGCAGGAGGAGAAAGTGTTGACAGAGGATGAGATGGTTGGATGGCATCACCAACTTGATAGACATGGGTTTGGGTGAACTCCGGGAGTTGATGATGGACAGGGAGGCCTGGCATGCTGAGGTTCATGGGGTCACAAAGAGTCGGACACGAGTGAACTGAACTGAGTACATTTTATTAACTGTAGTCACCATGCTGTACATTAATTCCCAGAGCTTAATTCATCGTATACCTGCAAAATTTTACCCTGTGATCAATGTCTTCTCATTTTCCCCTTCACCCTTCTCCCTCTGGCGTTCTCCTCTATGTTTCTATGAGTTTGGCTTTTTTTTTTTTTTTAATCAGAAATAAAATAAGTGAGATCATACAGTATTTGTATTTCTCTCTCTGGTTGATTTCACTTAGCGTAATGTCCTCCAGTTTCACCCATAACATATATGACAGGATTTCTTCCTTTCTCATGACTGAATAATATTCTATTATATACAAAATATTATTATAATGTAATGCATTATGTATTATATATAAAAGCTGTATCATATTTTTCTTTATACATTCATTCATTGACAGACACTTAGATTCTTTCCACATCTTGTCTATGGCAGATAATGTGCAATGAACTTGGGCATACATGTGTTTCTCTCAGATACTGATTTTATTTCCTTCAGAAGTATATCCAGAAGTGGGATTGCTGGATCATGTAGTAGTTCTATTTTTTAATGTTTTGAAAACTGTCCATAATTTTTTTCTCTAATGACAGTATTGATTTTACATTCTCACTCAGAGTGCACAAGGGTTCCCTTTTCTCCCCATCCTTGCCAACATTTATCTTTTGTTTTCTTGATTAAAGCTGTCTTAACAGGCTTTTGGTGATTTCTCATTGTGGTTTTGATTTTCACGCTCCTGATGATTGGAATACCTTTTCACGTACTTGGCCATTTGTATGTCTTCTTTAGAAAAAAATATTCAAGTCTTTAACATGCTTTTTAATTGTATTATTATTATTTTGCTATTGAATTTCTGAGTTCTTTGCATATTTTGGAAACTCAACCCCTTATCATGTGTATAAACCTAAAAGTAAAGTGTTTGTTGCTCAGTCACGTCTGACTCCTCAACCCCATGAGCCTGCCAGGCTCCTCTGTCCATGGAATTCTCCAGGCAAAAATATTGAAGTGGTTAGCCATTCCCTTCTCCAGGGGATCTTCCGTACCCAGGCACTGAATCCAGTTCTCCTGTGTTGCAGGCAGATTCTTTACTGTCTGAGCCACAGGGAAGCCCCTAAATAATGATGCAGGAATCTACAAAAATTATATAGCTACCTTCATGCTTAATGGTACAACATTAAAACAACTTTATCCATGAAACCAAGAACCAGACAGGATTCAATGATATACTAGCAAGCCTAGTCATTTCAGAAAGGCAACATTAACTAACCAATTAATCAATTAAACTAGTAAATAAGAAATAAAAGTGCTCGTCATATATTCTATATATGAATCAGAAATAGACAAATATGTTTAAAATGAATAAGAAAATATAAGACATTTGCTTAAGATAAAATTAATAATGATATCAAAGTGTTTTCTTCTCTCAAGAACAGTTAGATAATTCAATTAAAAATATTTTCTAATAACAAATAGACAAGTTGCCTAGAAATGAATCTATCAAATGACATTTGTGTAGAAAAATTTTTTTAAAGAACCTGTACTAAAAGATACTTAAAAGTCCTAAATAAGTTGATCAATATGACATATTCACAGGTAGAAATACTGACTCTTTGCAACCCCATGGACTGTAGCCGTCCTTTGTCCATGGAATTCTCTTGGCAAGAATATTAGAGTGGGTGGCCATTCTCCTTTCTAAGGGATATTCCTGACCTAGGGATTTAACTTGGGTCTCCCACATTTCAGGAAGATTCTAAGCCACTAGGGAAGCCCCAATTAATTCTCCCCAAATTGACTAGATAATTTTAATGGAATACCAGTCAACATCTCTGCATGATTTTCTCTATTTTTTTGTGGAATTGACAAACTAATTCTAAAATTTATATAAGGGCTAACAGAAGCTGAGACACTCCTGAAGAAGACAAATGAGAGAGGAATTTGCCTGGGCATATGGTAAGACTTGTTTGAAACCATATAATTAAATCACTTTGGGTTGTTGCAGATATAGACATATAAACTAATGGAAATAACAGAAAATTAAGCAATAGTACAGGCATTTATATAAACAGTTTATGACAAAAACAACATTGCTGAACAATAGAGGAAAATATGTATAATTATTATAATAAATGGGCTTAGCCACTGGTAAAATTAAAGAACATATTCATTTATACTACATGTAAAAATCAATTAAAATGTTAACATATTAGAAAAGAATATATATATGATCTTAAAGTATAAAAATATACATAAATACAAATCAGAAATGGAAAGATTGATAAAGCTAAGTACATTTTAAAATTAAAAATCTGTTTACTAGAAATCATCATAAAGAAAGAGAAAAAAAAGCTACAAATTGGAAAACTTATCCATGAAATTTAGCAACAATAAAAAGTGTTCGTATCTAGAATATATAAAGTATAGAAAATGAAACCACATTTAAAGTGAACAAAGATGTGGACAGACACCATGAAAAGAGAAACATAAGTGTACTTTTTGAAAAAATGCTCATTCTCATTAGTTATAAAGGAGATGCTCCCAAAATGGCATAAGAGAACAATTTAGTACACTTGAGATTAGTGAAAAAAGAAAGTCTAATAATACTGATTGCTGTTAAGGTGTAGAGAAACAGCTCTCATATCTGGCTGATGGAATGTAAATTAAGCCAACACACTGAAAATAAATTGGCATAACTTATTAAACTTCAAAAATCCCGAATTCAGCAATTATACTCCTAGGAATATTTCCTAGAAAAACTTGTACATGTATTCCAGGACACATTCAGTAAGTATGATTCCAGCAATATTGATTTTACTAGCAAAATCTTGTAAAATAGCAAATTCCCATAATCAGTAGAATGGATGCATTGTAGCATAGTCATTACACTAGAATACCATGCGGCAGAAAGAAAATAAACTACAGTACAAAAAATCAATGCAGATTAATTTCAAGATGCCAGATTAATTGAAAACAGTAATTCATGAGGAAAATATATGCAGTAGGATTCCACCCTTGTAATGGTATAAAACAGGCACAATAAACAGAGGGATATGGTAATGTATGTTTCCATGTTACTCTCTTGCCCTCTCCTTCCTCTCCCACCTTCCCCCCTGCCTAAACAGAGGGATATATTGGTGGGAAAAATCTGTGCAAAAAAACACAAAATTTAGAACAGTGGTCACTTCTGGAGGTTGGGAGAGGGACCGATAATGAAATACATGTAGGAAGGGACACATAGGCAGCTTCAAAGGCTCTGTAATGTTCTGTTTCTGAAGCTGATTGAAGTATACATGGTCTTTATTTTCTTTGATTGATCCATTTATCTATCATCTATCTACATGCATTAGATATATTTATATAGTGGCTACAGATGGTAAATTATCTGCCTGCAACACAGGAGACCAAGGTTCGATCCCTGGGTCAGGAAAATCCTCTAGAGAAGGGAATGGCTTACCCACTCCAATATTTTTGCCTGGAGAATTCCATGGACCAAGGAGCCTGGCGGGCTACAGTCCATGAGGTCACAAAGAGTCAGACACGACTGAGCTTGAGCAACTAACTAACTACTGCTGCTGCTGCTGCTAAGTCTCTTCAGTTGTGTCCGACTCTGTGCGACCCCATGGACTGCAGCCCACCAGGCTCCTCCATCCATGCAATTTTCCAGGCAAGAGTACTGGAGTGCCCACCAGGCTCTGCCATCCCTGGGATTCTTCAGGCAAGAACACTGGAGTGGGTTGCCATTTCCTTCTCCAATGCATAAAAGTGAAAACTGAAAGGGAAGTCGCTCAGTCGTGTCCGACTCTTAGTGACCCCATGGACTGCAGCCCACCAGGCTCCTCCATCCATGCAATTTTCCAGGCAAGAGTACTGGAGTGGGGTGCCATTGCCTTCTCTAATGAACTAACTAACTAACTAAATATATATATATATATATATATAATATTTTATAGGAAAAATAAATACAAATTGACTAGGAGTTTGCCAGCAAATAGGAAAAAAGATAAAGGAAAATCCAGAGGGTAACATCATGGACAAAGGTGTTAACATGTGAAAAACAGGTACATATGGATGTGCTTTTGAAGAATGACACCTAGATTACATATTCAACTTTGAGGTTGGAGAAAGTTTCAGAGTCAGCTGAAAAGCAGGTGAAAGCATTGCTGCTCAGATCTGTGTCCTTTTTTTTTAAATTTTATTTTATTTTTAAACTTTATAATATTGTATTGGTTTTGCCAAATATCGAAATGAATCCACCACAGGTATACATGTGTTCCCCATCCTGAACCCTCCTCCTTCCCCATACCATCCCTCTGGGTCATCCCAGTGCACCAGCCCCAAGCATCCAGTATTGTGCATCGACTCTGTGTCCTTTTGGAGCTAAGACATTGGAGATGCAACTCCTTGTCTTGTTTCCCCTCCTGAGACATCTAGGCACATATTCAGTACAATCTACCTTCTGCCCTCAGGGGAAAGGAAACATCTGAAGAGGGCTTGGAAGCAGGCTGAGGTCCAGGCACTGTGGTTTGTTTGGGAGAAGAACATGCAGCGAGCTAAAGAACACCTAGCTCAGGTTGGCATTGATAATGGTCTCCAGTGCCTACTGCAACACTTGGCACGCAGTGATGCTCAACAAATACTTGGGGGAATGAATAAAGGGGGACTTTGACAATGAGGAGTCCTGGGAATATGCCTCCTTTGCTAATGCTGCCTTTTTCTCGTTTCCTTTTTGGCTATTCTCACCAAGGCCAGAGAAACTTTATAACTTTTTCCCCTTCCCTTTTCAGTAGCTGGTAGGGGTGGGAGGACTTGACGAGGTCCAAGACAAACTGTGAATGGCCTTAATTTCCAGTGGTCCTCGCAGAGTGCTGACAGACATCTGACATGCGAGCTAGATTGGAGACGCTGCTTGCTGGGGCCAGGAGCCAACCCTCTTTTCAGAGGAAATCTCCATAGATGGTGGTGAATTGAATGTCTCCGTATGCCGACTCTGTGCTTTTTCCTTCCTCCTGTTCACCCCTCATTTCTCCAGCTCACATCTCCTTCGATCCTCTACCTGATCATTTTCCTTTCCTTATGCTTCTTAAAAGAGCCCTTCACATCCTTTGCTTTGGTAATTTCTTCTTGGACTTCCCTGGTGGCTCAGACAGCAATGCATCTGTCTACAAAGCGGGAGACCTGGGTTCGATCCCTCGATTGGGAAGATTCCCTGGAGGAGGAAATGGCAGCCCTTTGGACCAACACATCTCCTCGTGGCCAGGAGAACACACAAGAAACTGGGGACATGGTTGAGGCAACATCACTTGATTACAAATTTCATGCTTTTGAAAGTTCATTTTTTTTCATATAATTTCTGCCTAGATTTAATTTATCCTCATTTTCGAATTTTATTATAATTTTCCTTTAGCAGAATTATACTGTAAATTCACTATAAATGAAATGTGGAGAGGTATAAAAGAGAAAGAAGAGCTATAAACATCATCCAGGGATCATTCCATGTAGTTTGGGGAATTCTATTACAGTCTCTCTATGATTTTTACTATTCATTTCTCCTGTGGAAGCTAAGGGTACCACTCATTTAATGTTCTTCCTTTCCAGGTTACAATGAAGATTAGGAAGAAGCTCAAGAAGTAAATGTGGAGCTAATAATAATAATAATAAAGACTTAATAGTGGCTCTATTTATAGGGCTCCTTTATAAGGCAGGATTGGAGAATGGATCTTAGGTCTGAAGTAGCCTGTCCATGGGACATGTGCCTTCAAGGCTACTCTGGGCAAAATTACATCAACTATACTCACACAGTTAGCAGCACGGGAAATGCTATCTGCCTCACAAAGAATGGACAGCTGAGGAAATGGGTGAATGTTGGTACCTTCAGCTCATCTATAGGAGGCTGACCCTCAGTCCATCTCCAGGTCTTCTTAGATTAAAAGCAGGTAAACCAAAGAGGAACCCATATCTTCTTCCAAATATAAACAGAGAAATAATATTTCAGAGAAAGATGACTGCTTATTTCTAAAGTGTGGTACAAAACCTTGTCCCCCACAGGTGTAGATTCCAATTTGCATCAGGAAGAATCAAATCAGGAAAGTAGACAGGGATTTCTCTGGTTGGACCAGTGGTTCAGAATCCACCTTGCAGTGCAAGGGACACGAGTTCAATCCCTGGTCAAGGAACAAAAATCCCATATGCCACAGAGCAATTAAGCCTGAGCACTGCAACTACTGAGCCTCCGCACCACAACTTTTGCCCCAACAAAAGATCCCATGAGACTCAAAGAAGATGCAGTGAGCTGCAATTAAGACCCTAAGCTGCAACACAGATAAATATTCTTTTTTAAGTTAGGAAAACAGAGAACATAATAGTCATTTTAACAGAGAGATTTAATAGAGGGAATTGGAAAAGGAAAAAGTAAAACTAATTAAATAAATAAGGTAATAAAAAAGTAACTGTAGGAAACAGATACCAGAGTGAGAGACACAAAGAGAAAAGGCTGAGCTTAATCCCATCCTGTGGGCTCCGGCAAGCAGGTACTGGGATATCAGGAGCTTGGAGAAGGAACTTAAAGATCTATGGCTTAGATCTCAAGAAGAGCAGGGCTGGCTGCAGCCAGTCTTTCTCAGGGTGCAGGATGAAACTGTCTCTTGACTGTGTTGTGGGGGAAATACAGAAGCTAGATCCTTATCATTACTCGGGCAAGGGGTCATTGCTAGAGCGAAGCTAACGAGAAAAGTAAGTCATCCATAAGGAATAAGTGCCTACCCCTCCCAGACCAAGGCGGCTTCTAGAGCCTAATGGGAGGAGAAGTGGCTAAGGGGAGGTGTGGCTTGGAAAATCCAGACCCCAGACTCACAGTTCAGGGTTTAGATGGACACCAGGGTTGGCATTGCAGCCATTCTGCAGAGACAGGGTAGACCTCCACCCAAAATCTGGTTTTGATGTAGAGGCTGATGGTCCCATGCCCACCAAGAAGGTATCAACAGGTTATTTTTTAACTCACAGAATTAAGTTTTCTGGGGAGAGTAGAACATGATCCTAGGCTGATCTGGAAATAAACTTCAGGTGCAGACAAAGGGGACTGGCTTGGGTTGTTAATGTGGTCACAGGGTGGGCTGGAGTGAGGCCCCCCTATGACAGGGGCTTGCATGGTTCGAATTCTCCATGGGCCCCAAATCAGGGAGTGCCAGGTGTTCTCATCAGTCTTCTCAGATGTGGAAGGGAAAAGCGCCCACCATGAGCAAGCATCAAAAAGTGGAGTCAGACTCTTTATTACATTCATAAGACAGACAGAGACTTTTCTTCCAGCAAAGGCTAAAAGTGCTCCTGCTGGCATTCTCCAAGGGGAGAAGGCCCATGGGTAAAGGATGGAATGAGGGAAAGGGGAGATTCTTTCAGTTGCCACCCTGAGTTCTAGCTGTGAGCTCTATCTTGGAACTTCTACTTCTTAATCTATTTGGAACACCTTGCCAGATTATTCACTATTCTTATAAAATGGCTTGGGGCTGGTGCACTGGGACGACCCAGAGGGATGGTATGAGGAGGGAGGAGGGAGGAGGGTTCAGGATGGGGAACACATGTATACCTGTGGCGGATTCATTTCGATATTTGGCAAAACTAATACAATATTGTAAAGTTTAAAAATAAAATTAAATTAAAAAAAATAAAATGGCTTTTAACAGCTGCATGTTATTCTCTCTTTGGATATTTGGATAAACTATGCTTTGCATTATACCAGTTCTTAAATTGATAGGCATTTAAGTTGTTTCTGGATGTCCTTATATTTTTGAAATATGTAGTCTATGCTGAGAAGTCACTGCTCCAGCCCCCAAGGATCCACTGAGCCCTTATTAGGTGCTGCTGCTGCTGCTAAGTTGCTTCAGTCGTGTCCGACTCTGTGCAATCCAACAAAAGGCAGCCCACCAGGCTCCCCCGTCCCTGGGATTCTCCAGGCAAGAAGACTGGAGTGGGTTGCCATTTCCTTCTCCAATGCATGAAAGTGAAAAGTGAAAGTGAAGTAGCTCAGTCGTGTCCGACTCTATCGACCCCATGGACTGCAGCCTACCAGGCTCCTCCGTCCATGGGATTTTCCAGGCAAGGGTACTGGAGCGGGGTGCCATTGCCTTCTAGGCATAGGATAAAAAACAACCTCTGTTCTCTAGACAGAGGTGACGGCTCACAAACAGGGCAGTGCTCTTAATACCGAGGCAGATGAAGACAACCAGGCAAGACACACAGTCACATTTTTTTCTTTGTATTTCATTTCAATTAACTGATAAAGCACGAATACATCCTCATTCAAAAAATTTCAACTCTGTCAAAATACATAGGTGAAAAAGCATAAGTATCATCTCATTTTTGCAACCCTGAATACCTGTCCTTCTGAGCTTTTTCGTATGTGTGAAAAAAGTACATAGACACACACACACAGAATGCACAGGATGCGATTATGGATTCACGTAAGTTAGAGATTCCCTGGATAAGAGGACCAGAAACAGAAAAACAGAAAGATGGGTGCATAGATTATGCATAGTACTGGCATTCATGCTCTTTTCAGTTAATCTTATATCTTAGAAATGTTCTCTTCTCTGTGAAGGCTGCACTGTTCTCATAGGAAGAATCCTTAAGGATTAATGCAATATAAACTTTTCTCCACTCTTAGAATTAGTCTTTCCACTTTTAATGATAACAAAAATGCTACAATAGAAAAGAATATCTGTATGTGATATTGAAAATAATTCTATGTAGTATTCTAAAAATAAAATTGTTGGATAAAAGGATTGATGCAAATTTTTAAAAATATATTTTTCCTCTTAAAAAGAGTACTGATTTAAATTCTCTGCAAGTGTTCCTCTTTCAACATTATCTTGCCATGATTTGTTATTTTTTATATTTTTAAATATTGCCATTCTAATGGGAAAAATCTCTTTGTAGTGTTATATTTTTAGCTCTTTAAACACATAGACATATTTATGTTAAAGATCTTGTTTACTTTATCTGTTCATAAGAAGATTTGATGGTATAGGAAGATTTTAAGGTATAGGATGCTGCTAAGTCACTTCAGTCGTGTCCGACTCTGTGTGACCCCATAGACGGCAGCCCACCAGGCTCCCCCATCCCTGGGATTCTCCAGGCAAGAACACAAATGGTATTTTATTTATTTGACCTTCATATTAAGTCAGGCAGAAACTCTTTACCACTTTTGAAAGTAACATTTTGTTTCTAGAAAGAAAAAGCCAATGACATTAACTTTTCAAGAGAATTATTTATAAAACTTTAGAGCAATTTTTTAACTTGTCAAGTATAACACTACACACCCATGAAGACAGGTCTGCTAAGGAATGTGACTGACTATTAAGTTATTGAATAGTTACCTAAGATGGATTAGGAGGAACCAGATCAGATCTTACATCGATGACAATTAGATTTATATCAATGGCTATCTACCTTTTCCTAACAGTTCTCTTTGGTCTTTAGGGCAACTTGATATACACTGTCTGCCTTCTTGATTTATTCCTCAAGATGTGATTTTTATTTCCCAGATGAAGTTTTTGCTTCCTATTACAGACTTTCATAGGATTTTGATTCCCTAATAGAACATGACACTTACATGGTAATATCTTTCATTTTTGTTGCTTTTGCTAGAACATAAGCCAGGGCCATGTCTGATTTGTTCATCACTGTATCCCCAACACCTTTTTCTTTTTGGAAAATTGTAAGTTCTCCAATCTGTGATGCGTCATTTACTTTTGTGAAAGGAAGCAAAACTCTCCCTTCTACAGAAGTTTTGCGGACCCTTGCTGTTGTTCAGTTGCTAAGTCACGGCTGACTCTTTTGCCACCCCGTGGACTGTAGCCTGCGAGGCTCCTCTGTCCATGGCATTTCCCAGCCAAGAATACTGGAGTGGGTTGCCATTTCCTTCTCCGGGAGATCTTCTTGACCCAGGGGTCAAACCTGTGTCTCCTGCACTCGCAGGTGGATTCTTGACCACTGATCCACTTGGGAACTGTTTGTGTATTTAATTTACAGTAAGTGAAAGAGATAGTCGCTCAGTTGTGTCTGATTCTTTGCGACCCCAAAACTCTACCCACCATGTGGTGAGAAGCATAATTTCTAGGTAACTCACTTTCTCATTTATATGCGGCTTCCCAGGTGGCGCTAGTTGTTAAGAATCCACCTTTCAATGCAGGAGATGTAAGAGAGGTGGGTTCAGTCCTTGGGTCAGGAAAATCCCCTGGTGGAGAGCATGGAAACCCACTCCAGTATTCTTGCCTGGAGAATCCCATGGACAGAGGAGACTGGCAGGCTATAGTCAAGAGGGTCACAAAGAGTCACTCACGACTGAAGTGACTTCACAAGCAGGCATGCATGTTTATATAACTCATTTGTCACTTGATCTCCTGCCTGAACCCCCATCTTCCTCCCTTTCTGATTCCATGATTTGTGTATTTCCATGGAAGTCAAAGGCTTAACCAAATATTCAGTAGACACCCAGCTCATTTTTCTCAGGGTCTCCTCTGCCTCCTGAACTCCTTATTTTTCTGGTCTGATTCTCTGATAAAATGAGAAACTCAGCCCTATCTTCAGGTTCCATAAAACCATATTCACACAAGTCAGCTATTGACCCAGTAGAGTTTAAAGTTAGGGTTCATGTGAGATTAATTCAAGTAGTGAACTGAAATATAGGAGTATCTTCATTTTAGAAATATTCTTCCAATGAAATAAAATATTCTTTCATACCACCAAAGACCTTCTCATCTTTTCTGAGCTTTCACTCTTTCTCTAAAGAACCACAAATCCACTGCTGTTCCATTCTTTCCATGGGCTACTTTGCCGTTTTTCTCTGAAGTCCTAGAATTAGCCAACGTCAAGGCCCTTGGTACTTCAATTTCTATCACAGTCACATATTAAGGGACTTTTCCCTGATAAAAGAAAATTTACTCCCAAAGAGGCAAATGGTGCTGGTTCCTACAACAACAATATGTTGCTTTACTAGTTACATACACATAATACATCTGGGAATGTTTTGCATAGGTGAATTTCAGTTTGCTTTCTGTAAATAAAGGAGCAGCACAGTAATTACTGCTCCCTCCTTCCATAAACAGGCAAGACTATGTTATCATTCAGAGAAAGCAGAGCTGGTGTCTCTTGACCCTTTCAGAACACAGAGCATGGCTAAGGCCCAGAAAAACATGCCTTTAATATCATGGTAATTTGTGAGAAGCGTGGATTCAGAAGCATTCCACTGAGAGATTGCAAGAGAGGAAGCATGGAAGAATGCAAGGGCAAAAGTCATTAATTTTCAAACCAGTAAGGACTAGTTCAGAATTTTTTTTAAAAAAACGATATGTATTATATCACCGTACATTTATGGGAATAACTTAGCTATCTTTCCTAAGCAATTGATGTAGGCAATTCAGGGAAAGGTTTACTTAAAAAAATAAATTGTTTTTAGATTCCATGGAAATATAACATACGTATAGAAAAGTACACAAATCACAGATTAATAAATGTTCACAAATGGAACACACATCTGTAGCCAGGAGAAATACAGAATATTGCCATTTACATTCTCCTACATCCCTCCAGGACTTCTACCAGCGTGATCACCCTCCTCACTGCTGATATCATAGGTTCCAATCCACTCATTTTGTCTATTGTTGAACTTTACATTGATGGAATCATACATCATGTACTTTTTGGGGTCTGAGTTCCTTACCTCGACATTATATTTGTGGGATTCCTCCTATTAGTGTTTTTTACCATTATCATTATTTTTAACTATGCTGCAAATACCATTTATTGAATTGCAACATTGAATTCCTTCTGTCAGAATACTTTAGTTTAGCCTTTTTTTTTTTCTGTTGTTTGCATTTTTCAAAAAATAATTTTAAAAAGCCAAAGAAAACATGAACTATCTATAATTCCAACACACACACGTAATACTCTGTGCTGTCCAGGGAGTGTAACTGACTTCAGTTATGGTAGATTCTATAGGTTCTAAGTCTTAAATAATCTCCTTTCTTCTCCTCTTTTTCCTTCTCCTCCCCCACCTTACCTCCCCTCCTCCTCCTTTTTCTTCTCTGCTCTCTGTCTCCCTGTCTCTCTCTCTCTCTCATACATACACATCCCTCTTTGGTATGTTCTCTGATCAAGGAGATCAAGTATTATTCCTGATGCAACCTAGACTTCCCTGTGACTGGGTAATTGGGAGCTAAAAGGTTCCTTCCTCCACCAGGGCCTTATAGATTGAGGAACACTTTTACTATAGGAAGAGATGTCATTATCAGGCAGAGCGGGTTGAACAGTCAGACTGGGTAGAAGAAAAATATGAATACCACAATAGAGCATGCTCGGTGTATGTTGTTCCTACTCTGTTTTCTTAGCTTGTGTCAGTACAACAATAACCCAATAAGCTAAAAACGGGGACTTCTAGTGATTTTCATTCCTGATATCTACATCTAAGGGATATCTCTTGTCTGATGCAAAATAGATTTTTAGCAAGATTTACAGAAAACGGAGAAGCCAATGGCACCCCACTCCAGTACTCTTGCCTAGAAAATCCCATGGGCGGAGGAGCCTGGTGGGCTGCAGTCCATGGGGTCGCGAAGAGTCGGACACAACTGAGCGGCTTTACTTTCACTTTTCACTTTCATGCATTGGAGAAGGAAATGGCAACCCACTCCAGTGTTCTTGCCTGGAGAATCCCAGGGACGGCGGAGCCTGGTGGGCTGCCGTCTATGGGGTCTCACAGAGTCGGACACGACTGAAGTGACTTAGCAGCAACTTAGCAGCACAGAAAACTTGAAATGACTCCCATTGAGTTGGCTAGGAAGTCAAGTATGGCCCCATTTACATCTAGAGAGAGAGCGGGGATAAGATGTGTGCTGCTGGACCGAAGTCCAAAATAAACAGCCAACCCAGGGTCGCTCCCCCGGCCTTGGCCCAAGAGGAAGCTCAGTGCAGGTAGAGTCTCCTTAGAATGTACTTTGTGTACCTTGGCGACAGTGTGCCAACACAGAGGGTGACTGGGCTTGCCTGCTGGAGACATAGATCCAGGCTTTCCAACCAGCAGTCATGGTAATGGCACATGTCTGACTTCCTTATCTCACTACTGCCTACTCTCCCTGGATGAAGGCAGGGTGAGAAGAAAGAATAATCAGAGTTTCTCTGATGTCTCCATTTCTGGAAGCTGAGAGCCTGTAATTGGCACCATTATTGCATGGGCTGCTACTTGCCTACATTTCCAGAAAACCAGATTAAGCATTTCTTTTAATGGATGCTGATCTGCATCTTTTGGAGGCAGAGAACTGGTAAGATGCTGTTGCTCTTCAGTTGCTAAGCTGTGTCCGACTCTTGTGATCGCATGGACTTCAGCATGCCAGGCTACAGGTAATGTATAGACTCCTTTAATACAATGAGTGCTTGGCACTGCCTTTGAGACCAAAGTCACTGTTTCCTGGGCATTTACAGTGGAAGATTAAAATAGAATGAAGGCCCTTGATGCTGTTTTAATTTTTTTTTTTTTTTTGTAGAGTTCCCTCTGCAAACAGTAGGTTCTCATTAGTTATTTATTTTATACATAGTCGTCTATATATGTCAATCCCAATCTCACAATTCACCCCATGCACCCACTTTCCCCCTTGGCATCCATACATCTGTTCTCTGTATGTCTGTGCCTCTACTTCTGCTTTGTAAATAAGATCATCCACACCACTTTTCTAGATTCTGCATATATGTGTCAATATAGAATATTTGTTTTCTCTTTTCACTTTGCATGGCAGTCTCTAGGTTTATCTATGTCTCTGCAAATGACCTGCTTGTGTTCTTTTTTGTGTGTTAATTTTAAGAATTGTGGGCTCATACTATATTTAAGGGATGTAGGATTCCCCATTCATTCATACATTTGATGTAATAAATAGATGATAGATAGCTGGATAGATAGATAGGGTCATGGTTAATTTTGTGTGTCGACTTGGCTAGGCCACAGTACCTAGATATTTGATCAAACATTATTCTAGATGTTTCTGTGAAGGTATTATTTAGATGAGATTGGTGTTTAGATCAGTTATCTTTAAAGCAGATTACCCTCCATCATGTGGGTGGGCCTCATTTAATCAAGTGAAGATCTTAAGGAAGAAGACTGACCTTTCCCAAGAAAGAGAGAATTCTGCCAGGAGGCTGACTTTGGACCAGAGCTGCAGCAGCAGTTCTTCCCTGGGTCTCTAGGTAACCAGGCTGCCCTGCAGTTTTTGGACTTCTTGGGCTCCCTGTGCACATGAGTCAATTTCTTATAATCAGTCTCTCTCTCTGTCTCTGTCTCTTTCCCTTTGCTCCATTGGCTCTATTTCTTGGAGAACATGGACAGAGAGACAGACAGATCAAGCTTACTGACTACTCAACCCTCACTGAAGCAGCCCATGGGAATCATTTCATCTCATCTTTTGAATATGCCTAAGAATTGGGGACTGAGATTAGTCTGACTTAATAGGTAAGAAGCTGGAGTTCGGAAGATAAATCCCTTGTCCAAGGTCATCCTGATCGTTAGTGCAGACCTGCCTTCTCACTCCAGGAAGGGTACCTCCCTCCACACTCGAAGCTCACTGTTCTACAGAGTCCCCTTGTGTTTGAGGGGCACCCTGTCTTCGGTTCTCATCCATTGTCCTTTACACCTGCGTATCCTTCCTGCTCTCTCCACGTGTATTCAGAGCAGCCCCTGCACACCAGCGGCATTCTTCCCAGCTGCAGCTCTGGCCCGGAGTCTGTTCACACAGCCTGGTGCTAATAGAGATCCCAGACGCTCCTGGCTTCACCGACAACATCAGAGACGCAAGAATGCAAAGTAGAAGCAGGGAACACTTTTCAGAGGAAAACGGGCTTCTTTCTTGAGTAGACCTTGCTTGACCCCTTGAGCAAGGGCAGAATGTGGGAACATGGCTGTGAGAGACAGAACAGAGGCACTCCAAGCTGCCATGGAAACAGGTGCGTATTCCACTGGAAACTTGGTATGTTTCTCCTCCCCTCTCCCTTTAAATTCTTGCAAATTGTCCGTGCTAGTTTCTTCATCCATTTATCTACTCATCTAATCAATATATACTTTTTGAACATGCATGATTATCAAATGCCACACTTGGTGTTGGAGAGATGATGGAGAGTAGGAGAGGTCTCCCTACAGTTGCTAGAGTCTATTTCTCTGATGAAAAAGATGTAAATAGCCAGGCAATTCCAGTACATCATGGTTAAGTGCAAGGGAAGAAGGAAGCACACTAGGAAAGCACAGGGAGGATGCAGAAGCAGGTCTATTCATTGAGTCGGAGAAGGATTTCTGGAGGAGGTGATGTCTAACCCAAGACTGGAGCAAAGAATGGGAATTCTCCAGTAATGGTATGTGGAATGGAAAGGATTGTTTTCTGGATGAAGTGAAAATGTGCTAAGGTTGGAAGACTGGATTTGCACCTGATGGTTGCAAAGACTTTAAAGGTATTCATGACTTAGGCTTAGGTGGGGTACTAGGAGTGGGGTGGCAGGGTATGAGTATCAGGAAACGAAGCAGGAGGAGAAAGTGCTTGGAGTCAGATTCTGCAACCAAATGGACAAAGTCACTCAGTCATGTCCGACTCTTTGCCACCCCATGGACTGTAGCCCACCAGGCTCCTCCATCCATGGAATTTTGTAGGCAAGAGTACTGGAGTGGGTTGCCATTTCCTTCTCCAGGGGAGAAGTAGACTAAAGAAAGCAATAAGGATAACAGAGGGGAGATGACAGAAAGCATGATCCGAACACAGTTTGCTTTTATCACCTGCAGCTTCTGGTGTGAGTCCGGGTTCTGTCCTTCCCTCCCAGGCACAGTATGTTCTGGAGCGAATGTTCCTCCCCCATCAAAGGGGAGTAGCCCTGCCCTGTTGACCTCCTGGATGGTGATGAGGAGCAAGTCAACAGTGCCTGGAAAGTGATGGTGCACTCCTTGACCAGCTCTGTCCTTGCAGGTCTCCAGCACAGGATGGAGATACTAATCAGTGCCCCATGTTCTGGGGGTGGGGAGGCTATTCTGGAAGCCAAGAGGTTCTTCCACTTTGGTGTTTTCCGCAGCCTGGAAGATAACCTCTGACTCTAACCCAGTGAGCAAGGCCAGTAGCCGCTGTTCTTTCTGCTCATGAACCCTATGCTTTGGCCATACAAAATTCCAAAGCTAGTGTGCCAGAAACAAAACAAAGCAAACAAGCAGAATAGAATTAAACTCTCCACTAGTCTAAAAGTTTGATTCCCCCCAACAATACAAGGTTAATGAAAAAGACTTGAGACCTGGATCTGATTTTCAGATGGAAAACTACTCACCGCCCAAACTCCTTCCTTTTGATAATTTTCCTGAGTTCATCTGCACTCATTTGCAGGCCTCTCTCCTTGGGAAGGTTTTCCTGACATGTGGTACAGCCACTGTTGGGGTCCTTCCTTACATGTCCACAGCAAACTGCACCTTCAGTATCATTTTAACTTCTACTAATTGCTTCTCAAATGCAAAGTTAAAAAATGGTCACATATGTGACCCTCAGTTCCCCATTTGATTCATTACTGCATACTACTCCATTATATTGGGTTAGCCAAAATGTTTGCTAGGGTTTTTCCATAAGATGTTATAACAACCCAGTATTACTTCATTATTACACAGAATTGATTTTTTAGAATACCCTTTCCCAAAGACTTATTTTCCCCCAAATAAGCAAACAATAACATCAACAGGTAAGCCTGGCATGTTGTAATCCGTGGGGTCACAAAGAGTCAGACATGCTCTAGCAATTGAACAACAGCAACAACAAACAAACACAATTTGGGCTTATAAAATCCAAAATGCAGGTCGGTTTAGCTTCTGAAATAAAGTATGCATGCACTGATAGAGACACATACACAGAGAACAAAGTATGGATGCCAACGGGGAAACGGGCATGGCATGAATTGAGAGATTAGAATTGACATGTATACACTATTGATACTATGAATAACATAGACAACCAATAAGAAGAACATGACATTGTATACTTCAATAAAATTAACAAAAATAAGAGGAGTGGCATCAGATAGGAACGTTTTTGTTTGCAGAGCTGCTGAATCTTTCCTTTGGGAAATCCCTTATCTCTACTCTGACAGGCCATCCTGGGCTAATCTTCTCATGAGCCCTCCCTTGTCCAAACTCTGTGCCACCTGCTACGATTCTTGCAAGAAGAACATGCTCTCACCCTCTGAACTAAGCCAAGGCCAAGAGGCTCCATGGCTGGCTCTCTGCTTGAAAACCTTCATGCTAAGTTCATTCAAGTACATACTCAGCCCTTCTCAGGTTATCAGCTATGCATAAAAATTCTGGTCAAATTGAGTATGAAATCTGATATTTCACCACTTTGGAATCCCCGTGTCCTTTTCCTGGGAATAAGTTTAAGAAGAAAGGTAGATTTTTTTCATGTACATAGGATCCGATTATCCTTCCCCATTTGTTGAAGCTCCACACTCATCCTTCCAAGAGATGTGCTTTAGTTTCCAATTTTCTTTTGTGATGGCAAAAGAAGGGGGGTGGCAGAGGATGAGATGGTTAGATGGCATCACAGACTCAATGGACATGAATCTGAGCAAACTCCAGGCGACAGTGAAGGACAGGGAAGCCTGGCATGCTGCAGTTCATGGAGTCACAAAGAGTCAGACACAACTTAGTGACTGAACAGCAGCAACACCAGCAATCTAGGTAATTCAGGAGTGACTGCCTTTCCAATCAATTGATTCCAACCTATCTATATGTGCAGCCATACCTCCGAGGTGCCTTACTCTGCTCACGACTTCCTGTAAGAGAGACCACTCTTGGGAAATCGAAATGGACTCCTGGTAGATATTTTGCTAGCGAAAAGAAGAGAAAACAGAAACGTAACCTCTGGGATGTATCTTAACAAAACAAAATTTATGATTCTCTATTGCAGCTATCTAGTTTCTTGCCAGGGTTTGCCACTAGGTTGCGGAACTATATCTCGTGTACAGCCACAAGGCATTACTTCTTATTTGTATTCATTTCCATAATTTCTAATATAGATCCTAAGGCAGAGTTGGACTCCAGTATTATTTAATGAAAGGAAAAAGAATAAATGAGTGCATTGATCTCCTGCTAGAATCCTTTCTGTGTATCACATTCAAAATGAGGATGAGCCTTTATTTGTGGCCACAAGAATTATATTTCTGAAAAAAGACATTTGTATTTTCCTTTAGTAGATCCATTTTTATGTTACCTGGATCTGTGGCTCTTCTACCGAGATGCCGTAAACCCAGGCTTGCCTAATAACAATGCAGATGGAAGTGCTACATGCAAAGTCCTTTACAAAGTCCCAGGATGGAAAGCCCCACCAGGAAGAAAAGTTGCAGTCTCCTCTTTAATAATACTATATACGAGTGGTATCAGAATCTCTCACACATACGTACCTACTTGTCAACGAGTAAGTTTGTGTGTGAACATGGGTTCATGGGTTCTGGCTCCAGCTCTGCTGTCTACTCACTGGATAACCTTGAATATATCTCTTTCTCTCTGAGCCTCAGTCTCCCCTTCTCTAACAAACAGGGGCTTGTATATATCATCTCCTCTCTCAGTTGAAACATTGTATTTAATTCCCTGAAGCTCTTATGGTTTCCATGTCTATGGTTGGGAGTGACCTTGTTCTGGCTCACAGGTCTCTACCTTCATCATTTACCCTCAGGTGACAACTTGGCCAGGAGAGACTTACTCAAGGTATGTCAGCATATTGTATCCCAAGAGAAGTGCAGTTATCTGATACTGAGCAGTTGGTTTTCAAAATCCTCAACTGTGGCTGTTTACTGCTCCCTGGTGGTACAAGGAGGATTCTGCAGATGCCCAAAGAAAACGTTTTTCTGAAATGTAGATCTCTCTCTTTATTGGAAGGCTTCATGAGCGAAATATGTAACTGCCAACACAATGCCTGCTACCAAATAGCTATTGCATAAATTCATGTTCACCTGTCCCTTCCAAAGGAAACTGGCTTCAGATTGTTGTGTTTAGAAGATCCTTTAAAATATTAGAATTGTAGAACAGGAATTTAGAGCATATAAGAACAACAACAAAACATCCTCAGTAAATGATGGGTATGTTTTAAGCAAAATCAATATATTAAAAGTGATCAAAGTAGAGAAGAAGCAAAGCAACTCTGAAAAAATATTCATTCATTTATTTTTCATTCATAGTTCATGGAGGTGGCAGGAATAGGGAAAGTCTAACATTTATTAGCTTCTATTATTATTGAAAAGCAGAGACATTACTTTGTCAACAAAGGTCCGTCTAGTTGAGGCTATGGTTTTTCCAGTGGTCATGTATGGATGTGACAGTTGGACTATAAAGAAAGCTGAGTGCTGAAGAATTGATGCTTTTGAACTGTGGTGTTGGAGAAGACTCTTGAGAGTCCCTTGGACTGCAAGGAGATCCAACCAGTCCATCCTAAAGGAAATCGGTCCTGAATATTCATTGGAAGGACTGATGTTGAAGCTGAAACTCCAATACTTTGGCCACCTGATGCAAAGTGCTGACTCACTTGAAAAGACCCTGATGCTGGGAAAGATTGAGGGCAGGAAGAGAAGGGGACAACAGAGGATGAGATGGTTGGATGGCATCACTGACTCAATGGACATGAGTTTGGGTGAAGTCCAGGAGTTGGTGATGGACAGGGAGGCCTGGCCTGCTGCGGTCCGTGGGGTCACAAAGAGTTGGACACGATTGAGCGACTGAACTGAAAAACTGATAGGTCCCATGTTTTTGTAAGTTTTGTTACATTTGATGCACAGAAAAACCTAATGATGTGGGAGTTAGCAGCCTCATTCTACACAGGAGGGGACTGAGCCTCAGAGAGGCAAATGACTCTCTGAATGTCCATAGTTAACACAGGGCCAGCATCTAGAACTTATCTAGTTCTGTGCTGTTTCAAACCATGGTTTCTCCAAATACATCACCCAGGCTTCTTGGGGTTTTTAAATTATTTCATTCTTCTACCCTTTTTACAAGTGGAGAAACTGAGACTTGAAGAGAGATGCTACACCAGTGGTGTGCTGGTCAGGGTTTAAAACCAGCTCAGGGTGGTGGTAGTGGTGTCAGTTTAATTTCATAGCATTTGCTCTATAAATTAGAACATTCACTATACAAATTATAAATACTATAATTTATTTGAAAGAAAGTGAACGTCGCTCTGTTGTGTCTGACTCTTTGCGACCCCATGGACTGTAGTCCATGGAATTCTCCAGGCCAGAATACTGAAGTGGGTAGCCTTTCCCTTCTCCAGGGGATCTTCCCAACCCAGGGATGGAATCCAGGTCTCCCACACTGCAGGCAGATTCTTTACCAGCTGAGCCACAAGGGAAGCCCATAATTTACATAGTTTTATATAGCTTACATGGTCTATTTCATTGAACATGGATTGGGAGGAAATGTGCACAATCTGGGTCTGACTCCAGCCTTGTTCTTTCTTGTCTGGATAATACAACCTGAGAATTGAGGATGTCATTCTGCTAATGGTCTCACCAATTAACCATGTTCAGTTCTGATTCCTCCTTTATCCTACTGGCTTCTTGACATGAGGAGATTAAGCATCAAGGTGAAATACCAAGACATTCATCAGTTTGAAATGAGTGGCCGTCAATCTGGAGAAATAGGCCTCCATGCAGAGAAGAGGTGACAGCCTGATGGTGTGGCTCCAAACAGCAACAGTCAGATCTCAACCATAGGTTTTATCCCAGTGAATGGTACGCTCCATGGAAGCAGAATGTTTGTCTTTTTTATATACATTGCTTCCCCAGCTCATAGCACAATGGACTGCTCCACAATATGTACGAACCTCTACTTGTTGAATGCCTCTACCTCTGGCCATTGTATTAACACTTCACTCTAAGACGAAATCTCACAGAGGATATCAGTACTCTGTGGTACTACATAGGTCACTTGCACTCTCTGGACATCAGCTTTTCTACTTTTAAATTGAAGAAAATATTAGCTATTGTGAGAGTTTGTTGTAGGATTAGAGTAACAAACTGTATATCCAGTATTGGGTACACAGTAGACAATCAACAGAGTAATTCTTGTTGTTGTTTTTGTTAGACTTTTCAGTTTTTTAAGATACTCATGAAGCAGGATTTCTGAGAAAAGTACAGACTGATCATAATACTTTATATATGCTGGCTGGACAATTTTACATCATGTATCTCAGCTGATACTCATAACCTCTATTTATGATAGATATCAAATACCTTATTTTATAGATAAAAAAATGAAGCTTATTCAATCAGTAGCTTCTGGGAGTTTTCCCACCGAATAGCTTCTCTACTTGGATAATTTTTGTGTGGTGTGCTTTAAAGCCACGTTCATTGTCCTATTCTCCATGAAGGATTATCCATTTCCTCTTTCCAAAGCAGACTTTGCCATTCCTCTCTCCATGCTCCCATTGCATGGGATAACTGGATCTGCCGTAGTAGCTTTCAGAGGTCATTCATTGTTCCATTTACTTAAGAACTTTTTATTGACTGGCTGCTAACTATCAGGAATACTGCTTAGTTTAAGGTTTTGGCAGGCGAAACAGGTAAGTAAGTAAGTAAGTAAGTGTTAGTTGCTCAGTTGTGTCCAACTCTGTAACCCCAAGGACCATAGATAGCCACCAGGCTCCTGTGTCTGTGGGAGTCTCCAGGCAAGAATACTAGAGTGGTTTGTCATTCCCTCCTCTGGGGGGTTTTCCCAACCCAAGGATCAAACCTGGAACTCCTGCAGTGCAGGTGGATTCTTTACAATCTGAGCCATCAGGGAAACAGATAAGAGTTCTTGCCAAACAGAGCTCAGATCTAGTGAAAGAGACAAACATAATAGATAACCATAAACACACACACACACACACACACACACACACACACACATATATATATATATATATATATATCGGCTTCCTCGATGGTTCAGCAGGTAAAGAATCTGCCTGCAACGCAGGGGACGCAGGAAACACAGGTTCAGTCCCTAAGAAGATCCCCTGGAGAAGAAAAAGGTAACCTGCTCCAGTATTCTTGCCTGGAAAACCCCATAGACAGAGGAGCCGGGCAGGCTACAGTCCAAAGGGTCAGAAAGAGTCATACATGACTAAGCATGTAGGCACAGCATATATATATAAAACCAAGATGCTGGAGTGAGATAGTAGAGGGTGGCTTTAGAGTAGATTGATTTTAAGCAGGAGCAACGTAGCATCATACACGTTCTTATGTGTCACTTTAAGCATCTCATGTTTTTATTCTAGGAACAATAGGAATCCCCAATATAACTTGAGAAGTATGAATTGATCAGAATTTTATTTTAAAATATCAGTGTCTCGATTTTTTATTTGGCCAGGACAGCGAGATGCTGGCGGCCTTCTACGGGTGGTTCAGGGTCTCCCTCGTGGTCAGCGCAGTCCCAGGATGTGGAGTCCTGGTCTTTATCATCGGATCGCCCCTTTACCAGTATGTGACCAAGTTCCTCATCGTGGCAATATGCTTCCAGCTTCGGGTCTGCCGAAATCGAGCCAGAGCTCGGACCAGACAGCTGCTAAATTCTACGCGGGCCTGGAGGCGCTAGGGTTAAGGCGGGGCCGACCCCGGCCCCCTAATCCAGAAGACAGGGAAAGCACGGCTTGTGCGAATGTTGACCTGGAGGTCTGGAGGCTAAGGCTCCATCCAGTTCTGTGAGCACCATGAAAGATGCCAATGAGGGTAGGGATGGGGGCACCTGTTCTTAATTCTGTCCCTTTCGAGTGACTGCCAGCTCAATCTTTTAAGGAAATCTTCTATGGTTTTATAATAAATGATCTTTGTTGATTTCCAAAAAATAAATAAATAAATAAAATATCAGTGTCTCATTTTTTAGAGAATTCTCCACACTACTTGAAGTCAGACCATCTAGCTTTATGGATGGCATAATAGTAGGCACTCAGGGCTGTTTCTGAAATAATGAAGTAGGCATATATATATACATATACATATGTATGTATATACATGTTCAATATATACAAACCTATATATATATATATATATAATGCTTATACATATTCAATAATACTGTGAATGACACACTCAAGTAGCCATTGCCATGTCAGTTGAGAGGTTAGAAGACTAGAATACAGAGAGATGGTATCACTTGGTATTGTTGGTAGTTGAGTAAGCCAGGATGCAAACTTGTCTAGAATATTCTTCAGGGTCTACATTTTCCCCACAACTATATGCTCTGACTCTCATTATGCCACATGGCCTCTCGTGGAAGTTGTTCAACAATGTAGACACTGAGTCAATGAGAGTTTTTACCTAGTAGCCTGCCTCTCCCAATTTTTGAAGCTCTGGATGCTCTCTTGATAACTCTCCTGACACCATATCGTTCTACCTGTTCAGGCACCCATCTGTCTTACTGCTGCATCTGCCTCTGGCCCCAGTGGATAGCCTTCTACTCATCATCCATTCCAAAGCCAGACGCCAGAGCTTGACCATCACTGTGTCCCTGGCTCGTACTTAACTCACGTGTAAGCCAGCCTGGGTCAAACAGCATTGGACCGTCATTTCCCTTATCTAGAAATCAGAAACAACCTACTTCAGGGTCTTACAAGGTGAGTCCCAATATATATAGGGAAATCTATCCTATGGTGTTTTCCTTTCTTTTCAGGTTTATTGTGATATAATTGATTTGAAACACATGTTGCAAAATAATCATCATTATAGTATTAACTAATACCTCCAACATTTCACATAATTACCATTTTTTTTTTTTTTTGGTGAGACCATCTAAGATGTACTCTATAAACAACTTTAAAATATATAATCAGTTTAGTTCAATTCAGTTCAGTCGCTCAGTCGAGACTGAGTCTGACTCAGTCTGACTCTTCGCAACCCCATGAATCGCAGCACGCCAGGCCTCCCTGTCCATCACCAGCTCTCGGAGTTCACTCAGACTCACGTCCATCAAGTCGGTGATGCCATCCAACCATCTCATCTTCTGTCATCCCCTTCACCTCCTGCCCCCAATCCCTCCCAGCATCAGAGTCTTTTCCAATGAGTCAACTCTTCGCATGAGGTGGCCAAAGTACTGGAGTTTTACTAAATATAATCATCATACAGTACATTACTTTCCCAGAACTTATTCATTATTAAACTGGGAGTTTGTACCCTGTGGCCAAAATCTTTCCATCTCTCCCACCTCCAGCCCTTGGTAACCACCATTCTACTCTCTGTTTCTATGAGTTTGGCTTTTTTATATTCCACAGACAAGTGTCAGCATACGGTATTAATCCTATAGTATTTTGAACTCCGTGTTTTCTATGGCTTTGTGTCAGTTCATGTAATAAGACTTGCTTTGGTTTTTAGTAAGAGAAACTGAAAATCACATGTCACAAATAAATCAGGAAATGTGTTCTTCCTATTATAATAATATAATAGGATATATGTATATATAGGGCTTCCTGGGTGGCGTTAGTGGTAAAGAACCCAGCTGTAAAGTCAGAGACATGAGAGACTTGCATTTGATCCCTGGGTCTCTAAGATCCCCTGGAGAAGGACGTAGGAAACCCACCTCAGTACTCTTGCCTGGAGAATCTCATGGACACAGGAGCCTGGTGGTCTACAGTCCATATGGTTGCAAAGAGTCAGACATGACTGAAGCAACTTAGCGTGCACACATGTAATATATTACAACAACAACAACAACAAAAATCTGGAAGTCAGCAATCGAGGGCTTCTATAGCTATTTTGAGATGCCAATAGGAATACAGGCTGCTTCTGTCTTTTTCCCCAGCCCTTCTTTATCACATGCTATCCCACCGAAATGGCTGAACCACTTTCAGTAATACAACCATGACCTAGACAGAGAGGGGAAGAGCATGAATAAAAGGTACATGCTGGCCGAGTGGGCTCCTTTTAAATCTCGTGTGCGTGCTCAGTTACTCAGTTGTGTCTGATTATTTATGACCCCAGGGACTATATAGCCTGCCAGGCTCCTCTGTCCATGGGATTCTCCAGGCAAGAATATTGGAGTGGGTTGCCATGTCCTTCTTTAGGGGATCTTTTCAACCCAAGGATCGAACCCATGTCTCTTGCACTGGCAGGTGGATTCTTTACCACTGAGCCACCTGGGAAGAGCCTCCTTTTAAAGACCATCCTCCAAAACCCTACCAAATATTCTGCTTATGTCTGGTTGGCTAGAACCTAGTCACATGGCCACTCCCTGTTAATGGTTTTAGTTGAATTGCTGATATCGTCACACCAAAGCCATCATTTACTGAATGTCAGTGATGTCAATGTCCTCCCTCTGTATTATTTCATTTATCCCTTGGAATAGACCTATGAATTGTAGGTATAAAGTCACTTTTTAAATGCCTTTGGAGATCCCTGTGATCCCCCTCTGGGTGGAAATACTTCCTGCACTCATAGCATTTTTCAGGCGCATTCTGTTTGTTTTGTGAAGCCACAGCCTCCTTGAAGCCTAATATTTGTATGAGCTAGAGATCACTTGTTATTCCCATTTTCCAAATAATGCAACTGAGGCTTATGGGATCAAGTCACTTGATTAAGGGCACATGGCTAATACATGGCATTTCCAGCATTCCAACCTGAGTCATTCTGACTCTGAAGCTCACGGAGTTTTCCATTCTGATGTGTTGCCACATTTGAATCTGTCTAGCAAAGGAGGAAGGGCATCCTTGAAGCATGCCAGAATAATTTCTCACCAGCATCCCCACTGGCCCCGTGCTGGCTGAAAAATGCCTATACACATCTTGTATCACTGCTTCCCATCAGTCCTGGCCTCCGTGGTTTCCCCAGAGCTGTTCCCAAGGTCCCCAAAGGACTGAAAATGTCATCTTTGCAGATAAATTGGGAACAAGTTAAAGGACGGCAGAAGGGTGGATGGGAAAATTGAGCCAAGGTAAAAAAAAAAAAAACAACAACATTCCAGACAATTTCATTTGGCACAGAGTGATTTTTCTTTGGGCATTTTTCTCTTCCAGTTTTGTAATTCATGTTTATTTTCAGTGAAACTCACCCCATCTGCATCTGATTCATTCACACTTAATTCATCAGCAGACAGTTTTGTCAGAGAAAAAAGATTCCAATGTGCCTCTAGCACTTGACTATGGAATCGGGGTCTGTCGGGAATGCCAGGGCGAGGCGGCCTGTGAGAAACTGCAGAGAAGCAGGTGAAGTGGCTTCACACTTCTGCCGCTGTGCACAGCCCTCTGCTGTTTTCTCTTTGTTTTAGGCAGCTCTGGTTGTCTTCCCAATGATTTTGTAATAGGGCTTAGGCACATATCTTTTCCACTCTGCTGGCTCCATTTCATTTGCCCATAAACACACTCACATTTCTCCCATTCTAAAACACAAAAGAGCTAAGTCACCTCTCAACAAAAGGATCACAAACCACAATTTCCTTTCCCACCCCTATTCATCCTCAAACACATTTCCACACCAGCATCCCAGAAGCTTGCACCCTGCATTCATCACCTCTGCTTTATTCCTCATGCCGCCATCATGGACCTCCTCCTCCTGTACGTGACCAAGACTTTTTAATGAACGTCATCTTTCAATTGCCAAGTCCAATGGCTAACATTCTGTTACTATGTGATTAGTGTCTCAGTTGCATTGGCAGCTGCTGACACTTCTCTCCTTCCTTACTTTGCTCCATTGGCTTCATTCCACCCCTCCTCTTCTTTATTCCCTTCGTTTCAGTCTCATATGTCTCCATTCTTCTTTATTCATTAAAAAAAGAATTATGCACCATGACCCCTAAGTCTTGACTGAAGGTTCTGGAACCAGAATGTCTGGGTCCAAAGTCCACTGTGCCATTTCCAAATATGTGACCTTGGGCAAGTTTCTCAATACTCTCTGTGTCTCAACTGAAAACTAGAGAAAGTTATAAATTCTTGCCTCATAGGGTTGGAAAGGGGTTAAATTAATTTATTACTTATAAATTTCTTTAAGCAGCACCTAATATCATATTGCTAACATCCAATGGATCATCAAGAAAGCAAGAGAGTTCCAGAAAAACATCTATTTCTGCTTTATTGACTATGCCAAAGCCTTTGACTGTGAGGATCACAATAAACTGTGGAAAATTCTGAAAGAGATGGGAATACCAGACCACCTGACCTGCCTCTTGAGAAACCTATATGCAGGTCAGGAAGCAGCAGTTAGAACTGGACATGGAACAACAGACTGGTTCCAAATAGGAAAAGGAGTACGTCAAGGCTGTATATTGTCACCCTGCTTATTTAACTTCTATGCAGACTACATTATGAGAAAAGCTGGGCTGGAAGAAGCACAAGCTGGAATCAAGATTGCCGGGAGAAATATCAACAACCTCAGATATGCAGATGACACCACCCTTATGGCAGAAAGTGAAAAGGAGTTCCTTTTGATGAAAGTGAAAGAGGAGAGTGAAAAAGTTGGCTTAAAGCTCAACATTCAGAAAACGAAGATCATGGCATCTGGTTCCATCACTTCATGGGAAATAGATGGGGAAACAGTGGAAACAGTGGCAGACTTTACTTTTTTGGACTCCAAAATCACTGCAGATGGTGATTGCAGCCATGAAATTAAAAGACGCTTACTCCTTGAAAGAAAAGTTATGACCAACCTAGATAGCATATTGAAAAGCAGAGACATTACTTTGCCAACAAAAGTCTGTCTAGTCAAGGCTATGTTTTTTCCAGTGGTCATGTATGGATGTGAGAGTTGGACTGTGAAGAAAACTGAGTGCCGAAGAATTGATGCTTTTGAACTGTGGTGTTGGAGAAGACTCTTGAGAGTCCCTTGGACTGCAAGGAGATCCAACCAGTCCATTCTGAAGGAGATAAGCCCTGGGATGTCTTTGGAAGGAATGATGCTAAAGCTGAAACTCCAGTACTTTGGCCACCTCATGCGAAGAGTTGACTCATTGGAAAAGAGTCTGATGCTGAGAGGGATTGGGGGCAGGAGGAGAAGGGGACGACAGAGGATGAGATGGCTGGGTGGCATCACTGACTCGATGGATGTGAGTCTCAGTGAACTCAGGGAGTTGGTGATGGACAGGGAGGCCTGGAGTGCTACGATTCATGGGGTCGCAAAGAGTCGAACACGACTGAGTGACTGAACTGAACTGAACTGAATATCGTGTTAATAACTACTCAATAGTTTTTAACTGAGAGGACCAGTACTAAACACAATCTAATAATCTGTAAAAGCATATATAATAGGATTGATGATAGATGGGGATGTACTCTAATAAAATCATTGTGATTATTTTTAAATTATGTTGGGGACTTCCCTGGTGTTCTAGTGATTAAGAAGCCACCTGCCAATGCAGGGTATGCAGGTTCAATCCCTGCTCTGGTAACTAAATCCCACACGACATGGGGCAGCTAAGCCCATGTACACCATAATTACTGAAGCCCTAGAGCCCAGGCTCTGCAACAAGAGAAGCCACTGCTGTGGGAAGGCTGCTCACTGTACCTAGAGAGCCTGTGTGCTGCAGTCCAGAGCAGCAAAAAATAGATAAAATAATGCTGGATGCATATTCTAGTCTACAGGATACTATGTCCAAACCTATGGATGGAAAACAAGTCCATATGGTTTTACTAATGTATATACATGTAAAGCTAGAAAGTGAGGTTAAATTGTTGCCTAATTATACAATAAAAGGAAAAAGTAATGGAAAAAATGTATAACTTACCAACATTAATTACAAGAAAGCTGGAGTGGTCATATAAATATTAAAATAAACCTAAGGCAAAGAGTACTTCCAGAGGAATTAGAGATGCTTCGTAATGATAAAAGGGTCAGTTCATTGGAAAAACATGGACTCATCTATGAGTATGTACCGAAGAAGGAAGCAAGAACATGCACAACTAGATTTAAGAATTTTAACTCTTTTCCCTTAGCATTAAGGAACAAAGCCTGGGCCTCCCCTGGTGGTCCAGTCGCTGAGACTCCTCAGTCCTACAGGGAGCCCGGGCTCTATCCCTGATCAAGGAACTGGATCCCCATACGCTGCATCTCAAGAGTCCTCAACTGAAGAGTGAAGATTCCATGTGCCAAAATTAAGGCCCAGCACGGTCAAATAAATAAGTAAATATCAAAAAATAAAAAAGAACTAGACCCAAAAAATCACTAAAGCTATGCAATATTCAAGCCCTGTCAATCACCACTGGCCTGGCATTATAGCAAGTTGCATCCAACAACTACATAATACACATTTTCTTCAACTGTATTTGGAATGTTCACCCAGATAAACAATGTATTGGGTCATAGAAAATCTCTATGAAATAGAAAGAAATCACTTTCTTACTGACTTTATTCACTGATCTCAGCGAATTTAAATAAGAATCTGAAAGATAAGATAACTAATGCTGTACTTTATATATGGAAGCTAAACAGCATGCTTCTACATAACTTATAGGCCAGTGAAAAATAATGAGAAAAACTAGAAATTATTATCAACTAAAGGACATAGAAGGAACACATGTTAATATTGTCAGGATGTATTTAAAGTACTAAATGCTTATGTCAGAATTAATTACTTAAATTTCCACCTTAAGAAGATAAACAACTAAACTTCAAATTAGTAAATGAAAAAAAGTGTATGAAATTAAGGTCATAAGCCAATAAAATAGAAAAACAACAGAGAAAATTAATAAAGCCAAATGTAGCTTTCTAGAAAATTACAAAACATTGATAAATCTCAAGGATTCATTAAGAAAAATACAGACACATAAATTCTCTTTATCATAAGAGAGAGGATGTCATTAAATATTCCCCACATGGGGAAGAAAAAGTAAAATAATATTATTAAAATTTTATGTAAATAAACTCACCAACTTATATGAAATGGGAAAAAAGAATCTTTAAAAAAATACATAACTTAGTAAAAGGCTGATACAAGAAGAAAAAGAAATCTAAAGAGCTCTGTATTTTTTTCCATGGAAAGGCATTTTATTTTAAATACAGCAGTGTGTACATGTCAGTTCCAAGCTCCCAGTCTATCGGCCCCCTTTCCCCTTTGCCCCTGGTAACCATAAGTTTATTCTCTAAGTCTGTGAGTCTGTTCCTGTTTTGTAAATAAGTTCATTTATATCTATTTTTTCAGATTCTGCATATAAGTGATATCATATGATATGTGACTTTCTCTGAATACTTCACTTAGTATGATGATCTCCAGTTCCATCCATGTTGCTGCAAATGGCATTATTTCATTCCTTTTTATGGCTGAGTAATAAGCGGAGACATTACGTTGCTGACAAAGGTCCGTCTAGTCAAAGCTATGGTTTTTCCAGTAGTCATGTATGGATGTGAGAGCTGGATCATAAAGAAAGCTGAGCACCGAAGAACTGATGCTTTTGAATTGTGGTGCTGGAGAAGACTCTTTTGAGTCCCTTGGACTGCAAGGAGATCCAACCAGTCCATCCTAAAGGAGATCAGTCCTGGGTGTTCATTGGAAGGACTGATGTTGAAGCTGAAGCTCCAATACTTTGGCCATCTGATGCAGAAGACTGACTCATTTGAAAAGACCCTGATGCTGGGAAAGATTGAAGGCAGAGGGAGAATGGATGACAGAGGATGAGATGGTTAGATGGCATCACCGACTCAATGGACATGAGTCTGAGCAAACTCTGGGAATTGATAATGGACAGGGAAGCCTGGCATATTGCAGTCTGTGGGGTCACAAAGAATCGGACATGACTGAGAGACTGAACTGAACTGAATATTCCATTGTACCCCTTCTTCTATATCCATCCATTTTTTGATACACATTTAGGTTGCTTCCATGCCTTGGCTATTGTAAACAGTGCAGCGATGAACATTGGGGTGCATGTATCATTTTGAGCCATGTTTTTCTGTGGATATATGTCCAGGAGTCATACGCACTAGTGGTAGAGAACCCGCCTGCCAATACAGGAGACATAAGAGATGTGGGTTCAACCCCTGGGTCAAGAAGGTCCCATGGAGGGGGCCATGGAAGCCCATGCCAATATTCTTGCCTGGAGAATCCCAAGGACAGAGGAGACTGGCAGGCTATAGTCCATAGGGTCGCACAGAGTGGGACATGACTGAAGTAATTTAGCATTCATGGCAGATCTGTTTTTAGTTTATCAAAGAACCTTCATCCATTCCTATAAATTCTCCTCCATATATTCCCATAAATTGTCCTATCAGCAGTGTAGGAAGGTTCCCTTTTCCCCACACCCTCTCCAGCATTTATTATTCGCAGGTCTTTTGGTGTTGGTCATTCTGACTGGTGTGAGATGGCATCTCATTGTAGCTTAGCTTTGTCCTTCTTTAATACTTAGTGATGTTAAGCATCTTGTCATGTGCCTCTAGGCCATCTGAATGTCTTCTATGGAGAAATGTCTCTTTAGGTCTTCTGCCAAATTATGATTGGGTGTTTTATTTTGTTTTGATATTGAGTTGCATGAACTGTTTATAAATTTTGGAAATTAATCCCTTGTCAGTTGCATTATTTGCAACTAAATAGTTATCTTTTAAAACTGTGGTTTTATGCCCCTCACCTAACCAGAGCTATCAATATCATACCTGACTGTATTAAAATGAAAATTTTTTACCCTCACCTCAAAACTAGTGAACCAGGAACCGTGAAAACAATGTTCAACAGTTTTTTTTTAAAGCCCTCCAGGAATGAACCCAGGAGAAACATCCAAAACATTACCAAATTAAATCTAAAACACATAAAAAGAATTAATAGACCTCTGTCCCAAGACCTCTGTCACTTTCATATTTAAAAAACCAAGCAATGAAATTAATTACATTGTTAATATATATTAATATGCATAAAATATATAAATATATAACATATATCAATTACACTGAGTAAAAGAGAAAACTAATAATATCTTGTATGTTAAGTTCCTTCAGTCGTATCTGACTCTTTGCAAACCTATGGACTGTAGCCTGCCAGGCTCCTCTGTCCATGGGATTCTCCAGGCAAGAAGACTGGAGTGGGGTGCCATGCCCTTCTCCAAGGGATCTTCCCGACCCAGGGAGAGAACCCACGTCTCTTATGTCTCCTGAATCTGCAGATGGGCTCTTCACTACTAGTGCCATCTTGGAGCCCAATAATATCTTAGGAAGTTCAAAAGAGCTATTTTGAACAATTTAATATCTATGCATGATAAAAACTTTTAACAAGCTAGGAATAGAACACACCTTTATCAATATGTTAAAGGCATCTCCAATAGCAGTACTAACAAAGGTTAAACTGTAAACAGCCTTAAGCACATGAAAAGATCTTAGCACCACTAATCATCAGGGAAATAAACACACACGTGAACCACAATGAGGTGCCACTAAGAGAACAGTAACATAAATACCGGTAAGGTTGGGAGAACCATACTCTAAAATGTTTCTGGCGGCAGTGTAAAATCGCACAACTGCTTTGGGACAATGTTTTGATATTTTCTTATAACAAACCTCTGCTGTGTGACCTGGCAATTCTAAGTGTTTAGCCAAAGGAAATGAAAATCTGTTTTTACAAAATGACCTGCAAAAAAAACGTTCACAGTAACCTTATTCATAATAGTCTAAAACTGAAATGGATAAGCAAACAGTGGTATATTCACATAATGGAATAATATTAAGTAACAACACCAGCACCTTACTTGTATATTCAGTAATATAGTTGGATTGTACAGACATTATGCTGAGCACAGAGGCCAGACACAACAGAGAAGGCACTGTTATACACGATTCCATTTATAGGAATTCCTACCATAGGCAAAACTAATCTAAGTTGAAGAAAAATTCAGAATAGCTGTGCCTCTGGGGGACAGTTAAACTGGGAAGAGACTGAAGGGAAAATTCTAGGTTGACAGTTAAACTCTATAGATAGGTATGTAGGTTGCATGCCTGGATGCATTTGTCAAAACTAATGGAATTGTAACTTAAGATTGTGCATCTCCTAGAATTCAGTTTTATCTTTAAAAATGTGTATTAAGAAAAAAAAAAAGTCTGTATGCTTCTTGAATTGACAGCCAAATTGCTGGCTTGGTTCACCTTCAACAGCAAAAATATTGATTAAAGTCTAACTTAAATGGAAAGATACTGAATGCAATATTGCAAGGTTTTTCAAATCTTCCATAGTCTATTTTACTTGATTTTGCATGTGATTATTGCTGCCTTAAAGCCAATATCAATATTTATCTGCAGCTTGGGAAGCCCTTTTCTTGCCAGAAATGCGTAAGCTCTCTTTTCCTCTTGCTATAAATGGAATAAGTCCTACCAAACACTTTTCAAAAATAAATGAGTGGAACATTAATTTCCTGATAGCTCAACACCCCAGCTTTTCAATAGCATTAACTGATTTCATATGTTTAGTCTTTCATTGGTCGAGTTATTCATTTCTGAGTATAGATCTCTTTTTTTCCTAGGAAATTAGAGATACAGTTAGTTTAGTTTATACTTTCCTTCTAATCGTTTTCAAAACTTAATAACCTTCATTTTATTTTGACATTGCTTAGCAGGAACACACAGCTGAAATAATCTGTTGATGCCCACAGTTGGATAGATATATAAACAGGGAAGCTATTCTTTTGTTTTTGCACAATATTGGATATATTGGAGAATGAAACAAGATGAAGACAGGTAAGTAAAGTGCTGGTGGAACTTTTGGTGTTGACTCACATTACATTATCTTTATGTGTCAACATGATATAATACACATATTTTTAAAAATTTAAAATTTCATTCAACACCTGCTTACTCTACAGGTCTAGCAAGCTATCATGTTTTATCACTTTGACAAAGATTTCTGAAAATTATTGACTCTCAAACCTTGAAAATACAGAAATGAAAATAAAATTCTATGAAGATATGTAGCCTAGGGTAGGGGGACCAACAACCATACTAGCAATAGTCATTTTAATAGGATATGTTACATGCTAATACATGGAAACAATGGGTTATGAACATATCAATAGCTGTGTGTGGACACTAACCCAGTTCTGTGGGAATATATTGGGCAAGATTCTAAAATTCCTCACTCTCCTTACATTTCCCTCCCATCACCTTCAATTTTACCTGGCTTATTTTAATTTCTTTCAGGTCTCAGATTAAATATGATTTTAGACACTTGTTTTCTAAACTCTCAGACTATGAGGTATCCTTATTCTATACTTTTATGGTTCCACACAATTTGTTTCATAACATCACAATTGTAATAAAGAATCTGAGGATAACTATTTCTCTAACACTGAATTCATCTGCTGGCGTGCAGGTGCCTTGTTTGTTCTAGTCTTTGCTTTATCAGGTTTCCCTGGTGGCTTAGTGGTAAAGAATCTGCCTGCGATGCAGGAGACCCCTGGGTTTGATCCCTGGGTCAAGAAGATCCCCTGGAGGAGGGAAGGCTACCCACTCCAGTACTCATGCCTGGAGAATCCCATGGGCAGAGGAGCCTTACAGGATACAGTCCATGGGGTCACAAAGGGTTGGGCACGACTGAGCAACTATCATCTGCACTTTTGCTTTATCACCAGTGATTGCCGTTTTATTCATGGCATGATCAATGGATGATCAACAGGTTCTTATTTAACAGCAACAACAGCAAAGAATGAGCTAAGTCTTAAAGGGCCAATGTTTTTCAATGCAGAACTTTCCAAATTTCTTTTCTTCTGATACCTAAACTACAACATGCAGCTGATGTGGTTACTCTGTCAACCAAGGTACTGATCAGAAGAAGCCTATAATGAACAACCATGCAGTGTGAGCAAAATTAAACCTGTGTTGCTGTAAGCTACCAAGATTTGGGGGTTCTTTGTTACAGCAACATAACTTAACTCATCCTAACTAATACAATGATCACATCCAAAATTCACTTTCACTAACTAACCCAGTATCAAATATGCACTGAGTGCTATGGAAGCATATACAGATTAATTAAATGTAGCTCCCAAATTACTATACCTCATAATTTCACAGTTCCTTCTTTGTAATGAAATGAGTTCTCCCTCAGTCCAGAAAACATGCCATCTTCATATTTAATATGAACTCATATATGAGTGGTTTAGGTATGAGTCATGAAGTCAGATCTCAGTTATAAAAGCTAGAGGTTAAGTTTTCTAATCTCTCTGAAGTTTACATTATTTTTGTCATTGTTAAGATGGGAATAATCCTCCTCATGAAGAAGTTTAACTTTAATATTATAAATGTGTTTATCTCAGTCCAGGCAGTAATTAGCAATTATATATAATAAAATAAGAAGATGGGAAATGTGATGTGTTGTTATTGTCAGGATTTTCTTTTAAGTTCTTTGATGTGAAATCAACTCTTATTCATTATTACAGAAGAATTGTGTCTTACTTGTCTTTATATATCTAGTGACTAGCACAGAGCCGGACACACAGTTGGCACATGATAAATGGTTGCTGACTTGACATCTGTGAGGGTTGAGAGGAGAATAACAGGAATTTTCAGTCTGAAGATGTCAGGGGAAATTTCAAAATGTCAAGGAAGTAGAAACATTTCAATTTAAATCTTGAAGGTTAGGCATAATTTTGACATGCTGGAGATAGAGCATGATTGTCAGAGAAAATAGAAAAAGCAAAGACATGAGTTAGGACCTTCTGGGATATATGAGGCAGAGAGTGAGTAGTTTAGTTTGGGTATACATAGGACACATAAAATAAGAATTTTTAAAAAGATAGCCAAGGTCAGAATATAGAGAGCATATGAAGGCCACATAAGGAGCAGAATTTTTAGTCTATAGCAAGAAAGAGTTTCTGAAAACAGCAAAGGAAAAGTGAGAGGTGTAAAGAGCAGTGCTTTAGGAAACCTGTCTTAAGATGCAATACTGTATTATGGGCTTTATAATCACAATTATTCTATGAAATGGAGAATATTATTTTCATTTTCCATGAGAAAACTGAGGCTCAGATGTCAAATCACCTGCCTCAGTTATAGTCATCCATCAGAGGAAAAGATAATATTTAAATCCAACATTTTGTTTGATATCAATCTGTATTTTTTCCATCTGAAATCAAATAGAATAAATTTTACTTCAAGATTTTCCAGATGTACAGGAAAAAGTATTATTATAGATAATGCAGCTCTATGATTTGTGAAGCAAGTCCAAGTGAGTTTCTTTAAAATATTTGTTTTTCCTTAAGATGTATTTCAAAGATGACTTGCAAAGTGCAAAATGTTAAAAGAATACAAACTGTTAATATTAATGTTAATCAGATAAATTATGCTTATAACAGAGTTGTTTAGATCATATAGATCTTATGTTACTCTAGCACAACAAAGAGATTAATTACTTGGTCATTTTTAATCTTATTTCCCTAAGTGCAATATTTACAAATCAAGAAGAAATTCATCCCAGAACCTATTTTTCATTTTAAGTTCTTTAGAAGGTTAAAAAGATGTCCAGACTATGAAAGTTGAAAAAATCCAAGTGCTTGTCCTACAACGGAGACCAAATCCAAGGAACATTTCAGTAGTGTGGGATATGACCTTTTTAGTCCAAGTGACATAGGGCATCTGCATGGGATTCAGATGGTTTAAACAATTTTTTAAAGGATCCATGTGTGCTGAGCACTTATTCCTAGTAATTCAACATTTACACTCAGATGAGGAGTCCTGGAACAGAGTAAATAGAAGAAGTCAATTTAGTAGTAATTGTCTTTTACTAAACGCCCACCGTGAACTGGATCCTTTATTCATTTTATTTGTAACCTTCACTATATCTTTTCAGAGCTTGTTTTGCTTTCCACTTTGTAGCTAGAGCAGATGACCTTCAGAATACTTTTAAAAACACTTACGTGCTTGGACTTCCCTCGTGATCCAGTGGCTAAGAATCTGCCTGTCAATGCAGGAGACATGGGTTCCTGGTCTGGGAAAACGACACAGTCTGCAGAGCAACGAAGCCCGTGCGCCACAGCTATGTGTGCTCTAGAGCCTGTGCTCTGCAACAAGAGAAGCCACCTCAGTGAGAAGGGCACCACACGAGAGAGTAGCCCACCTCGCGACAACTAAAGAAAGCCCACACGCAGCAAAGAAGACCTGGAACAGTCCCCAAACACCAAGTAAAGAAGGAAATAAACATGAACAAATAATAAAATTTATAAAACCTCAAAAAAAAAAGAAAACAGTCCCCAAAAAACAAGAAAGAAATAAACATAAATAAATAATAAAATTTATAAAACCTAAAAAAAAAAAAAAAAAACTAGCATGTTCTTAAATGGAGATTTTTAACCTACATTTTTGGAGTCGTAACCTCACATGCTTTCTATTTAACCACCTTGACCAAGTTCCCTTCAAATGTGATGCTCTGTGACTCTACCTGTCACCTCTGGTTCTTTCTCTTAAAATGGAAAGAGAGGTTTACTGCAATTGAGACCACATGAGTTGGCTTGTTTTATCCAAGAATGACCTCAATGGAACATTTTCTTCTTGTATTTTGTTTCCCAAGCATTGAGACACAACTATAATCCCTCTCTTCTATGGTTTACGGCCACTCTTCCCATACACTCTTGATGAACAACAACTGTTGACACGGAGCTCTATAAAACAGTCAGTCCTGTAAAACCTTAGGGGGCTTCCCTTGTGGCTCAGCTGGTAAAGAATCTGCCTACAATGTGGGAGACCTGGGTTCAATCCCTGGGCAGGGAAGATCCCCTGGAGAAGGGAAAGGTTACCCGCTGCAGTATTCTGGCCTAGAGAATTCCGTGGACCGTATAGGTCATGGGGTCGCAAAGAGTCGGACATGACTGAGTGACTTTCACTCACTCTTAAGACCTGAGGAAGTCCCTTCTCTCTTCATCCCATCTCACCCTTTCTCCTGCAGAGGCCATCGGTACCCTGAAAATGGTGGGAATTACAACACTTGTGAGGCTAGTGATGGATAGTGTAAGTCTTGGCATACGGAACATCTCAGAGTGAAGACAAAGACCACGGGACAATTAACTCTATCTTAAATGGCTTAAGTGCACATGGAAATTGATCCTTGAGCCAGGAAGGCTTTGTTTGGCTCAATTTCATAGACATTTTATAATTGTTATGTATCAGAAACTGGCTGTATTTGTCTAAAGGATTAGACTAAGGAACAAACTTCAAAAAATGTTTGTGTCTCCAGACCTACTGAGTAAGAATGAAAAACAGAGCGGGGAGAAAAAGAATAACAAACAGAGAAAAACTCTTTAAAATACAGCCCTGGATGACTCTTGCATCTTTCCTCCTTCTCATGTCTCCACACACATCAGAGAGACTCATTTCTTTGTCTTTCTGTCACCCTCTCCCCACTTGTGAGGCTCTCTGCTTTTGCTCCAGCTCTTCCCTCTGCCAGGCTGGTCTTTTTCCACTACACCAGCTTAAGCAAACTCTTACTCATCTTTTTAGGTCTTAGTAAGATGCTTTTACTCTCTGGAGCTCTCCCTGGATCATCACCACCACACAGAATACATGTTTCCCTCATCTGTACATCCTTAGGATGAGCATCTTGTCTGTTGTATATCTTATATGGTATATCAAAGCATACTGTGTTTTTTTTTCCCCTCCTATTGAAACCCCAAGTACAGTGCCAGAGACCCAACATGAGCTCAGTAAATTGTTATTTAATGCACACAACCTAGATCAGCTGCCCTTTTCTCAGGGGGCCACTACTCTATTTATACCAGCTGTCCTTAGCCCCATGCCAAACCAGACAGGAGCAGGGTTCCACCGTGACTTCTCCAGCTGCAAAGCGATGTAGACTTTACTGAAGCTCTCAAGATAGACACAAACATTGCATATGACCGAAACTTCTCATTGTGCTTAGTCGCTTAGTTGTGTCCAGCTCTTTATGACCTCATGGATTGTAGCCCTTAAGGCTCCTCTGTCCTTGGGATTCTCCAGACAAGAATACTGGAGTGGGTTGCTATTTGCTACTCCAGGGGATCTTGCTGACAGGGATCAAACCTGCGTTTCTCGCATCTCCTGCATTGGTAGGAAGATTCTTTATCACTGTGCCACCTGGGAAGCCCCCAAAATTTCTCATTATATAGGTCTATTCTCCCCAAAGTCCTTTTGCCTTTAGGTCGCTACCAGGATGTTTTTCTTTTTATTCTATTTTGCAAGCAGTAAATAACAATTTTCAGACACTCTCTTCACCTAATTCTCCTTCAATAATAGTCCCAATTGAACTTTAATTGCAAGTCCAACCAGTCCATCCTTAAGGAGATCAGTCCTGGGTGTTCATTGGATGGACAGATTTTGAAGCTGAAACTCCAATACTTTGGCCACCTGATGAGAAGAGCTGACTCATTTGAAAAGACCCTGATGCTGGGAAAGATTGAGAGCAGGAGGAGAAGGGGACGACAGAGGACAAGATGGCTGGATGGTATAACCAACTTGATGGACATGAGTCTGAGTGAACTCCGGGAGTTGGTGATGGACAGGGAGGCCTGGCGTGCTGCAATTCAAGGGGTCGCAAAGAGTTGGACACGACTGAGTGACTGAACTGAACTTTAATTTTCATACCTTTGTATTATTTAAAAACAACTTCATAATCTTCTACTTTTTACCACTCTTCCAAAATACAGACCTATACCCATCAGGGTACTCACTAAATATGGGTAGCTGTGTTTATCTTATAGATGGCATGTTAACCACCTCACCCAGGGCTCTTCAGTATTTTTTTTCTCTAAGAAATATAATACTTTCTCCAAGGCAGGATTTGGTAAATGTGGCTGCCCACATTTGATTACATGAATATTTTCTCACTGGACTGTCTTACTTGTTGGCTTCTGAATCATCTTAAATTCTTCTAAATACACAAAGGTTAGATAAAGAAAGTGAGTGAATGTCAAAAGTGAGACTAGAAAGCAGGTGGTCTGATACTCTTGTGTCTTGTTTCACATATTGAATAGTGGAGAAAGTAGAAACTAGATAAACAATGAAAAAAATAATTGTCTACCGTTTATTTCTATTTTCTCTCTGACTGTGCTAGGTATGTCATAAACATGCTGTTTTACTTCTCACCACTGTCCTGAAATGCAAACATCATCTCCATTTTACAGGTGAGGAAACTGAGGCTCAGAGTGGTAGGGCCCCTTATCTATATAGGTCTCCCATGCTGTTCTCATTGTGCGCTTTGACACAGCACTTCTCAAATCCTAGTTTAAGTGTAATAGGGCACTAGCTATTTGAAGGATTTTTTTAAATTAATTTTTATTTGAATTAATTTTGAAAGAATATCATACTGCTCTGAACTTTCATTCTGAGGTTTGTTTAAAGTGGAGGTGGTAGGAAGTGCTTGGATTGGACTTCTGGAGAGATAAATAGGGATAAAAAACAGAGCTACAATGTCCAGCGTATATTTACATACCATGCAGTGGTGAAATGGGCCAGCTGAGAAAGTGATGCTTGAAAATAGAGCTTCTTTATGCAGCAAAACCTTGTTCATTATGTCATGGGGGATCCCCAAGATCCCAGGCCACCAAAGTGTAATATTGGGTAGTGGTGGTTGGAGGACATCTCATTGCAGTTGCATGGTTCCCTAGAGTGACCTTCAAATGTTGCAGCTGGCCTACTGAGGTCATGATGAAGGGACTTTGACAAATGGTATGTGGCTTTTCCAAGAACAATCACCTCCTTGAGTCTTTTCTGGAAAGACTGCCAGTAGGAAAACTCAAAGAGAGCCCTGCTAGTATTTTGCCAGTGCTGTTCTGTTCCATGTGGGTGATAGGATTCAGCCACTAGACCGTGCAGCTCTGGGACACAGGTACTGGGACTTATTCATCTTGATACTTTCCACTCCTGGCATACTGCTTATCAGTTGCCTTTAATTCAGTTCACCATGCCTGTCAGCCATCGGAGATTCAGTCTAGGAAGACAACAGAGGAAGCAACAAGCATAGCCTTGCAGAAGAGACACTGGGGAAGTTAATCTTTGAGAAAGGACAGGAGTTAACCGGCCAAGAGGAAGTGATGATCGTCATCTCAGGAAGAGAAAACAGCACACGCCAGTGCACTGAGGCTTAGGGCACGAGCATGCTGGCTTTGTACTTGTACCTGGGCTGTGGATGCAGAGCTGGTGCACAGGACCAAGAGATAAAACTGGGGGCTTTTAGAAACTACAACATTCAAAGCCCTGTCAGTCAGCAAAGGGATTTAGACTTTATCCTGAAGGCAGGTAGCAGCCACGGTTGAGTCTTCACATAAAGGTCAGATTTATGTTGTGGCTCAGTTGGTAAAGAACTTGCCTGCAATGCAGGAAACCTGGGTTCGATCCCTGGGTTGGGAAGTTCCCCTGGAGAAGGGAAAGGCTACTCACTCCAGTAATCTGGCCTGGAGAATTCCACGGACTGTAGAGTTCATGGGGTCACAAAGGAGTCGGAACGACTAAATGACTCGCACTTGCACTATGTTTTGGAAATCTGACTGTAAGAAAAACAAAAAGTACCCCGAACTAGAGTATGGCAAAGGCTACATAAACAAAGAAGAAAGGCAAGTTGAATAAAGATTGGCAATTAAGGAACCAAATATCCCTAATAGAAACAGGAAATTGACTGAGGTGATCCCATTGCATACTTATGACATCATTTCTGATCTCATTAGTCACCTAGTGAATGCAGAATAAAACAGTAAGCAATAATTTGTGTCATCTGATCAACACATTTAAGGCATTAAAAGCATCTACTGCTAATAATGGTGCATATGCAGTGTTGTCAAGTTGCTATAGTTTTGGGGGGTAATTAGATAGCAACTATAAACATTTAAGACTTCCAACACCCTCCGAGTTGACCATTCTACAAGTAATTACCTATCTAGCAGAACTAAAAGCCCAGTATGCGAAGATCCACATTATAACATTTTTTTGTAAGAAGTCAAGTAGAACAAAAAATTAAGAGGAATGACCTCTGTTGGTTGGGCTTCCCAGGTGGCACTACTGGAAAAGAACCCACCTGCCAGTGCAGGAGACATAAGAGACATGGGTTTGATCCCTGGATTGGGAAGATCCCCTGGAGGAGGGCCTGGAAACCCACTCCAGTATTCTTGCCTGGATAATTCCATGGGCAGAAGAGCCTGACTTGCTACATCCATAGGATCATAAAGAGTCAGACACGACTGAAGGGACTTAGCACACATGCACGCATGCAGCCTCTGTTGGTTAGTCTCCTTTTGCCTCTCTAGTTCCACTTTCAGTCTCTACTGACTCCATCTCATCAGGCTCCTGGCCCTCTGGTTTCCAGCAGGCATTGGAATATGGGAGAAGAGAGAGAGGTTGGGGTATTTATCCCTTGCCTTGTCCTTGCTCCACAGGTGCTCAGTCTTCACAGTGGTTGTGTATCCCTGCCATGCTCACAGCTTTAGGAAGGTCATCTCTATTAAGAAACCACAGCTCTCCTCAGATCCTAGTAACTATGTTCTGTTCCCCTTTCTCTGTAGGCTTGGGGTATAGTGGTTTCTCTCCCTAAATACTTGCTCTCTTAACTCTCTTTAAGTCACTTTTTGTGGGGCTTCCCAGGTGGCTCAGATGGTAAAAAAAAAAAAAATCTACCTGCGATGCAGGAAACCCAAGTTTGATCCCTGGGTTAGGAAGATCCCCTGGAGGAGGACATGGCAACCCACTCCAGTATTCTTGCCTAAAAATCCCATGGATAGAGGGGCCTGGTGGGCTGCAGTCCATGGGCTTGCAAAGAGATGGGCATGTCTGAGCGACTAACATTTTCACTTTCAAGTCATTTTTTGAGTATGTCAACTGTTCCTTGCTGTAACTCAAATGAAGACTCAGGGATGAGTTAGAGGGGGTAAAACTGAATATGAACAGGTAGGCTGGTCCTTACAGGATTCCCATGTGACCTGAGTGAGAGAATGGGGGCAAATTCTAATGATGATTCAGACAATAATGTGTCTAGTATACAAAGTCTGTCTCTGTCAGACTGAACTGTTCAGTTCAGTTCAGTTCAGTCGCTCAGTCATGTCCAACTCTTTGCGACCCCATGAACTGCAGCACGCCAGGCCTCCCTGTCCATCACCAACTCCCAGAGTTTACGCAAACTCATGTCCATCGTGTCAGTGATGCCATCTAAACATCTCATCCTCTGCCGTTCCCTTCTCCTCCCACCTTCAATCTTTCCCAGCATCAGGGTCTTTCCAAATGAGTCAGTTCTTCACATCAGTTACTTTCTTTCTCAGTTATTCTCAGTTACTCCCAAAGAATTGTCAACTCATTGTTTAAGATTAAGGAACAGGGGGCCAAAAGAAAGGACAGGTGCTGTCCCACCATAAGAAACTTTCAAGGAGACTTAACTTTCCTTACATTTGCTTGCCTCTAACACTGGAAGGTGGAAAAGGCAATGGCACCCCACTCCAGTACTCTTGCCTGGAAAATCCCATGGATGGAGGAGCCTGGTGGGCTGCAGTCCATGGGGTCGCTAGAGTCGGACACGACTGAGCGACTTCCCTTTCAGTTTTCACTTTTATGCATTGGAGAAGGAAATGGCAACCCACTCCAGTGTTCTTGCCTGGAGAATCCCAGGGATGGGGGAGCCTGGTGGGCTGCCGTCTATGGGGTCATACAGAGTTGGACACGACTGAAGTGACTTAGCAGTAGCAGTAGCAGCAACACCGGAAGGACTGATGCTGAAGCTGAAACTCCAATACTGTGGCCACCTGATGTGACGAACTGACTCATTACAAAAGACACTGATGCTGGGAAAGATTGAAGGCGGAGGAGAAGGTGATGACAGAGGATGAGATGGTTGGATGGCATCCCTGACTCAATGGACATGAGTTAGAGCAAGCTCTGGGAGTTGGTGATGGACAGGGAGGCCTGGTGTGCCGCAGTCCATGGGGTTGCAAAGAGTCTGATACAATTGAGCGACTGAACTGACTGAACTGAACTTCAGGAGCATTTGTTAATTCTCCTAAAGATTCAGGAGCTCACCAGAGGCAGAAGAAAGTGCTTAGGGTTACACACACAGGCTTTAGCAGCCAGCTCCCTGAATTCACACCCTGGTTCCTACTGTCTATCTGTATGATCTTAACAAGTTGCCTACCCTCCTCCAGACCTCAGTTCCCTCATTGTGAAGTAGGGATACTACTAAGTACCTGTCTTATTTAGTAGTTATGAGGAATAAATGAGCTACTACACATGAATATCTTACAACTGTGCCCAGCACATAGGTAGAGGCTTAATAAATATGGACAGTTGTCACTGGCTACTCATGCTGGGCAGTTATATACAGAATGGACACATAATCAAGCTGCAAAGACAAAAAGGAGCAAATGAAAATGATGACCTCATCCTACTTCTCTGCCTATGCCTGTGGTTTGGCACCTAACAATCATATAAAAAGAGAACATGTGGAAACCATTATAAAGACAGTCTCATTTCCGTTTTTGATAGGGTTGCTAGACTGATGGATGGGGGATGGTTTTGGAAGCAGAGAGTCTTGATTTTTGAAAAGCACTTGATAGGGTTCTCCCCCTGTACCAGTTCAAATCTCTTCCTTTCCAGATAACTCCTGGAGCCCCTGCATGGGATTATTCCCTCACTATTTTAAGTGCCAGGAGTCCTTCTCCTCTTCAGGAGAGATGGCAGCTTGCCCTGTGACTGAGTCCTTGATGTGTCCATGACATCCTCCTGCATTGAGCTGCTGGAGGTCAGTGTTCTCAGTCTTAGGAGGCTGGCAGACCACAGAGGGTGGCACAAACTACCTAGACTTTGGCATCAGACCAACATAAGTACAAGCACTGGCTCTGCCTCTCAACAGGAGGGTGTGTTCAGACACCCCTCTGAGTTGCTCCCTCTCAACTTCACTTTCTTCATCTCTGAGCCTGAGCTAGTGACGTCATTCCTTGTATCATAGATAACCATCTATTACCATTCATTCTGTTTTGGCCTTCCCTGATAGCTCAGTTGGTAAAGAATTCATCTGCAATGCAGGAGACCCCGGTTCGATTCCTAGGTCGGGCCGATTCACTGGGGAAGGGATAGGCTACCCACTCCAGTATTGTTGGGCTTCCCTTGTGGCTCAGCTGGTAAAGAATTCTGACTGCAATGCAGGAGTCCTGGTTCGATCCCTGGGTTGGGAAGATCCCCTGGAGAAGGGAAAGGCTACCCACTCCACAATTCTGACCTGGAGAATTCCATGGGCTATCCATGGGGTCGCAAAGAGCTGGACATGACTGAGTGACTTTCACCGTCACTTTCACTTTCGTCTGTTTCAGGTAAAGCATCAGATCACTCCATGGTAAAGGTACTATCAGGTATATAATACAAGAGCACATGTACACCCGTGGCTGATTCATGTGAGTGTATGGCAAAAACCACCACAGTACTGTACAGTACTTAGCCTCCAATTAAAATAAATAAAAAGAGACTACACGTGGAAGTCTGTACTCTGACTAACATCTCTTTGCTTCTCCCACCTCCCAGCTCCTGATAACTACCATTCTACTCTGTCTCTACGAGTTCATTTTCTGGATTCCACGCACAAGTGGTATCATGCACTATTTGTCTTTCTCTGTCTCACTTATTTAACTTAGAATAATGCCCTCAGGTTTATCCAAGTTGTTACAAATGGTAGGATTTCCTTCTTTCTCATGGCTGAATAATATTCAATTATGTATATATATATATATATATGTTACTGTATCTTTGCCCAGTCATCTGTTGATGGACACTTTGGTTGTCTCCACGTCTTGGCTATTGTGAATAATGCTGTGACAAACACGGGAATGCAACTATCTCTTCTGGATCCTGTTTTCATATCCTTTAGAGGTACACCCAGGAGTGAGATTTCTGGATCAAATGATAGCTCTGTTCCCGAATTTCTGACGTACCTCTGTACAGTTTTGCATATTGGCTGAACACATTTTTGTGCCTGCTAGCAGTGCATAGAGAGAAGGCAATGGCACCCCACTCCAGTACTCTTGCCTGGAAAATCCCATGGATGGAGGAGCCTGGTAGGCTGCAGTCCATGGGGTCGCTAAGAGTCAGACATGACTGAGCGACTTCATTTTCACTTTTAACTTTCATGCATTGGAGAAGGAAATGGCAACTCACTCCAGTGTTCTTGCCTGGAGAATCCCAGGGACGGGGGAGCCTGGTGGGCTGCCGTCTATGGGGTCACACAGAATCGGACATGACTGAAGCCACTTAGCAGCAGCAGCAGCAGCAGTGCATAGTGTGTTAGTCGCTCAGTCATGTGCTGCTGTTTACAACCACAAGGATTAAAGCCCACCAGGCTCCTCTGTCCATGTAGTTCTCCAGGCAAGAATACTGCAGTGGGTTGCCATTCCCTTCTCCAGGGAATCTTCCTGACCCAGGGATTGAACCCAGGGCTCCTGCATTGCAGGCAGATTCTTTACCACCTGAGCCACTAGGGAAGTGCATAGGGTTGCCTCATATCCACATGGTGTACTTGAAAGTTGCTAAATGAGTACATCTTAAACCTTCTCATCACAAAAAAAGAAATGTTATTCAGGTGACATGATGGATGTGTTAGCTCATGTTACAGTGGTCATCATTTTATATTATGTAAGTGGGTGAAATCAATATGATATATACCTTAAACTAATACAACATCACCTATGGTAGTAGTATCTCAGTAAATCTTGGGAGAAAAAGAAAGTTAGTATTGTGATTACCAATTTACAGAGATGAATACATTGAAACACAGAAAGATATCCAACAGAAGATCATCCAAGCCACAGAACTGAAAAGTAGTTCAGTTAAACCTGAGCCTCAGGCAGCTGAGGCTAACACGGCTAACCACGGCACTGCGGTTTCACAGACACGCAGTGCCTGCCTTTTCACAGATGGTCCTGCCACTGTTTGTTGAACAAAGGTTTACTAAGTGCCCAAGGTGTGCTTTGTATTAAATTCTGGGTGTAAAGCAGTGATGCAGGCCTGATCTCAGCAATATGACCCTCTAATGTAGAATGCAGACAATAATCTTAGAGAGAAATAAAGAACTCCCTACAGCGTGTAATTAGTGCTCTGAATGAAATAAACAAGATGATGAAATAGAGAAACTTGCGATAATAGAGAAGACCTCTTGCAATACCTCTGCCCTAGTGAGGATTCAAAATATTTATTAACTCTTAAGTAGGCCTGGAAAGGAACAAAGTGGGGGCTGCTATGAAATACAAGGTAGATTTACAACGGGCCACCTCACTTTTGCAAAGACTGCTCATCAGAACACTGCTGTCAGTCTGGAGACAGTGCTTACCCTGTCCAGGTCCTGAATCATTTTAAAAATGATATCCAGTTTAATACCTTCCAGAAATTATGAGATTGGATTTTGAAACATGGGAAGTTTCAGTCAGATAGTGTGGAAATGATAGACGCTGCTTCGTTTGCAAAATTGTATGGAAGTCATTCATTGTAGACATTCCCAAACACAGGATTTTAAATTGAGAAGCCCCAGTATTTCCAAACTTTTACCTTCTGTGTTGTGTCTGCATATTTCAGGGATTAGCCAAGAACAAACAAAATCGTCCTGACCAGCTGAGCGTTCCTTATGGAGCCTCTATATTGGTTCCAAGGTAGGTAGGATGTTCCAAGTACTTTCAGCAAGTCATTTCTCATCCACACACAAAGGAATTTATGAAGGAGAAAGACCCAGTGTTCTGCGTCATACAGCAGTCATCTTAAACATCTTCTCCCCACCTGTAGCATGTGCCGTGGGCAGCTTCCAGTTTTCTGTTTCCTGAACTTGGCCCTAGTTCCTCAGACTCTGAACTCCCCTAGACAAGAATGTTATCTTGATAAGAAATTATCTCAGAAATCTGACACCAACTGATAACTTATATGGTCATCAAATACTGATTCTGATTAAAGTTAGCGTGTCTTTCTGGTTTCTAAATGTGCACCAGGATGAATGAATTTAGAAAATTAATATCTATTGGCAGATAAACTCCCTACATATTTTTAAAATGACAGTATTTATTTTGGAATTGAATATTTGAAACACTACAGGATGGAGAATACCAAAAGAGAAGAAAAAGGGGGTTGGCCATGTAACAAGAACATAAGGGAGAACTGGGGGATGCAGGGGATTTGATGAGGCCTATATATGAGAGCTAGCTCTGTCACTGAATGGTTGTGCTATTTTGGACAAGTCTTTATATGTTCTGGGCCTCTTAACTCAAGGTCTCAAGCTCTTTCTTTGAAAAATACGAATGCGCAACTACATAAGAGGTAGTATTCTGGGTACACAGAATAAAAACCTCAGACTTTTGTGTTATGGTTTCTTTTGGGGATGTGGTTTTGATTGCTTTCTTTTTATTCTTTTGAGTTTTTGATAACTTTTTTGGGGGTAAAATTTTCATCTTGTAGAAATGTTGCAAGGATAGCACAAGACACTCCCAAGTATGAGACTCACAAAAGGTTATTTTATCTCTGATCAATTTGAGAGTAGGCTGGGACTGTTGTGGTCCTTTATTCTAATTACTTCTGTGTATTTCTTCAAATCAAGGAAAGCATGTTTATAACAATAGTACATTTATCAAAATCTTTTGCTGTATTTGTTGTTCAGTTGCTCAGTCATGTCCGACTTTTTGCAACCCCATGGACTACAGCACACCAGGCTTCCCTGTCCTTCACTGTCTTCCGGAGTTTGTGCAAACCCATGTCCATTGAATCAGTGATGCCATCCAACCATCTTATTTTCTGTTGCTCCCTTCTCCTCTTGCCCTCAATCTTTCCCAGCATCAGGGTCTTTTCCAGTGAGCTGGTTCTTCACATCAAGTGGCCAAAGTACTGGAGCTTCAGCTTCAGCATCAGTACTTCCAATGAAAAATCTATACTTAACATCATACTTAATCAAAAAGAGTGACTGCTTTCCTTCTAAGATTAGGAATAAAAGAAGGCTAGATGATCTTAAGCATTCTTTTAACCTCTGCTGATGTTGGTTGCAGATAACTTCAAGAAGACCTAAGTAAATGTAGATATAGTCCATATTTATTGATCAAATGATATCTATGAGTTAAGATATCAATGATCCCTAAATCTATAGATTCAAAGCATTTTTTTTTTTGCTAGATTTCTGGTTTTGTTGTTTTCAATATTTGTGTGTATCTATGTGTGTAGATATGTGTCTCCAAAATCCAGTATAATCATGAACTTCAAGTATAATTAACAGATCAATACTAGTGTATAAAATAAGACCTTAATACAACATACAAGTTCTTGCTAGTACAGAGCATGAACATATTGCAGATTTGAATCAAGTAGTTCTGTGAGTGATGCCATGGGCTTCCATTTATCAAATATAAGTGGCATTGTAAATTGTATTTTCTTTTTTTTTATTTTACTTTTTTTAAATTTTATTTTATTTTTAAACTTTACAATCTTGTATTGGTTTTGCCAAATATCGAAATGAATCTGCCACAGGTATACATGTGTTCCCCATCCTGAACCCTCCTCTCTCCTCCCTCCCCATACCATCCCTCTGGGTCGTCCCATTGCACCAGCCCCAAGCATCCAGTATCGTGCTTCAAACCTGGACTGGCAACTCGTTTCATATATGATATTATACATGTTTCAATGCCATTTTCCCAAATCTTCCCACCCTCTCCCTCTCCCAGAGTCCATAAGACTGTTTTATACATCAGCGTCTCTTTTGCTGTCTCGTATACAGGGTTATTGTTACCATCTTTCTAAATTCCATATATATGCGTTAGTATACTGTATTGGTGTTTTTCTTTCTGGCTTACTTCACTCTGTACAATAGGCTCCAGTTTCATCCACCTCATTAGAACTGATTCAAGTGTATTCTTTTTAATGGCTGAGTAATACTCCATTGTGTACATGTACCACAGCTTTCTTATCCATTCATCTGCTGATGGACATCTAGGTTGCTTCCATGTCCTGGCTATTATAAACAGTGCTGCAATGAACACTGGGGTACACGTGTCTCTTTCCCTTCTGGTTTCCTCAGTGTGTATGCCCAGCAGTGGGATTGCTGGATCATAAGGCAGTTCTATTTCCAGTTTTTTAAGGAATCGCCACACTGTTCTCCATAGTGGCTGTACTAGTTTGCATTCCCACCAACAGTGTAAGAGGGCTCCCTTTTCTCCACACCGTCTCCAGCATTTATTGCTTGTAGACTTTTGGGTCACAGCCATTCTGACTGGTGTGAAATGGTACTTCATAGTGGTTTTGATTTGCATTTCTCTGATAATGAGTGATGTTGAGCATCTTTTCATGTGTTTGTTAGCCATCTGTATGTCTTCTTTGGAGAAATGTCTATTTAGTTCTTTGGCCCATTTTTTGATTGGGTCATTTATTTTTCTGGAATTGAGCTGTAGGAGTTGCTTGTATATTTTTGAGATTAGTCGTTTGTCAGTTGCTTCATTTGCTATTATTTTCTCCCATTCTGAAGGCTGTCTTTTCACCTTGCTAATAGTTTCCTTTGTTGTGCAGAAGCTTTTAAGTTTAATTAGGTCCCATTTGTTTATTTTTGCTTTTATTTCCAATATTCTGGGAGGTGAGTCACAGAGGATCCTGCTGTGATGTATGTCAGAGAGTGTTTTGCCTATGTTCTCCTCTAGGAGTTTTATAGTTTCTGGTCTTACGTTTAGATCTTTAATCCATTTTGAGTTTATTTTTGTGTATGGTGGTAGAAAGTAGTCTAGTTTCATTCTTTTACAAGTGGTTGACCAGATTTCCCAGCACCACTTGTTAAAGAGATTGTCTTTAATCCATTGTATATTCTTGCCTCCTTTGTCAAAGATAAGGTGTCCATAGGTGCGTGGATTTATCTCTGGGCTTTCTATTTTGTTCCATTGATCTATATTTCTGTCTTTGGGCCAGTACCATACTGTCTTGATGACTGTGGCCTTGTAGTAGAGCCTGAAGTCAGGTAGGTTGATTCCTCCAGTTCCATTCTTCTTTCTCAAGATAGCTTTGGCTATTAGAGGTTTTTTGTATTTCCATACAAATTGTGAAATTATTTGTTCTAGCTCTGTGAAGAATACTGTTGGTAGCTTGATAGGGATTGTATTGAATCTATAAATTGCTTTGGGTAGTATACTCATTTTCACTATTATCGATTCTTCCAATCCATGAACATGGTATATTTCTCCATCTATTAATCAAAAATCCCATCATGCTTTTTTTTCTTTTAGAAATGAAAAAACTAACTCTATATTTATAAGGAAAGGCAGAGGACCTAAAAGACCCAGAATAGTCAAAACAACTTCAAAAGAGAATGAATTTGAACCATTTATGCTATCTTATGGAGAAGGCAATGGCACCCCACTCCAGTACTCTTGCCTGGAAAATCCCACTGATGGAGGAGCCTGGTAGGTTGCAGTCCATGGTAGGCTCAGACACGACTGAGTGACTTCACTTTCACTTTTCACTTTCATGCATTAGAGAAGGAAATGGCAACCCACTCTAGTGTTCTTGCCTGGAGAATCCCAGGGACGGGGGAGTCTGGTGGGCTGCCGTCTATGGGATCAGGCAGAGTCGGACACGACTAAAGCGACTTAGCAGCAGCAGCAGCAAGCTATCTTACCTCATGATTTATTATAAAGCTGCACTGTTTCAGGCAATGTTGTATTGCTATCATAGTAGACAGATAGATCAATGGAACAGAACAAAGAATTCAAAAATAGGTCTGTCAACTACATATTGGCATTTGCCATTGGCACTCACAATCTGCCTCTACAAGGATAAAATCACACTCTAGTGCAGCTGCTGACCTCAACAGCCCCTAAAAAGAGTTCAGGGTGGACTGCAGAAAACGAGGCAGTCTGTGCTCAGCGAACAACTGGCAGAACAGGTCTTCAGATAGATAGTTTTAGGAGATGATTTTATGAGGACAATTCTTCTATCTCCTCCTATATAGAAATGCTCTCAAATCATTCATGGTGATGACTGCTCCTCATGACTATCAGAAGTCTTCTGCAAAAAATATGTGCCTTATTGTGTGTACTCCCCCTTCACCAAAATCCCATGCTATACTGACCGCCCCCAACCTCTTTGGAGCAGTATCTAAGAGCTCTCTGAGATGCTGTCTCCCGGGCCTTTGTCCTCATTTTGCCCCAGATAATTTTTAACCCACAAACTTCACACTATGCATTTTTAAGAGGGTGAGTTTAAGCATATGATAAATAGATTTTCAACAAAGTTTCAAAAGCAATTGAAAGGAGAAATAACAATTTTTTCAACCAATGCCTTATAAAAATTAGATTTGGGTATGCAAAATTTAACTTTGATCCACATCTCATAGCATATACTAAAATTAACTCAAAATGATCATATATCTACATATATATCCTAAAAGTATAAAGTTTCTGGTAGAAAATATAAAAGAACATCTTTGAGGTCTCAGGTTATGCAAGGATTTCTTAGATACAGCAGAATAAAAAAAATGAACAAATTGAATTTCATCAAGTTATTAAGGTCTATTCTTTGAAAGACACTGTTAAGAGAATGAAAAGGCAAGATATGACCTTCCAGAAAACAATTGTGAATCATATATATGATAAAAGATTTTTCTCATAGTATTTAACAATCTTTCAAATACTCACATAGTAGGAAAACAAGTTATACAGTAAAAAAAAAAGAGCAAAAAACTGTTTAAAGACATTATCAGAGAATGTACACATCTGGTAAATAAGCACACCGTTGTTACTCCTGAAAGAAAGGGAAAGCAAAACCACGTTGAGATGTAGGTTTTCCCATTATCTCAAAGCAGCACATTCCTATGAAACCTTTTCTGAGTCAAAACAGCATAGAGCAAAGAGTATCCACTGCTTTCTGACAATTTGAGTTCAGTCATTTTGCTTTTTGGAAAGACCCACATTAGTGTGGTGATTTTATAAAAGGGAAAATCCTATTTGAATTTCTTTCAGTTAGTGAAAACAAGTACTAACATACATCTTTTGTAAAAGGAAAGTAGCATAACTCTTAAAAAGGCAGGATAAACCTAACTATACTCATTATGTTGACTAACATTAAAACAACAGATCATCCACACCAAACTAAGTATTGACAGTGACATGGGATAACTTTCATACTCTTCTGGTGAGAAGTAGAATAGCACATCTGCCTAAGAAAACAGTTGGCCAATTTCTTTAAAATGTAGACATGTATCACTTATCATATAACCACCCATTCCACTCCTAGGTATTATCCAGGAGGAAGGAAAGCATATGCACGTACAAAGGCTTGTAACCAAATATTCTTAGTAGCCCTACTTGTAATAGTCAAAACATAGAAACAGCCCAAATATTAATTAAAGAATAAATAGATAAATTATGGTATCAGTATGATATAGAATATTACTTAGGAATATATAGGAATAAACTATTGGCATACATTGAAATAAGGATACATCTTAAAATAATTATACTGAAATAAGGCCCAAATGCAGCATGCATTGCAGGAGTCCATTTGTAGAATTCTGAAAACACAGACTAATGTCATGACAGAAAACAGCTCATTGGTATGTGGGTTAGGGACAGGAAGGGGATGGGCAAGAGGGAAGGATTACAAGGGGATTCTGGAAAACTTGTGGGAGACGAGATATATGTTTATTATCTTGACTGTGGTGATAGTTTTACAGTTGCATACATATGTTAAAACTTGTGAAATAGTACCATTTAAGTACGGGAAGTTTATTATAGTCCGATTACACCTCAACAAAGTTGTTAAAATACGTATCAATGCATTTGATTAAGTAAAAGCAACAGACTGCAAGAAATAAACATAACCGATTCCCAAGACATCAAAATGTAAATGACAGAACACACCTGAAAGCAAATTAAGCCTAAATAAATGGAAAGTCCTGTCCGACTCACTTATGAACCTCATTTTAAAATAGCTCTATTAATATATTTTTTGAGACATTAAGACAACACAGTCAGAAAGCATCTCCTTTTTGTATGTCCGTGCTTGTCTGACAGTAGATAGTAGGCAAGTGTGTGCTAAAATCCAGCTTGCTCTTCACTCACCAGGACAAGCACTCTTGGCTGCATTTCCCCTGAGAGATCTCCTATTTTCACTAAAGCTCTTTATGCTCTCTCCATATTCTTACAACTAATAATAATAATCAGTAATCAGTGACGTGCATTCATGCAATTCTAATAGTCCCTATAAAGTCTGCATTGCTCTCCATATTTTCCAACGGAGGATGGTGAAGAAACTTAGTAACTTTCCCCAAAGCTACACATCAGCAAATGGGAGATTCTGGATTCAATCCAGATCAATGTTATTTTTAAAAGTGCCCCTACAGGAGGAAGAAAAGGAGATACACCACCTTCTCTTGACTTTAGCGCCTCAGAAGCCCTGCAACCTCTCCACAACTCCTGTGCGCTCAAAATGAAAGCAACAGCAACATGAACGATCATCCCAACCTACACACCATTGTAAAAAGTCTCGTTCTTTTACTGTTTCAGAGGGGTAGTGAGAAAGTTATCAAGAGCCTGACATCTTATGCTCCAATCAGTTCAGTTCAGTAGCTCAGTCATGTCTGACTCTTTGCGGCCCCATGAATCACAGCACACCAGGCCTCACTGTTCGTCACCAACTCCCAGAGTTCACTTAAACTCATGCCCATTGAGTTGGTGATGCCATCCAGCCATCTCATCCTTTGTCGTCCCCTTCTCCTCCTGCCCCCAATCCCTGTCAGCATCAGGGTCATTTCAAATGAGTCAGTTTTTTGCATCAGATGGCCAAAGTATTGGAGCTTCAGCTTCAACATCAGTCCTTCCAATGAACACCCAGGACTGATCTCCTTTAGAATGGACTGGTTGGATCTCCTTGCAGTCCAAGGGACTCTCAAGAGTCTTCTCCAACACCACAGTTCAAAAGCATCAATTCTTTGGCGCTCAGTCTTCTTCAGAGTCCAAATCTCACATCCATATATGACCACTGGAAAAACCATAGCCTTGACTAGACGGACTTTTGTTGGCAAAGTATTATCTCTGCTTTTCCATATGCTATCTAGGTTGGTCACAACTTTCCTTCTAAGGAGTAAGCGTCTTTTAATTTCATGGCTGCAATCACCATCTGCAGTGATTTGGGAGCCCAAAAAAATAAAATCTGACACTGTTCCTCATCTATTTCCCATTAAGTGATGGGACCAGATGCCATGATCTTCGTTTTCTGAATGTTGAGCTTTAAGTCAGCTTTTTCACTCTGCTCTTTCACTTTCATCAAGAGGCTTTTTAGTCCCTCTTCACTTTCTGCCATAAGGGTGGTGTCATCTGCATATCTGAGGTTATTGATATTTCTCCCGGCAATCTTGATTCCAGCTTGTGCTTCTTCCAGCCCAGCATTTCACATGATGTACTCTGCATATAAGTTAAATAAGCAGGGTGGCAATATACAGTAGAGTTATAGTTAATCCCTTTCAGTCAAAGTCTAATCCTAGGTAAGCTAAGGGAATACAGTGAACTGCACTCAGTACAATATTTGCCTATTTTTTAGTGACTAATTTCTATTTTATTTTGAGATCATTTTAGACTTACAGAGGAGTTGTAAAAGCAGCATAGATTTCATAAATCCTTCACTCAGATTCCCTTGTAATGTAATGTAATGCAAGGTCCTCTAATAATGTAAGCTACATTACATTATTAGAGGACATAGCCCAAACTAAGAAATTAACTTTGATATAATACTATACATCCAAAATGCTGGGCTGGATGAAGCACAAGCTGGAATCAAGATTTCCAGGAGAAATATCAATAACCTCAGATATGCAGATGACACCACCCTTATGGCAGAAAGCAAAGAGGAACTAAAGAGCCTCTTGATGAAAGTGAAAGAGGAGAGTGAAAAAGCTGGCTTAAAGCTCAACATTCGGAGAACAAGACGGTGGAGGAGTAGGTGGACATGGAGTACATCTCTCTCCACGGATACATCAGGAATACACCTTCAGACGCAGAAGTTCATGCAGAACACCAGCTGAGAGCAGACAGGAGTACCCTACCAGAGGAAAAGAATATATAGAGCCACGCAAAACTCGGTAGGAAGAAGGAACTGGGGGAAACAGGAGTGTCTGTAGGACTGGACCTACCCTTGGTTGGTAGGGCAAATGAAGCAGGGGTCTGATCCCCACATCTGGGCAACTGTCTGAGTCAGAGGAGAAATCTTTAAGGCTGAGAGTGAAACAGCTGATCTATGGCAGCCTAAGTGGAATGAGAATCAGACAGCCCTTCCCACAGCCATACATACCCTGTACAGGGACACATGCATACCCTGTACGCCTTCCCCTGGAAGGCACAGCAGCTGGGAGCTGGAGTGTAGGGACTGTGGAGCAATCCCAGGCCAAGGGCTGCTGTTGACTGTGGAGAGATGGATCAAGGAGATGTGAGGGAGGAGATTGTGGTGGGACATGCCTGTGGAGGAAAGCCAGGCAGCCATGGAAGCAAGGTGATACTGCTGAGTCACACATAGTGGGTGGAGCCATCACCATAGCCTCTCTCTCCCCACAGGACAGCATTGGCAGCTGAACAGTAGAGAGGCTGGCCCATCAAATGCCTGATGCACTGAACTAGAGTAGGACCCCACCAAGCTGCCCCTTAGAATGCCTGATGCACTGATCTATAGAGTAGAACCCCAGCCAGGGGGTCCCCTCTATATGCCTGATGCATGGAAGAGCAGAGATGGACCCCAGGCAAGGAAGCCCTCTAAGTGCCTGATGGGCGGAGCTATGGAGAAAGACTGGCCAAAGAGGCCTTCTGATCGCCAGTCACAAGAGGCTTGAAAAAAGGCTCTGACAGGGCCCTGGGGTGGAGGCAGTCTGTGTCCTTGCATACTTAGTGCTACCAGGGTCCCCGCAAGCCAAGAAGCTGTGCCACCTTCACCCTCAACTCTCACGGAGGCAGAGCTGTCACAGGCAAAGGAAGTCTCGTGTCTATGTGCACAGGGTTGTTTCAGCAGTGTCCGACTCTTTGCGACCCTGTAGACTGTGGCCTGCCAGGCTTCTCTGTCAGGAAGGCGGGTTCTCCCAGCAAGAATACTGGAGCATATTGGCCAATACTGGTTGCCATACCCTTCTAGAGCACTATAGTTCCTGCTGCCCCGGCCATCATCTCACCTACCTGGTGCTGCCAGAACCCCTACGACCCCAGCAGCTGCACCACCTCCACACCTGGGCCTCACCAAGGCAAACCCAGGTCCTCCAGGGCAGCCTCAGGAGCAAACCCCAGTGGGCAACCCACTCGCAGAGGTGGAAATAAAACCACAATTGGAACCCAGGGGCAGCGTGGCTAAGGAAGATGACCCAAACCCTTCCCACCAGCTGTACAAGCTGCAGATTAAATCCACAGGATCAACTAGCCAGACTCTGTGTCTGTGGAATATATGAGAGGTCATTGAGAGCTCCCACAGAAGAAAATGCACTAGTTCTGATAGTTGTGGACACTGGAGGCAAGAACACACAGGAGTAGGACCAAATTAGAACCTGAGCTGCCCCCACAGCAGGTCCAGAGATCGGCACAGTGATAGAGTGCATCCTAGGGAGGCGAGGAGGACTGTGGCTCCCAGGGAGGGAAAGGACTCTGACAGCAGTGACTCAAGAAAAATATTTATTATTCATATGCTTTGATTTGTTCTATAGATTCTTTTGGATTTTTTCTTTTTTTGAATTTTTTCCTCAGTCACATTTTTAATTGTTGTTATAAACGTCTGTCTCTGTGTCGAGCTGTTGCAGTTCCGTGGAGTTTCCCTTTTTTTTTTCTTTTCTTTTTTTTAATTTTATTTTTTTAAACCTATTATTATTTTTCTACATTTATTCCTTTGTTTTCTTTTCCTACTCCTCTTTTCCCCTTGCAGTTAATCATTAATGCATATAAATCTTCTGCATCTGCCTCTATTTAATTTTGCATATCTATTCTTTCTTTCTTTTCTTTCTTTCCTTTCCTCTTAACATTTTGCTAGTCTTATTTTCATTGCTTTATTCCCCAAATGGCACCTTGCTTTAGTTTTGTTTTCCAGTTTGTGCTTTAGTTAGTTTTGTTCTGGTAGATATAATTTTTGGTTTCCTTTGTTTGGTGGGTCTATCTATTGAACTTTATTTTTGTTGGATTGTTTTGATTTTGCTTATGGCCATGTATGCATATGTGTATATTCAGTCACACTTTTTACTGTTGTTATAAACCTCTGCCTCTATGTTGGGCTTTTGTGGTTCTGTGGAGCTTTCCTTTTTTCCTTTTTTTCTTTCTTCTTCCATTTCTTTCCTTTTCTCTTTTTAATATTTTTTAATTTTTAAACTCTATTATATTTTTCCACATTTCTTCCTTTGTTTGCTTCCCTACTGTTCTTTTCCCCCTGCAATTACTCTTTAATGTATATAAATCTTCTTCATCTACCTCTACTTAACTTTGCATATCTAGTCTTTCTTTCTTTTCTTTCTTTCCTTTCCTCTCAACATATTTGTTAGTTTTGTTTTTATTGCTTTATTCTCCACTTGGCACCTTGCTTTAGTTTTGTTTTCAAGTTTGTGCTTTAGTTAGTTTTGTTCTTAACTGGTAAATACAATTTTTGATTTCCTTTGTTCACCAGGTCAATCTACTGTACTTTATTTTTGTTGGACTGTTTTGACTTTGCTCATGGGTGTATATGTATATGTGTATATTCCATTATTTTAATTATTATTTGCCTGATTTTGTAACTGCCATTTGTCTGGGGTTCATCTTTGGCTTCTCATTTTTGGATATTTGGTTTAATCTCACTTAATGCCATAACAAACCAATTGTGGAATCTTCGTTCCTGACTAGGGATCAAGCCCTGAGCCTTTGGAGTGGGAGCACTGACTCCAAGACCCAAGACCACCAGAGAACTAACCCTGCTACTGCTAAGTCACTTCACTCGTGTCCAACTCTGTGTGACCCCATAGACAGCAGCCCACCAGGCTCCCCCGTCCCTGGGATTCTCCAGGCAAGAACACTGGAGTTGGTTGCCATTTCCTTCTCCAATGCATGAAAGTGAAAAGTGAAAGTGAAGTCGCTCAGTCATGTCCGACTCTTAGCGACCCCATGGACTGCAGCCTACCAGGCTCCTCCGTCCATGGGATTTTCCAGGCAAGAGCACTGGAGTGGGGTGCCATTGCCTTCTCCGAACTAACCCTAGGGAGTATCAAATAGTGAGAACTCACACAAAGGAAACCACTTGAATAAGAGACCCCCACATCATCCAACAACCAGCAGCACCCTGTACAGGATGCCTCATCTAAACAACAACACAACAAAAATACAAACACAACCATCAGCAGACAGGATTACCACCTCACTCAGTCTTGCCCATCAGAGGAAAAACAAATAAACAAAAACTCAGCACAAGTCTCACCCTATAGGGAGCTTACACAAACCACTGGACCAATCTTAGGAGGGCAGAAACCAATAGGAGGAAAGAATTCAAACTTGAAGCCTGGGAAAAGTAGACCTCAAACACAATAAGTTAAAAAAAAATAATGAAAAAGCAGAGAAATACTACACAAATGAAGGAACAAACTAGAAACACAGAAGTCCAAATAAATGAGGAGGAAATAGGCAAAGTACCTGAAAAATAATTCAGAACAATGACAGTAAAGATGATAAAAAATCTTGAAAACAAAATGGAGAAAATGCAAAAATCAATGAGCAAAGACCTATAAGAATTAAAGAATAAACATACAAACAACACAATTACTGAAATGGTGTTGCACAGAGTCGGACACGACTGAAGCGACTTAGCAGTAGCAGCAGTAGCAGAAGGAATCAACAGCAGAATATCTGAAGCAGAAGAAGAAATCAGTGACCTGGAAGATAAAATGGTGAAAATAACTTCTGAAGAGCAGAATAAAGTAAAAAGAATGAAAAGAACTGAGCACAGTCTAAGAGACCTCAGGGACAATATCAAATGCACCAACATTTGAATTATAGGGATCCCTGAAGAAGAAGAGAAAAAGAAAAGATATGAGAAAATTTTTGAAGAGTTAATAGTTGAAAATTTCCCCAACATGGAAAAGGAAATAATAATCAATGAAGTCTAAGAGGTACAAAGAGTCCCATACAGGATAAACCCAAGGAGAAACACACCAAGACACATACTGATCAAACTAACAAAGACTAAACACAAAGAAAGAATATTAAAAGCAGCAAGGGAGAAACAACAAGTAACATACAAGGGAAAACCCATATGCTTAACAGCTGATCTTTCAGCATAAATTCTGCAGGCCAGAAGGGATTGGCAGGATATACATAAAGTACTTACAGGGAAAAATCTACGACCAAGATTACTGTACCTGGCAAGGATCTCATTCAAAATTGATGAGAAATAAAAGCTTTTCAGACAAGCAAAAGTCAAGAGAATTCAGTACCACCAAACCAATTTTACAACAAATGTTAAAGTGACATATATCACCAAGAAATACAAGAGAAGGAAAAAGACCTACAAAATCAACCCTAAACAATTAAGAAAGTGGCAACAGGACCAATTATATCAATAATTACTTTCAATGTAAATGGATTAAATGTTTCAACCAAAAGACACAGACTGGATACAAAAATAAGACCCGTATGTATTCTGTCCACAAGAAACCAACTTCAGACATAAAGACACATATAGACTGAAAGTGAGAGGATGGAAAAATATATCCCAAGCAAATGGGAAGCAAAAGAAAGCTGGAGTAGCAATCCTCATATCAGGCAAAATAGACCTTAACATAAAGAAGATTACAAGAGATAAGGAAGGACATTACATAATGATCAATGGATCAATCCAAGAGGAAGATATAACAATTGTAAATATCTATACACCCAACATAGGAGCATCTCAATGCATAAGACAAACACTAGCAGACATTAAAGGAGAAATTGACAGTAACACAATAATAGTAGGAGACTTTAACACCCACTCACACCAGTGGACAGATCATCAATACAGAAAATTAATAAGTAAACACAAGTCTTAAATGATCCATTAGATGAGATGAATCTCACTGATATCTTCAGGGCATTCCATTCAAATGCAGATGAATACACCTTCTTCTCAAGTGCACATGGAACATTCTCCAGGATGGACCATAGTTTGGGTCACAAATCAAACCTCAATAAATTTAAGAAAATCGAAATAGTATCAAGCATCTTCTCTGACCACAAGGCTAGATGACAATTACAAGAATAAAGCTGTAAGAAATATAAATACATGGAGATTAAACAACACGTTTCTAAATAACTAACAGGTTACTGAAGAAATCAAAAGGGAAATCAAAAAAGAAATGACAATGAAAACACGACAACTCAAAACCCATGGGAGGCAGTGAAAGCAGTTCTAAGAGGGAAGTTTATAGCTATGCAATCCTACCTCAAGAAAGAAGAAAAACATTGAATAAATAACCTAACTTTACACCTAAAACAACTGGAAAAAGAAGAACATAAAAAACCCAATATTAGTAGAAGGAAAGAAATCATAAAGATCTGAGCAGAAATAAGTGAAAAAGAAAGAAACAATAATAAAGATTAATAAAACTAAAAGTTGGTTCTTTGAGAAGATAAACATAATTGACAAGCCTCTAACCAGACTCATCAAGAAAAAAAGAGAGAAGAATCAAGTAAACAAAATTAGAAATGAAGGAGAGGTTATAACAGACAATGTAGAAATATAAAGGATTATAAGAGACTCTTATGAACAACTATATGGCACTAAAATGGATAACCTGGAAGAAATGTGCAGATTCTTATAAAAGTTCAATCTTCCAAGACTGAACCAAGAAGGGATAGAAATTATGAACAACCCAATTACAAGCACTGAAATTGAAGCTGTGATTAAAAAAAAAAAATTTCCCAGATAACAAAAGCCGAGGATTAGATGGCTTCACAAGAGAGTTCTATGAAACATTTAGAGAAGAGCTAATGCCTATCCTTCTAAAACTCTTTCAAATAATTCCAGAAAAAAGGAACACTTCCAAACTCATTCTATGAGGCCACCATCACCCTGATACCAACCCCAGACAAAGACAACACACACACAAAAAAACAAAACTACAGGCCAATATCACTGATGAACATAGGTGAAAAAATCCTGAACAAAATTTTAGCAAACAGAATTCAGGAACACATCAGGAAGCTCATACACCATGATCAAGTTGGGTTTATTCCAGGAATGCAAGGATTTTTCAATATATGTAAATCAATCAATGTGATATACCATATTAACAAATTGAAATATAAAAACCATATGATAATCTCAATAGACACAGAAAATAATCTTTGACAAAATTCAGCACCCATTTTTATGAATAAAACTCTTCAACAAATGGGCATAGAAGGATCCTACCTCAACATAGTAAGGACTATATATAATAAGCCTACAGCAAATACTATTCTCAATGTTGAAAACCTGAAAGCATTTCCCCTAAGATCAGGAACAAGACAAGTGTGTCCACTTTCCCCACTATTATTCAACATAGTTCAGGAAGTCCTAGCTATAGCAATCAGAGAAGAAACAGAAATAAAAGGAATCCAGGTTGGAAAAGAAGAAGTAAAGCTCTCATTGTTTGCAGATGACATGATACTGTACATAGAAAACCCTAAAGATGGTATTAGAAAACCCTAAAGATGGTATCAGAAAATTACTAGAGCTAATCAGTGAATTTAGTAAAGTTGCAGGATAGGAAATCAATACACAGAAATCACTTGAATTTTATATACTAACAATGAAAAATCGGAAGGAGAATTTAAGGAATCAATGCCATTCACCATTGCAACAAAAAGAATTAAATATCTAGAATAAACTTACCTAAGGAGACAAAGGAACTGTACACAGAAAATTATAAGACACTAATGAAAGAAATCAAAGAAAACATAAACAAATGGAGAGATATCCCATTTCTGGGTAGGAAGAATCAATATTGTGGAAATGACTATACTACCAAGTGCAGTCTACAGATTCAGTGCAACCCCTATCAAATTACTAGTGGCATTTTTCACAGAACTAGAACAAAAAATTTCACAATTCATATGGAAACACAGAAGACCCTGAAAGCCAAAGCAGTCTTGAGAAAGAATAATGGAGCTGGAAGAATCAGCCTTCCTGACTTCAGATTATACTACAAAGCTATGGTCATCAAGACATATGGTACTGGTACAAAAACAGAAATATAGACCAATGGAACAAGATAGAAATCCCAGAAATAAACCTATGCACCTATGGGTACCTATTTTTTTACAAAGAAGGCAAGAATATACAATGGAGCAAAGACAGCCTCTTCAATAAACGGTATTGGAACAAGTGGACAGTTACTTGTAAAAGGATGAAATTAGAACACTTCCTAACACCATACACAGAGATAAACTCGAAATGGATTAAAGACCTAAATATAAGACCAGAAACTCTAAAGCTCTTTGAGGAAAACATAAGCAGAACACTCGATGACATAAATCAAAGCAAGATCCTCTATGACCCACCTCCTAGAGTAATGGAAATAAAAACAAAAGTAAACAAGCAGGACCTAATTAAACTTAAAAGCTTTTGCACAGCAAAGGAAACTATAAGCAAGATGAAAAGACAACCCTCAGAATGGGAGAGAATAATAGCAAATGAAACAACTGACAAAGGATTAATTTCCAAAATATACAAGAAGCTCATACAACTCAATCCCAGAAAAAAAAAAAAAACAATCAAAAAGTGGGAAAAAGACCTATACAGACATTTCTCAAAAGAAGACATACAGATGGCTAACAAACACATGAAAAGATGCTCAACATTGCTCATTGTTAGAGAAATGCAAGTCAAAACTATGAGATATCATCTCACACCAGTCAGAACGGCCATCAGGAAAAGTCTACAAACAATAAATGCTGGAGAGGGTGTGGAGAAAAGGGAACACTCTTGCACTGTTGGTGGGAATGTAAATTGATACAGCCACTATGGAAGATGGTATGGAGATTTGTTAAAAAAACTAGTAATAAAACCCCCCATATAACCCAGCAATCCCACTCCTAGGCATATACCCTAAGGAAACCAAAATTGAAAAAGACACATGTGTCCCACTGTTCACTGTGGCACTATCTACAATAGCTAGAACACGGAAGCAACCTAGATGTCCACTGACAGATGGATGGATAAAGAAGTGGTGGTACATACACATAATGGAATATTACTCAACCATAAAAAGGAATGCATTTGAGTCAGTACTAATGACGTGGATGAACCTAGAACCTGTTATATAAAGTGAAGTGAGTCACAAAAAGAAAGATAAATATCATAGTCTAACGCATATATACGGAACCTAGAAAAATGCTACTGAAGAATTTATTTGTAGGGCAACAGTGGAAAAACAGACAGAGAATAGACTTCTGGACATGGGGATGTGGAGGAGAGGGTGAGATATATGGAAAGAGTAACATGGAAACTTACATTACCATATGTAAAATAGATATTCAACAGGAATTTGTTGTATGGCTCAGGAAACTCAAACAGGGGATTGATCTAGGATTGATACAGGTGGGATGGGGTGGGAGATGGGACAGAGGTTCAAAAGGGGAGGGGATATATGTATACCTTTGGCTGATTCATGTTGAAGTTTGACAGAAAACAACAAAATTCTGTAAAGCAATTATCCTTCAATTAAAAAAATAAAAAAGAAAAACTCAACATTCAAAAAACTAAGATCATGGCATCCAGTACCATCACTTTGTGGCAAATATATGGGGAAACAATCGAAACAGTGACAGACATTATTTTCCTGGGCTCCAAAATCACTGCAGATGGTGACTGCAGCCATGAAATTAAAAGATATTTGCTTCTTGGAAGAAAAGCTATAACAAACGTAGGCAGCATATTAAAAAGCAGAGACATTATTTTGCGGACAAAGATCTGTCTAGTCATAGCTATGACTTTTGCAGTAATCATGTATGGATGTGACAGTTGGACTGTAAAGAAAGCTGAGTGCTGAAGAATTGATGCTTTTAAACTGTGGTATTGGAGAAGACTCTTGAGAGTCCCTTGGACAGCAAGGAGGTCAAACCAGTCAGTAGTAAAGAAAATCAACCCTGAATGTTCCCTGGTAGGACTGATGCTGAAGCTGAAACTCCAATCCTTTGGCCACTTGATGCGAAGAGCTGACTCATTAGGAAAGACCCTGATTCCGGGAAAGATTGAAGGCAGGAGAAGGAGACAACAGAGGATGAGATGGTTGCGTGGCATCTCCAACAACTCAGTGAACATGAGTCTGAGAAAGCTGCACGAGTGGTGATGGACAGGGAAGTCCAACATGCTGCAGTCCATGGGGTCGCAAAGAGTCAAACATGAAAGAGTCACTGAAGTTAACTGAATTGAATACTATTAAGCTGGCTTCTCTGACGCTCAGACAGTAAAAAATCCACCTGCAATGCAAGAGACCCGGGTTCAACCACTGGGTCAGGAAAATCCCCTGGAGAGGGAATGGCTACCCACTTTTGTATTCTTCCCTGGAGAATTCCATGGACGCCTGGCAGACTACAGTCCAAGGGTTTGCAAAGCCAGACACACTGAGCACCTAACACTTTCACTTCACTTTTCATAATATCATTCACTAGAGTTTACTGATTTCAGTAGTTTCTACACTAAAGTTCCTTTTCTGCTCTAGGAGCCAATCCAGTTTTCCACATCACATTTAGTTGTCCTGTTTCAATAGACACCTCTAATCCTGATAATTTGTCAGATTTTGCTTGTTTTTCATGACCTTAATACTTTTGAAGAGTAATGATCAGTTTAATTATTTTGTAGAAAATCCCTCTACCTGGTTTTTCTATTTTCTTGTGATTATATTCAGGTTTTGTATTACTTCCCAATAAGAAAACCACAGAGGTGACTTACCCCTTTTCAGTGTATCTTTTTAACTTTTTGTTTATGTTATTCCAACATTCTTTACTTTTTTGTAAATGAAATTTCAAGGAAATTTTCTTTCTATTTCCATGAAACAGAGGGGACAGAAATATTTTTGCTTTTAGTGAGTCTTCCAAACTTTGAGTGAGATTTATCTCTAACCACGCAATGTTGGGGGCCAGAGTGAGGTACTCCGCCCGTGACAAAGGTCATGAGGAAGGAGGCTCGACATACGCAAAGGCGGGATCGAGCCTCAGGAGTCCCCCTGGAACTCCTCGAGCATCTACCCCCATAACCAGAGCCTGCCTACTTTACTACTTTGTGCTCTTACCTACACCTCTGACTTTACGGGGGGCTGTCCCCCACGACCTCTTTCGGAGAAGGAGTTAACCTAGAGCTCCAGTTAATAATAATTCCTGGGCGTGATAAGAGTGTTTTAACCTACAAACTCCTCTGAAGGTTCTCTAGCCTGCCTGACAGGCTCGTCCAGCCACATGTGATTGCTCACAGCCTCCCAACCGTGAGAGGCACAAGATGCTTTAAACCCTCTAAAAACAGGTTCTTTAGAGAAGTTAGAAAACTATTAGTATAAGTATAATGGGCTGATTAGAAATTGTGTTGGTGAAGGGTTTTTCATTTGTTGAGCCAATGTTTGTTGCTAAGTCTCCACATCCCCTGCCCTTACACACATTAATGAATATATAGAATTAACCTTTTATATTAATCACGTTAGACCTTAGGCTAAGTAAATTCTTTCCTTAACTAAAACCCACTACACCCTCACCCTGTAGGAATGTAACTTTATTTGGGTGGCGTCTGTTTTGAGAATAATCAGCCCTGGAGAAATAAGTGTCCTGATTGACTGACCGCTGTCACAAGGAGAGGGTCGTAAATTGTCAGCAGGCCCCCCTGGCCAGAAGATGATGTAACACCCCTAAGACCTCTGTATACATTTGTGTGAAGCACCTGACTTTGATAAAAGTCAGGACTGCTGACCCCGCGTGACTTTTGCATAACATCTCAGTGTATAAAAGTAGACCATGGAAAATAAAGAATTGGGATCAGTTTCTCGAAATACTGGTCTCCCCATGTCGCTCTCTCTCTCCCTCTGGCTGAGTCTCCATCTGGAGCGAGGAACCCACCATGCTTACTAATTTTGCCTGGGCTTCTAAGATCCGACCGGGGAGGCCTCAGTGTCTCCTCTCCTTCGGGAGAACGGAAGGACGCCTGCGGCCTACGTAAGTGGTGCAAGCTTCTTGTCTTGAAGTTTTATTGGTCCCCCGCGTAAACCAAGCTACTCAGCCTCTTTTCTCTACTGAATTTTCCTACTGAGCTATCCTTATTCTATTACTCTTTATATCTCTAATTAATATCTAATTGAAACTATCGTATCCTGACCCTCGCCGACGCCGTCTCTCCTTCGAGTACCCTGGATCAGCCGGGGCTGGTCCCCGGCAACGCAAGTAGGATCTGATGAAATTTTCCATCTTGTCAGGCGTTCCTCAAACTTAAAGCAAAGGAATACACATGGTTCATACTCTACAAGATTCTTATATCATACATCAAGGGGTACAATGTCAATATGTATTATTGGCTAGAGTGATACACCACCATTTGGCTATGGTGAGTGATGACAGAACTATTTCTTGCAAACATAATAGTTTTGCTTTATAATCATGTAACATTTTGGTAGATTCTTTGACATTGTGCAAATATCCCATTTCTGCTTAACAGTCCATGACCCATTTTAGCAAACTTTGATGGATCTTGCCTGTTGCTATTATTTCTGTGATGTTCTAATGGTTATTTTCTATTTCTTGCTTTCCTCCTATAATACATTTATTATTTGGAATTCTTCAGTAAGGAAATGTGTATTTTTATATATCTATTTATTTGAAATCTGAAATTTTTTTTTCCTATGATGGACTTTGAACAGGAAAAAAATGACCTTAAAAGATAGTTTTTAAAAATACTATTTGGCAATGCGAACTAATTTCAAGGAAAATGTCCAGCCCTTTCTAGGTAAGAGAGGAGACAGAGATATTTTTTTAAATAAATGTTCCAAATATTAAGTGAGATTTACCTCTAGCCATGTAGGCAGGACTTGATAAAACTTTCTATCTTCAAGGCTTACCTCTGTTGGTACCAGAGAGAAATACATAATTCACACCTGCAATGCCCCTATCACCATTCCCCTCCTCTTCCTACCTCCCTCTTATTCTTGGGAACTGAACCTTGATCTGTTATACTGGTGAATTCAAAAACCATTAGCTTTGAGCCCAGGAATAAACCCATGTACCTAGGTCAACTAATCTATGACAAAGAAGGCAAGGATATACAATGGAGAAACAGTCTACCCAACAAAGTGGTGTTGACAATGCTGAACAGCTGCATGTAAATCAATGAAATTAGGACACTCCCCTGCATCATATATAAAAATAAACTCAAAATGGTTTAAAAACTTAACTATACGTCATGACTCCATAAAATTCCTGGAAGTTTTACAGGCAAAACATTCTCTGACATAAATTGTAGCAACAACTCAATATCAATAAAACAATCAAAAAAATAGGCAGAAGACCTAAATAGATATTTTCCCAAAGAAAACATACAGATGGCCAGCAGGCACATGAAAAGATGCTCAGCATCACTAATTATTGTGTTCAGTCACTCAGTCCTGACCCACTGTTTGTGTCCTCAGGGACTGTAGCTCACCAGGCTTCTAGGCAAGAACACTGGAATCAATTGTCCGTTCCTCCTCCGTGGGATCTTCCCAACCCAGAGATCAAACTCACATTTGTGTATCTTACATTGGCAGGCAGATTCTTTACCACTGTGCCATCTTAGAAGCCCTAATTATTAGATAAATGTAAATCAAAACCACAAATCACATACCAGAATAACTATCATCATAAAGTCTATATAATGATGCTGAAGACAGTGTGAAGAAGAGAGAACCCTTCTAAACTGTTGGTGGGAATGTAAATTGATGCAGCTGCCATAAAAGCAGTATGGGGTTTCCTTAAAAGACTAATAGAGCTCCTATATGATCCAGCAATCTCACTCCAGGTTATATATCCAGAAAAAAAAATCGAACACTAATTCAAAAAGATACATGTACCCCAATGTTCATAGCAGCATTATTTACAATAGGCAAAGCATTGAAACAGCATAAGCGCCTGTTGGCAGATGACTCGCTTCAGAAGATTTGATGATATACATACACACACACAATGGAATATTACTCATTCAGTGAAAGAATAACATATTGCCATTTGCAGCAACATGGACGGACCTAGTGAATATCACACTTAGTGAAGTAAGTCAGAGAAAGACACAAGCGAATGCGGTATCTTTTATATGTGAAATCTAACAAAATAATACAAATGGATCTATATACAAAACAGAAACAGTCTCATAGACATAGAAAACAGATTTACTGTTACCAAAGAAGAGAGGGAGGTGGGAAGGAACCACTTAAAAGTATGGGTTTAACAGATACAAACGATTACACATAAAATAGATAAGCAACAAGGATTTATGTATAACACAGGGAATTATATTCAACATTTTATAATAACCTATAATGTAATATAATCAGAAAAAATAACTGAATCACTATGCTGTATACCTGAAACTAACACAACATTGTGAATTAACTATTCTTCAATAAAAAAAGAAAAGAATAATTTGCTTTAATTGGATATTTTTTTCAAGGCCCCAAATCCTACGATTTTTCTAAACTTCTCTGCCACAGAAGTGTCCCTAATGACAAGATTTTGGAAGACAGTATGATAGATGGATGAAAATCAGTTGTATTTCTGTATACTAACAATGAACAACCCCAAAAGGAAATGATAAAAACAATTTCATTTATGATAGCATTCAAAAGAACAAAATACCTAGGAATAAATTTAACCAAGGATGTGGAAGACTTTTACGCTGAAATCAACAAGACTTTTCTGAAGGAAATTTTAAAAGACCAAATAAATGCAAAGATCCTGTGCTCATGGATTACAAGATAATGTTGTTAGGATGCCTGATACTGCTGCTAAGTCACTTCGGTCGTGTCCGACTCTGTGTGACCCCATAGACAGCAGCCCACCAGGCTCCCCCGTCCCTGAGATTCTCCAGGCAAGAACACTGGAGTGGGTTGCCATTTCCTTCTCCAATGCATGAAAGTGAAAAGTGAAAGTGAAGTTTGGTCAGTCGTGTCTGACCCTCAGCAACCCCATGGACTCCTCCGTCCATGGGACTTTCCAGGCAGGAGTACTGGAGTGGGGTGCCATTGCCTTCTCCGTGTTAGGATGGCACTACTGTCCAAAGCTATCTACGTATTCAATTCAATTCCCACTAAAATTGACAGTGTTTGTTGAAGAAATGGAAAAACTGATCCTCAGATTCATATAGAGTTACAAAAGTTTTCTCAAGTGGCGCTAGTGGTAAAGAACATCGCTGCCAACAAAGGAGATGTAAGAGATGCAAGTTTGATTCTGGGGCAGGGAGATTCCCTGGAGAAGGGCTCGGCAACGCACTCCAGTATTCTTGCCTGGAGAATCCCATGGACAGTGAAGCCTGGCAGGCTGCAGTCTATAGGGTCACAAAGAGTCGGACACATCTGAAGCGACTTAGCATGCAGAGTCACCAAAACAATGTTGTAGAAGAAGAACCAAGCTAGAGGAAATGCACTTTCCAATTTCAAAGCTTACCATAAAGCTACAGTGTGGCACTGATACAAAGCTAAACATATACACCAAAGGAATAGAATTGGTAACCAAGTAATAAACTTAAACATCTAAGGGCAATTCAATTTGGACAAGTGTGCCAAGATCTTTTAAAGGGGAAAGGATAGTCTGTTTAACAAATGTTGCTGGGACAACTGGATATTTACATGGAAAGAATGAATTTAGATTTCTGCCTTACACCATGTAAAAGAAATTAACACAAAATAAAACAAACCATTAAAAATATTCACTTGTTTACTCCTTCCTTCCCAAAGTATATAGAAACAAAATGACCAAGAATACTCTAAAGTCTCATCTACTTCATTAAAACACTAAGAAATGAGAATTAAAGTCATTAAATTAAATCCTTAGTAGATGGATGAAACAGCACATTAGGCGTAACTCATGAGAAAATTATCCTAAGGTCATTCTGAAAATCACGTTGGAGTACAGCACAAAGAAACAGAGATGTGCTATGTCAAAACTGGTTAAGGAGACCCAGAGAATGGAGTAGAATAAAAGAGTCTAATAATACACACTGTTCTGAGAGTGAAGAACAACAATACAAAGAGTATCTTTAAAGCATCCATATAGAAAAGCCACCCAGCTGCAAAGGAGTAGCAAATGGACTACGAGTAGATTCTCAACAATCAAAATCAACGACAGTAGCAAAATGACTTCAGAGTAGCGAGAAAAAGCAAATATGTGCCAAATGCATACACATGCAGGTATAATTGTGTACCTACCAGAATCCCTTTCAAGAAGAAGAGTGGAGGTGGCGGAGTAGGAAGGTCCCCAGCTCTCACCTCTTCCCACAGACACTGCGACTACATATAGAACAACTCTTGAGAATGGCCTGAGGACTAGTGGAACAGCTCTTCTACAATTAAAGGTGTAACACACACACACACACACACACACACATACCAGGTGGGTGACTCAAAAAGGAAGTGTGTGTGTTCAGTTGTGTCGTAGACTCTTCGTGACCCCATAGACTGCAGCCCACCAGGCTCCTCTGTCCATGGAGTTTTCCAGGCAAGAGTACTGGAGCAGGTTGCCATTTCACACTCCAGGGGATCTTCCCAATCCAGGGACTGAATCCATATCTCTTAACTTCTCCTACACTGGCAGGCAGATTCTTTACCACTTGTTGTTGTTTTTGCTGTTCAGTCACTAAGTCTTGTCTGACTTTCTGTGACCCTATGGACACTATAGAAGCACACCAGGCTTCCCTGTCCTTCACCATCACCCAGACTTTGCTCAAACTCATGTCCATTGAGTTGGTGATGCCACCCAATCATCTCATCTTCTGTCACCCACTTCTTCCGCCCTCCATTTTTCCCAGCATCAGGGTCTTTTCCAATGAGTCGGCTCTTCTCATCAGGTGGCCAAAGGACTGGAGTTTCAGCTTTAGCATCAGTCCTTCCAATGAATATTCAGGGTTGTTTTCCTTTAGGATTGACTGGTTTGATCTCCTTGCAGACCAAGGGACTCTCAAGAGTCTTCTCCAGCTCCATAGTTTGAAAGCGTCAATTCAGCACTCAGCCTTCTTTATGGCCCAACTCTCACACTCATACATGACTACTGGAAAACCACAGCTTTGACTATACTAGCACCACTCAAACGCAGAGGTCCTCCCTAAGGAGCGAGGGGCTTGAGCCCCACATTCGGCATCACAGCCCTGGGGACTGGCACGAGTAAGACAAGTCCTCATTACTGGTTTTGAAAACCAGCAGGGTTTTCCGCTAGGATAACAAGAGGCTGTAGGAGACTGAGACCCTACTCCTAAAGGGTATGTGCACGAACGGGCTTGCTCCAAGTCCCACACGGAGGCTGCCGATTGAACAGTGCTTGGCTCTCTGGCTGGTCTGCCAAAGCTGCTCCAGCAGAGCCCCCAGCCTACATCGGACTCTGCTTCTACCCTCACTCCCTCCCAAGGGAGTGGCTTTGGATGTGCCTGGGGAGGCCATACCTCCAGCTCCAGCCCACCTGGCTCCAGTCCAGCCCTGACAAGGTGGCAGCTTCCAGTGTGCCCAGGGAGAAGCCCCAGCCCACAATTGCTCCAGCTCCAGCTCCAACTTTCCCCCTAAAGCCACCAGGCACACACCGTCCACATAGGGATACTCCTACAGGCATTAGTGCAGTGAAATACTTACCTGTCACAAGTGTGGGATGTGGTAAGAACAGTGTTTCAAGAGGTATGTTAGCCTCAATCATATTAGAAAAGGGAAATGGCTATAGCTCAGTCACATGAGCATTGAACAAGTTAGAAAGTAACAAGCAAAAGTAAAGAAAATAAAAGTAATGAGTTAGTTAAATAATGATTGAATAAAAATTTAAATGCAGATTTTTAAAACATTAACAAAATCAAGGAGGGATTGTTTGAAAATGAGGCCTGGGAACTTCCCTGGGAGTACAGTAGCTAAGATTCTGTGTTGTCAATGCAGGGAGAATGGGTTCAATCCCTGGTCAAGGAACTAGATCCCACCTGCCAAAATCAAAAGATCCTGAATGCACAACTAAGATGCGGCACAGCCAAATAAACACATATTTAAAACAAGAAAAATGATGCCTAGATTCAACCCAGTAAATGTGGAAGGAGAAGGAGGGCTGACTAACTGCCTTGGGTCACAGCCAGAGAAGCTGCTGCCTTGCGACTGACCTGCAGTTGGGTTTGCCAAGGAGGGAACCTTTGTTTGTTTCCCCAGGAACATGTGTAGGCCAAGGGAGAAAGAGAGTTAAGTGGGGTCTTCTTGCTGGGCCTTGTCCAATCGATCTGTGTGGAGGATCAAGCAAAACTCAGCAAAAAGGGAACTGGGGGCGGACCTCTGAAGGCCTGTGGAATGAGGACAGAGCCCCAGAGACCTCCCAGAATAGAGCTGGAGAAGCCTGGGGTCAAGCTAACTGCAGGGAGAGGTGTTCGACATGGAAACTCTGACGAGTGGAGGAAATTACCCTCAAGAGACAAAAGGGCTGTAATTCTCTACTAGACGTGGAGAGTGAGGAAGTCCACCGGGCATGAGAAATGGCCAGTCTTCTTGCCCCAAGCATGCCTTAACCCAGAGAGGAGCACAGCAGATGCTGGCAAGTGGAAGATGTGGGGTATTACTCTGGCTACGCAAGGTACTGCTTCAGTAGCTAATAACCCAGAGCTCTCAGCGACGTTGCAGAGTTGACTTCCTGTTCTCACTGCGGCCCATCGTGGGTTGGTGGGGGTCTCACCCGAGCACAGCTCATGCAAGTGCATAGCCTAATGAAGGCTCTTTCCGGATACATACTTCCAGAAGACATTGTCTACACTGTCACTGTGTAAGCCTACGCTGGACCGCTGCATGGTGACCGTCCTTCTGTGGGCCTCAACAGTCTCATTTGACAATGGAAATTAATGTCTAGGTGCAGGAGAAAGAACACTGGCTCAGCACTTACTTTACAAATTGTGTTCCAGGGAGCAGGTGTTGTCTGCGTGTGTATGCATAACTCAGATTTGAAGACTTTAATTTAAAAAAATGGTTTCTCGAATGTATATTTTAAACAGCTCACTTCTATTTCACGTTGTGCTCGCCGTCGTCATCCCCTTCTTCTGAGACCAGACAGTGACCACACCAGATAGTCTCCGGGGAAACAGCATCCAGCTTTTATGCTGTGGTTCGTAATTCTGAGATGCCTTCAAAAGCATAAAAACCGGACAGCTTTGTGTAAAAGAATGAAATGAGAACACTCCCTAACACCATACACAAAAATAATCTCAAAATGGATGAAAGACCTAAATGCAAGACCAGAAACTATAAACTCTTAGAGGAAAACATAGGCAGAACACTGACATAAATCACAATAAGATCCTCTATGTCCGACTTTCCAGAGTAACAGAAATAAAAACAAAAATAAACCAATGGGACTTACTTAAACTGAAAAGCTTTTGCACAGCGAAGGAAACTATAAATAAGGTGAAATGACAACTCTCAGTGGGAGAAATGAAACAACTGACAAAGGGTTAATCTCCAGAGTAAACAAGCAGCTCATGCAGCTTAATATCAGAAAATTAAAAAAAAAAAAAAAACAATCAAAAAGTGGGCAGAAGACCTAAACAGATGCTGCTCCAAAGAAGACATACAGATGGCCAACAGACACATGAAAAGGCGCTCAACACCGCTCTTTATCAGAGAAACGCAAATCAAAACCACAATAAGGTATCACCGCCACCTGTCAGAATGGCCAGCAGCAAAAAGTCTACTAAAAAGTGCGAGAGAAGTGGAGACACGTGGAGGAAAGGGAACCCGCTGGCACCGTTGGTAGAAATGCAAACTGGTATAGCCACTGTGGAGAACAATATAGAGATTCCTTAAAAACCTAGGAATAAAACTACCATATGACCCAGAAATCCCACTACTGGGCACATACCCTGAGAAAACCAAAAGTGAAAAAAGACACACATACGCTAAAGTTCATAGTAGCATCATGTACAATATCCAGGGCATGGAAGCAATTTAGATGTCCGTTGACAGATGAATGGATAAATAAGATGTGGTACATATACACAATGGGATATTGCTCAGCCATAAAAAGGAACACATTTGACTCAATTCTAATGAGGTGGATGGACCTAGAGTCTATTATACAGAGTGAAGTAGGTCAGAAAGACAAATATCTTTATTAACACATACATGTGGAATCCGGAAAGATGGTACTGATGCGCCTATCTGCAGGGCACCCGTGGGGATGCAGACATAGAGAACAGAGTTGTGGACATAGTGTGGGAAGGAGAGGGCAGGACGCATTGAGAGAGCAGCGTTGGATCATATGCATCACCACGTGTGAGGTTAGAGCCAGCGGGCATTCGATGTACGACACAGGGAGCCCAAACCTGGTGCTCTGTGACAACCTAGCAGGGTAGGATGCGGTGGGAGGTGGGAAGGAGGTCCACGAGTGAGGGACATACACGCACCTATGGCTGTTTCATGTTGATAGATGGCAGAACCTAACACAATATTTTAATTATCCTCCAATTAAAAATAAATAATCTTTTAAAAAAGAAAGCATCTTTCAGCTTGAAGGCAATATGACCACTAGAGGGAAGCAACCGCCAGACAGAGCAGTTTCTTTGCACCAGGCATGCGTTTCATCTCTCTTGATCAGACTCTAACGGTTTGAGCAAATGTCTCGTTGTATCAGCATTTTGGAGGAATGGGAGCTGATTTTTGTCAAGCTCTCTCTCTGACTTCGAGCAAACTGGTTTTGGGCTCTCTCTGTCTTGAGGTCCTTCTAAACACACAGTGAAAGGCCTCTGTGTTTCTTTTCCTAACCATCTTTAGTAGCTGTCCTGGTGAAGCCCTTCAGTCTCCATTTTTAAAGCTAACCATAGAGCAAGGGACTCCTCAATGGAATCAGAACTGACCTTCTCTCCATCCAGCCAGGTGGCTCTCTGACCTCACAATTCTCTGAGCTGTAGGGGGCTTTGTACGTGAAAGTCAATGCTCACTTCTCTGTGGGCAGGAAAACAGGTCACAGTTAAATGAGCCAGGGACCTTAATAAATGCAGATGTCTTTAAATAAACAAGTAATTCGGAGGATATAAATATAAACAGAACCATACTTGACAATTAGAGATAAATGATAAGTGAATGAATCAGCTGAAGGGGGATTAAAGCAGTGGGTCTGTGATCAGCAAGTCTGAATCCCAGCTCTCTCCCTCATTGCTGATGTGTTCTCCATTAGTTAGTCTCTCTGAACTTCAGCTTCTCCATCTGCGCATAGAAAGTGAGGATATCTACATGTCAGTTGAATAAAAAAATGCGTGCACCAAGTCAGGTCCGTGACAGTGACTAAATATTCACTGTAAGAAAAAATGGTGTATATCGGGGGGTAGGGGAGGAAACAAGCTTTGTGTGTCTACTAACTGGTACAGTGGGATCAACAGGAGTTTAGAACATATCAGGCTGGTTTTCAAACCCCAGTTCTGCCACATATAGGCTGTGTGGTCTTGGACATGCCACTGACTCATTTTGGACTTCAGTTTCTTATTTGGAAAGCTGAAGTTGTTGATGGCTATTGTGTTGAGATCTAAAGGAACTTAGTGAAGTAGCATCAAATCAGCAGATACCAAATTGATTATTCTTTTCTATATTAGACTCTTGTCCAAATGCCTGTAGATTCATGCTATAACACAAGCTTATCATCAACCTTCTAAATCAGACATTATTGTTCCCATTTTGCAGACCAAGAAATTGAGGGTTAGAATTTAAGTGACCTGCCCAGAGCCACAGTATTTGAAAGCAAACAGTGTCTGGTTTCTGACCGGATCGAGTTCTTAGTCTAATGTCTCATGATGCCATTAGCCGTGGTACGGACTTGTTGACCCATGCTGACTCCCAGAGCTACAGACTAAGGCTCCTACCTTAGTCAGTAGAGGCTGTGACCACAGCAGAATCTCCTCTGAACGGAGAGAGTACACTTTTCCTTCGCTCATCTTTTTCTCCCCTGGTGTGCGCACTGGCTACATATGCCCACTAGATGGCGCTGATATCCTAGCTTTGGTTTACTTTGGTTTCCATCTTGAGTGTGAATTAAAAATTTACCTTCTGCAGCAACAGATCTAAATCTCTACATAAATCCCAGCTTGTGAGACTCATACACTTGTAAAGATTAAAAAATATATATTCAGAGTGAACTCTAGAGGCTTAGTTATCTTGCTTAAAAATGCGGACCAGCCCTCTATAAAATTCACTAGCAGAGGCCCCTCAATGGCCATGGGCCATCACAGTGCTATGTGGTATCTCTGCTCCAGGGCAAAGTGGGAATTATTAGCAGCTTTTTCTCGGAGTGTATAGATCGATGGGCCCATGAGAGCCCACCAGCACTTCGTGGCTTTTGCTTACTGCGCTACGGAATGAGACACAGAATGTGGGAAGACTCACAGCTGGTAGGAGGATAGGGCAGGCTATTCTAGGAGGACAGATGACTCCCTCTCCCCCAAATTCTTCCCCCTACTAGCCTGTTAGAAATGTCTATAACAACACCATCCATTTAAGGCAATGTACTCCTTTATTATGGGGCTTCTCTGGTGGCTCAGTGGTAAAGAATCTGCCTGCCAATTCAAGAGACTCAGGTTGGATCCCTGGGTGGGGAAGATCCCCTGGAGAAGGAAATAGCAACCCACTCCAGTATTCTTGCCTGGAGAATTCCACGAACAGGGGAGCCTGGTGGGCTACAGTCCATAGGGTCACAGAGTCAGACTTGCCTTAGCCACTGAGTTACTTCTTTATTATAATAATCATAACAATAACATATCAACAAAAACCCACCTCTATATTGTCTTGTATAGTTTACAAAGTACAGCTCTCTCAATTATTTTATTTAACACACCTGAATTAAGACGGCTGAGGGCATTTACTGGGTTGGCCAAAAAGTTCATTTGGGTTTTTCCATACCAACTTAGGGAAAAATCCAAATGAACTTTTTGGCCCACCCAATATTCCATTTTACAGAGTAGAAATTGAGCTCAACAGGGTAAGTCAATTCTTAAGAATCTCCAATCTATTCAACTAAAATGCTAGAACTTGAATCTGAGACTTCTGATTACAAGTATCATATTCATGTCACTGCATGAGATAAAAAACCCGTATTGCATCCTAAGAAATTCGTTTATAATGGACAGTTCCTCTATTGCTATTCCCCTACTCCTTCTGATCATCTCTGAATTTCACCTCTCCCCAAAGGTCAGAGTCCTTGGAGGGAGATCCCCATTCTCCTCCCTTCCTTTCTTTTCTTCCTCCTCCCAACCTCCATCTCAGTTCCCAGCCCAACAGAGAACACAGGTCTGTGTCGTACATACAGAGCACCAGAGCTGGGAGAGATGGTTGGAACTATCTCCTCTAACGACCCTCTTTATATGTAAGGAAACCAAGCCACGGAGGAGGAGAAATATTCCTATACGTGATGCCATGGGATTATTTCAAATGAGCTGCTTTTCATGAAAGCCAGTCTACACCTTGATATCAACACATTCGTTTGGAAACTATGTCCATGCCAGCTGTGTTATCCTTTGAAACAGAGTCTCATATAAGTTTTCCACAGATGCAATTGCTTCCCCACACACATATGTACCGTCACCAAAGAAACTTCGTGCTGTGAAATCTCATCAGCGTTGAAATCTGTATGTCACAACTTCGGTGCTTTGGAATCTAAGGTAAAGCCAATTCACTGGAAATCTGAGCTGTAATTAGCCTTTTTGTGTTTTATTTGTCTCATACCTTGTATTTGTCTTGTCCATGCTGCTGTTGAACCCATCTTAGTGAATCACGGTTGCTGTGCTCCTTGCCTGATTCCACCATGGAGCAGAACATCCCCAAGCCAAGAACTCAATCTTAGAAATCTTTGTAACTCCATATGCTAGTATAGTTTTTGGCAAAGAGTAGTTGATCAATAATTAATTGCCAAATTGAATTACACTGCATTGAATTGAACCTACCCATTACAAACTGCCTCCCTGCACACATATCATCAGGGTTTTAAAATCCAGATACAGATGGGAAAGGCATCTGTTAATAGATATTTAAGCTTTAAGATCTTCTGAGACATTTAAGGTTTAACAAGCACATTCTTTACCCTTAGCTCAAGGTCCTTACTGTGTCTCTGGTCAGATGAAGGCAGATAAATTAAAGATTAAGTTACACGGAATCTGGTAATTGAATAAATATTTATTGAGCTCCTTCTGTGTGGAGAAGTAAGTAATCAAGGGTTCTAAAGACAACAGAAGAATTGATGCTTTTGCATTGTGGTGCTGGAGAAGACTCCTGAGAGTCCCTTGGACTGCAAGGAGATCAAACCAGTCAATCCTAAAGGAGATCAACCCTGGATATTCACTGGAAGGACTGATGCTGAAGCCGAAACCCCAGTACTTTGGCCACCTGATGTGAAGAACAAACTCCTTGGAAAAGACCTTGCTGCTGGGAAAGACTGAAGGCAGGAGGAGAAGCGGGGTGACAGAGGATGAGACGGTTGGAGGGCATCACCGACTCAGTGGACACGAGTTTGAACAAACTCCAGGAGATCGTTGGTGAAGGACAAGGAAGCCTGGCATGCTGCAGTCCATGGGGTGGCAAAGACTCGGACACAACTGAGCGACAGAACATCAACAAAAGACAGCAGAATTTCTATGGGCAGCAGCAACTCAAGGACCAGCACCAGTAGGAGGATGGGTGGGGCCAGGTCTTGAATGGAGGATCGACTATGGAAGGAGGAGTCCTTTCCAGAAGGAATGATTGTCGTGCGGTTTAGGCATCACCGTAATAACAAAGACCGCCTAGTGCTCTGGCTCCGAGGATCTACAGATAAGGGGCTTTCAGGTAGGTGTTCTAGCTGAAGCTTGCCTTAGTTGGGGAGACTGAGGCCCAGAGCAGGGAGGTGACTTAGGCACGGCCCCCCCAGTGACGGCGTGTGTGACAGAGCTGGGATCAGAGCCCAGTCTCCTGACTCCCAGCCCATCGCTCTTTGCTTGAATAATCCTCTACGCACCTGGCGATGCTTTTCTTTCAGAGTCCAGCCACTACTCCGTTTTCTCTGCATGGCAGGCAGCCAAGAGCCTCGAACTTCTTCATGTTACCATTTTGCCCTCTGCAGAATGGGATATTCAAGTATTCACTTGTGGGGGGATGGGTCACGGGGTTCCGTCAATAAATGTTTGTGAATTGCTCTGAACTCTTTGGGCCAGAGGGACTCCAGAAATGGGAGATCCCAGTGGCAGTGGTGGTGGTATCTGAGCCCTTTTTGAGGGCTTGCCTTTACTCTGCAGAATGAAGAGAGATGGTTTAAGTGATAAACTATTCCTTATGAGCTGTATTTGTGTTGAAAGCCCAGCATGAGTCCCTGAGTGCTTCCTCTCGCACAACCACAGCTATGCACCAATCCTCCTGGGTTCAGAGATGGAACTTTGCTTAAATGCATGGAATTTATTCTTAGTCCTTTTCTTAATTACGACTTTATTTCTCTTGTGTTCTCTAGGGGAGGGGTTAGAGAGCAGAGGAAAAGGAAGGAAGGAGGCAGGGAAATGTGTTGTAGATCCAAGATTTTTTGGTTTTGTTTTGTTTGTTTCTGAGCTGCTTGCTGTCTGAAAAGTAGAGGAATGGAAAGGATCTTACAGAGATGCAAACTTCATTCCAAGGAAACCAGAGCCCAGAAGACATGTCCCAAACACAATGAAAACATGACTTGAGGTGAGGTTAATTAATATTTGACTAATAAATCCCCTAGGCTCATAGGAAAAAAAAAAAAGACTAAACCTTTTTATTCATCATTTATTTCAGTAAACAAAGGGGGTAGACGTTTGGGGTAAGATGACCATGTAGTCATGCTGAGGGTGTTTCAGCAAATGGCTATGTCATAAGCACCCCTGTTGCTACCCCAGTTTAGTCATGCCCTTTCCTCCTGTGTCCAATTTGGCGTTGCACGACACTGAGAACTTTACCCACTCTTATGCAATGGTCCGTGTTCAAAATTCAAGTCAGAACAGGTCAACTAGAGGCCTACATCTGTGTCTTGTCTTAGGGAGACGTCTTCAATGTCTATAAGTCCTGCAAAGTCAATGACACATATCTAGGCACATTCCAATCACATTTTCTCTTCCTCCTCCTCCTGCCCTGTCTGCGTCTTCATTTCCTGCTTCTTCCTCCCTGCCATTTTTATTTTCCCTTTTCACCAGGATCTTTATGCCACCTGCTCTAGGACACGTTATCATCCACAGGGGAAAGGAGTAAAAACAAACTGGACTTCAAAGGAAAGGAGGGAAATTGCTTACTGGTGATTCTTCGCCCTGGTAGAGCCTTGCTGCGGGAAAATAGAGCAAACCCTGATATTACACAAGGCTTGAAACCTCTCACTCACAAATTGAAGGAAACAGTCAGTGGTCCAAAGGCTTCTGGTCGGGATAACTTGAGACAGAGAGGTGAAACACCACAGTGCCTCCTGGAATGAGCATTTGACAAATGTGAGTGTGTGCAGTCTCCTTTGATCTTGGGATCAGATGGTGGGGACTAGGAGCTCTATCTTTATAAGCAGAGCTAGAGAGAAGATGCATGGCCTGGGGGAGACCCAAGGGGACCTCTCCCCAAGTGCTTCCCAAACTCCCTCCTCTCCACCTCCTCTCTGTCATGGAACAGCTAAGCCATCTGCCCAAGGAGGTGGTGAGTGTGGTATGTAAGAAGGTGGGTTAAGGAGGAGAAGATGACTGGGAAGGAGCCCAGCTGCTTCAATGACTAACCCTGTGATGTTGGACAAATGACTCATCTTTTATATCAGCTCCAGTTTCCACATCCACAAAAATGAGGATAATACCTTCCGCGTATGAGTAGCTAGTGAGGGTGAGGTGCTTCAAATGATACCTGGCACGCGGCAGTCTTGGTTACTATTATTTTCCCAAGAGTTGCCTGGGGAGGGCAGCTGCTTGGGGCCGTGGGACTCTGGGGGGAAAAGAAGGCATGGGAAGCTGGTGGAGACCATGCTTTCCTTCTGAGTGAGTCATGCTCCCACCTCCCTCCCTCATGTAGAACTGATCAGTGGTGTGCACACACTTCCAGTCCAGCTCAAGGGTTTCTGTTCCATAAAATCTTCTAGTTCTGTCTCTTTCCTTCCGTCTACCCCTAGACATGGCCACCCTTGCCCTTGCCTCTGAGCTTCCAGAACCTGATGTGTCTTCTTTGGTGGCAGTCAGGACTGTCTAACTGGTGCCACTGAAATGGATACTCCGGGCTCAGTTTTCATGCCAGGACATGAGCTCCTGGAGGGCACAGGTCATTGCTTTTACCTCTTACTCTCTCTCTTGAGTTAGGTTGCTGTAGGTGGCACTCATAAAATAAACAGGGTGGTAAATGAATGCCTACCGGCTGCAACTCAACCATGTCAAGATAGCGATTTGGGGGGACTGTATGGGGTACTTTCTGAAGGAAGTGTCATGAGCCACGAGAGGTGATGAACCTTGCAAAGTGATTTGGCTTTTCAGAAGCAACCAGGAAGGTATTTTCAAGAGTGGATTTGAACTTCCCAGTTCAGCTGCTCAACATGATCACTGATTCGCAGCAGCAAATGGCAAGGGCAAAGACTAACGGAACCAAAGGGGAGGCTTGCTCCTACTCTGAATTGGTTGTTGAAGTTGTCAAAGTAACCCGGCATTGTTGAATGCTGTCAAAGAACAGACTGAAAGAAAAACAACTACATCTCAAATGCCCAGTGCCTGAATGGGTAGAGAGGTTTTATTGTGTTGGTCATAAATAGCTTTCATGAAGTTAGAGTGCTTACTTGAACCCTACTTGAACTAGCTGGCTGCTGGTGTATTCACAACTCCGAGAAGAATTTTTTTTTTTTTAAAGCTTTGGGGTTGCTCCCACTCCTTGTCATGGAGAGAGCCAATTTATAAAAATTGTTTATTACTCCGTAGCCCAGCTGGACCCCAGAAGGATGGGGCTGCTGTGACCATAGAAGACAACACAAATGCACACAGACACCAAAATGAAGCCAGAGATCTTCTGGAGGCTTAGATAAACATTTAGTCTCATAAATAAATACATTATCAGACCACACAAAGCACTTCCTACCCGGTTTCTGCCTCAGAAGTCACACTCCAAATAGCTTCTTTAATTTGTCCGGGTTCAGAGGATCAAGATGTATGTATTGATTACCTACTAGATAACCAATTTCAAGCCCTGAGCCCCGATAAAAATGGTAGGAGAAGCCACGGCCCTTTGCTTCTTCTAATGATTTGGAACTGCAGACATAGAGGCAAAATGCACAAACTTAAATCAATTAGTAACAAATGCAAGCCAGGATGAACACCATCCTGTGATGTCTTGGGAAATGAATTGCAAGGTATGAGATCTGAGACCCAAGATCAGATCAGTCGCTCACATCTGATCTTGGGTCTCAGATCTCATACCTTGCAATTCATTTTACTATCAATTGGCTGGATGACTGTTTATCCATCCACTCTTTTGATAAGCAAACGAATCAGCACTTATCATGGATTAGGTATGTCAGTTACTGAAGACACCTTGAACAAATCATTTAATTTGTTTTTTTGTTCGCTTATTCAACAAACAGTTAATGATTTTATAATAGGTGAGGGGAACTGTAATAGATGCTAGGGAAGGAGAGAAGATGAGTTCCCACCCTCTGTAGGGCACACTCCTCATCATGACAGTGGTGAGAGCTGGAGTGGGGAAGGGTGGTGGATTCATTGGTCTCTAATGTCCTTTCTGCCAAGAGTATGCTAAGCAGTCCATTGGTGGATTATGTGGTTCATTTGCTTAGTGTCAGGTCAAGAAGATGAATGGTCATTTGTAAAAATTGGGATAAACCGCCGGGCTTCAAATTGCAGACTTTTGGATGGGACTCCCTCGAGAGCCTCAAAGCACAGCACTCACACGCCTGTGTGTTCCTTTAAGAATGCAGCTCAGCCCTGTTCATCCCCTTGAACATATACATTTCTTTATAGTTTACAAGTCACTTCCATGTGGACAGTTTTATTTGCTCTGCATAACACTCTCATGAAGTCAGGGGTTTAATACTCTTTTCAAAGATAAAGAAACTGAGGGCACGAGTGGCTGAGTTGACTCACTCATGTCTGTGAGGCATAGAGCTGGGGTCAGAGCCCAGGGCACCCACGTCCCAGTCTGGTGCTTCTGCAATGACAGCAGTATTTATTCATGAGGGATGTGTGCTCTGAGGGCCGCTTATGGCTCAGGCATTTGGAGAAGTCCTGGGGAAAGTCATGAAGAACCAGCCAGCCATCTCAGTCATGTTACAGTCAGTTCTCCTCTGACTCCTGCTCAAAACTAACAAGAACTTACTGCTTTGTGGGGCTTCCCAGATGGTGCTAATGGTAGAGAACCTGCCTCCCAATGCAGGAGATGTAAGAGATGTGGGTTCAATCCCTGGGTGGGGAAGATCCCCTGGAAGAGAACAAAGCAACCCACTCCAGTATTCTTGCCTGGAGAGTCCCATGGACAGAGGAGCATGGTAGGCTATGATCCACAGGGTTGCAAAGAGTCAGACACAACTGAGCCACTTAGCAGGCACGCGTGCACTGCTTTATAGCTTCTTGGGTAGTTTTACCTGCAATTTAGAGTATGAGCTCCTAGATCATAAGTTCCTAATGTCAGGTAGCAAGTAAACCACTCTTGATAAAGTACTTTCATACCTTCATATCAGTTTAATTGATATTGATGGTGACGTATGTGTTGTGTGTACACACAAAACATTATTTCTATTCATTAATCATGAAGTGTATATTCTGTGACACCCAAAATTATACACATGATTAGTAGAAGATCTAGAATTTAATCCTAATGCGTTAGGATTCAGCCAGCACTTCATCAGGTCTGTTCCTTAACACTCCATCCCACTGTGCCATGTAGAAGACCTAGGAGAATATTTTACCTACAGTAGCAACTCTAACAGCCATGGCAGAATGAGTAGCTTGGAAATGGATCAGTTTAATCTGTGAATGGGCTCTACATTCACCCCCTAACACTTAACTGTCACTAACTCTAAGAAATAAGTTTCCTCCTAGACACAAGAGTACTTTGAGATCTGGGGGAGCAGAGAGAAGAAATCAAACAGTGAAAGATGAAGGAATGATGTAGTAAGAGAGGCAGAAAGCTGAGAGCTTTGGTATTAGCCTTGGGTTTGATGTTAGGGTTTGATGCCACTTACTTGTGTATACCTTCGGGCTGATATTTTAACTCTAGTGTCTTAAGGGATGTTTAAAAGGATTTAGGGCAATAATATATGGTGAACATTTAGCCTGGTGCCTCATCTACAGTAAATACTCAATAAACACTAATTCTTCATTCTAACACAAGCTGAGAGAACTGTCAGTGGAAACACGGAGTTGTAAGGAAATACAGCGAATGCTTGGGATGGGGCTAGCTCTGAGGAGCCTAAAGTACATGCATAGGGACACAGGAAGAGAGGAATTTGAAAGAGTAATATAGGATCTTATTTTAAAGGGCTGTCAATGCTGTTGCTCCAGGGGGTCTATAACCAGTTGGGTCTTTTACAAACAGATAGTGAAACTAGGCAGGGAAGGTCAGTAAGTAGGGAGATGAGAAGCTGCTCAAAACTGGAGTAACGTCCACAAACATCCTTTCCCCCAATTTGCCTTTACTAATAGCTGAAGGAAAAAGTACCTGATGCTCCACTGCACAAACCTGAACCACTCTGAGTTCCTCCAGGACACAAATCTTTATCCACGCCATGGCTGGAAAAGGATACATACGTATATTTTATGATGGATTAGTTTTTTTGGACGGTGGCCACACCATAGAGGGTTTTCTAATCTATTTTGAGTTCTAATTGATTACAGCATTTGGAAAAATGTACAGCAAATTGCTCCGTTAATCAAGGTAAATCAAGCTGATGTCATAGATGCTAAATATATGTTTTTGCAGTAATACTATTTACATGGCTGGAACCAAGGCTGCTGTCAGTGTTTCCACTTGACAGCCCTGCCTTCTCTAAAGGGGTTCATGGATTATCTCAGAAAACATTCAGCGGTTCATCTCCAAGGCTAGATTCCTGGGTCCCTCTCCCCACATGTAAGGAAGGGGTCTCAGGAGAAGATGAGAACGCCTCCTTCTGAACAGACTCCAAAGCAGTGGGAATGATGTCACACCACAAAGGTTTAGGAAGACAAGGAAGGCTGTATCAAAGGCAGATGATTTTATAAAGCCGGAAGGATCCTGAATGTCCCATCCCTTGGCTGATGAGAGAATTGAAGGGTAAGGAGAGAACTTTGCTAAGATACAGAAGATCACAGTCTGAAAGAATGCTCAAAGACCATCTACCCTTCCTTGGATCTTTGAAGTATAGATACAAAGAGGAGTTTATCAGCAATCACATAGCAATTTAGTTTTCAGAGCTAAGATTAAAAATTAAGTGTTCTGACTCCTCATGCTCTCTCTGAATGATAGAAAATCTTGCTCTCCTTTTCTTTTTCTTTTCCCTTTTCCTTCTTTCTTCTCATCATCTCTAACATTCATAGTTCTCTCAAGTGCTCACTAGGTGCCAGGCTGTTGTAATAAGCACTAAATATTATAACCCTGTGAAGTTAAAATTACTTACATCCTAATTTTTAAAATGAAGGAATGGAGACTTAAAGAAATAAATTAACTTGACCAAGGAAACTCTGCTAACATGTGACAGTAACAGGGATTAAAACGTGAAAGGATCTAATACATATGCAAGTGCACTTCATCATCATAATCCATTTTCCATCATGTTTTCATACTTTTAAATGACTCTTTATATATGGTGCTATGTACTTCATGCACAGTATTTTAAAAAGTTACTAATGATATATTTGAAATGATGCAGAGAGTCATAGGTGATCACTCTCTTGCAAACGATCACTCTCTTTAGGTGAAGTAACTTGTTGAAAATAACACAGCTAGGAGGTTTTCAGACCAGCCATCAAACCCATGGATATTTCTGAGAGTCTGAGTATAGTCATGAGTACATGATAATGAAGGAAGGCAGAAGATAAAAGAACTAAAAGTCAACTCTGTCCCTGAATGGCTATATTCTAATCATAACCAATTTCCTTTTCCCCTTCTGGGTCTCAGCTAGCATATTGGTACCATGAAGACACTGAGGTTCCTGCCAAGTATTGTTATTCAAAGAGAAAAACCAATAGGAGAAGAGAGAAGAAGGAGGAGGAGTAAGAGAACAAGAAGGAAGGGATTGGAGGAGGAAAGGAGAAGGCAGAGGGAGAAAGATCCAAAAACACACACGCAGAGCTTCTAAAACCACTAAGGATTGAAAGGGTGGGGATGGAAAGAGGGGATCAGAAAAGTCATGCTCAGGTCAGTTTTGGAGGATCATCCATGGCCTGGGAGGTGCCCCATCAGGACTAGATCAAAAGCAGACAGTGACGCAATCAGCTGTTTGTGTACAGATGCTGGACTTCACATTCCCACATGGGAACATCTGCTGGGGACAACCACTTGACAAATAAGCAGGCAATTGGGTAGCAGATCCATCTGGGCCGAGAACATGGGACCACCAGCAGTGGGGAGGCTGCAGCGGGGGAGAGCTCTGCTGGGAAGGAGGCTCACGTGAGTCAGACCGTCTAAGACAGAAGAAGGGAGACAGGGTCAGGAACAGAGTCCAACGCAGAAGATCTTTTGCTGCTTGTTTTGCAGCATGGCTTTATGATTCTCCGTCTTGGCTATAAATAATAACCTGCAAATCTTAAATATCCCAATGTCTAGGCTGTACCCCCAAACAACTCAATCAGAGTCTTTTGGAATGGAGCATAGGGAGCAGTGTTTTTTAAAGCTACCTGGGTAATGTCCATGTGTTGATAAGGTGGAAAAACAATGGTCAGGAGGCCTCTAAACTTAACCAATCAAGTTGGTGACACAAAGACAGTGGTCTATAAGAGCTACCATTTTAATGCCCCTATGCTTCTCTCTGAAATCTAAGCATGCCTTTTTGAGTTTATACAAGCCTCATTTCAGTGGTCTAGGATCAAATAAAGTCCATCTATTCTATGAAACAAATACAAACTACTTCTACCTCTTCTATTAGCTAATCTTAAACAAGCTGGTTCTTTCTTCAAGATTCCATTACCTTATCTGTTGTCTCATACAGTTATTTGTTGGGAAGTAAAATTGATAATGTATACTTACGGGTTTAAAACAGGCTGGAGATATAAGTCCTCAGTAAGTGTTGGTGGAACTTGACTCTGAGTCACATACATGAAAGGAAATGTTTCAGCAAGCCAGTGGGGTATTGTTCTTGATGCTCTTTTCTCCGTTAGACATGACAGCCACTCTATCATCAATCTTGCATGTATGATGCCCTAAATACTCCCCAACCTATTTCTTTTTCTCCAGTCTCAATGCTGTAATTTAGACGTTCACCATCTCTCATGTGAGCCATCGCAATAGCCAAGAACCAAGAGCTTTATATCCACAACTGTGCACTGTTAAATGTGCTCCATACACCACAGACAGAAGAATTCAAAACAAACAAATATTAGCTCAGCTCAAAACCTGGAAGGGATACTCTATTGTTCAAAAGACAAAGACCAAGCTCTTAATGTAGCACATAAGACTCTTTCAGACTTGCTTCTCCTGGTCTTTCCACACTCACTTGTATATATTAGCTCTTTCCACGTGTTCACCTCTCTCCTACCATGCTGCTGCTGCCGCCAAGTCGCTTCAGTCGTGTCCAACTCTGTGCGACCCCATAGACGGCAGCCCACCAGGCTCCCCCCGTCCCTGGGATTCTCCAAGCAAGAACACTGGAGTGGGGTGCCATTTCCTTCTCCAATGCAGGAAAGTGAAAGGTGAAAGTGAAGTCACTCAGTCGTGTCCGACCCTCAGCAACCCCGTGGACTGCAGCCTACCAGGCTCCTCTGCCCATGGGATTTTCCAAGCAAGAGTACTGGAGTGGGGTGCCATCTCCCACCATAACCACCTTCATATCCCAATGCTATCAATCTACTTGTATTTTTCTCTGTATTCACTTGGATGTTTACACAACAGACCCTTTTCTTGTGCTACTTGCTCATCTCAGAATACCTTTCTGACCTAGCTAACACCAGTCTATTCCTTAAGCTCTACTCAGGCACTACCTTTCTTTAGAAAGCCTTCCCTGATTCCTTTGCCTTGTTTCTATTAAAGGCTATACCTTGCATTTCCTTCTGCAATACTATTTTACATTTTGCTGGAATTGCCCAAACACAGTCATAAATCTCAGCCAGTTGGTTGTTAGTTCCTCCATGACAGAGGCCTTCTCTGGTCCCCCATTGTGTACAGTCAGCATATGGAGGATATAGATGCTGTTCCAATTCGACTAGATGCTCCATCACTTATGAAACTTTGGTCCAGTGAACCTGAGACATTGTGCTGAGCTTTGCTCCCAAGGAAGAGGTGGTTTGCTCTCCCACGTCTTCTTTTCCTCTTACTCATGGGGAAAGGCCAGGGCTGTGAGATCTGTGTTCAAATCTCGCTGGTCAGTCAGCTCCTAACTAAGGCTGAGTTCCTGAAGGCAGTCCTCTGGGAATCTTTTGCAGACAGAAATGGAGCCATGCAGAAACAGATCTCAGTCTTTTTTCTTTTTTCTGAACCAAATTGGCTCTGAGTAATGCCTTTGCGATCCTGACCACATCCTCCTCCTCCACTGCCAAAAACAAGGGGCTAGGGATAAACCATAGCTCAAGCTCGAAGAATTTGGAGAAGGTGACTCGCCTGCTGGGTCAGGGCCATATTCCAGGAAGGCTCCTTCAACCCCCTTGGGTCTTAGATTAGACTGTGTCCTTCCAGTCTTGTAAAAAATGGGCTGTCAACAGCAAGTCAGAAAATATTAATGGCGTAGGCAAGAGATGCCCCCCAAAGGGGGAGGATTGCAGAAATTGCTTAGAAAACACTCAGTAAGATGACATTTTTAAAGAATTTGCTCTTTGTTTCTAGTGACTTTCATACAAAGTTACTGCTAACTCCCTCAACTGCATTGGAAATATTTAGATTCTATATTTGATTTCAAAATATTAAGCATGATTTGAATTGAAAGTGATGTTAGAGATAATCTGGGCCAATTCCAGAGCTTTTTGTTGTTGTTTGTTTTTGTTTTTAAGGGAATGAAGGATTTTGTTTTCCTGGTTACCCAATATTTAATCTCTTTTTTTTAACCAAACTCCCATTTTCCTTTGGTTGGACAGAATTCCAAGATGGCCCCGAAAACTTCTGCCCCTGTACACATTCTATGCATAACAAAAACCAATGGAATACAATAGTAATCATAATAGATTGGCAATCAGTCAACTTTGAGTTGATCAAAGGAGATTATCTGATGAGTCATTTACAAAAAGGTGAAGCCATTAAAAAAAGAGAGACACACTTGCTGACTTTAGGACAAAGAACACTGTCTTACTGTGAGGCTGGGGCCAAGTGTGAAGGACCTCAGGATGGCCTCTAAGAGATGAGAGAGGCCCCCAGGAAAAAAAAAAAGGGGTTTTGGTCACATGGCCAGAAGGATGTGAATTCTACCAACAACCACGTGAACTTGGACAAGGACTCTGAGTCTCAGGTGAGACCACAGGCCTGGCTGACTCACACCTTGCTTTCAGCCTGGTGAGACTTTGAGCAGAGAACTAATTTTATGCAGTGCGTGGACTTCTGATATCCTAAAACCATGAGATAATAAAAGTATGCTGTCCAAGCTGTTATGCTTGTGGCAATTTCTTGTACAGCACCAGAAACTAATACAGGGTCCGTTTCTTGCCCGTTGGTTATACGAGCAGGACGGTCTCACCTCCATCTTCAGTCATGGCAGAGGACCCAAGCTTAAATCAGGCATCCTGCTCCCTCCTCCTGTCCACAGGGACTGGCTCAAGATGGGTATGTGAGTTAATCTGTGCCTATGAGAATCAGGCCAAGCTATTTGTTGGATCCGTTTAGGGAAAAGAAGTGATCTCTTTTCACCGAAACTGAAGCTGAAGGCACTTAGGTCTGGACCTGTTGTCAACCATCTTAGCACCATGTGGAATTTGGGGATGAAGTGAATGTTGAGAAGAACAGATTTCAGCAGTGTTGAGAAAAACACAGATTTCTTGATGTATTTTGAGTCCTGGATCAAGCTGAACCTAAAGAAGAGCTTACCTATGAAGGTTTGAATGACCTAAACCTGTAACACCCACCCTTCGTTTAAGACTGGTTGGGAGCAGGTCTTCATCCCAAGAAATAGAAAAGACTCTGTCTGAAATATAGGGCAACTAGGGCCAGACAGGAATATGTTGACCCAATCACGCAATTAATAACAAAATGACATAAAAGGAGTGAGACTTCCTCATGCCCAGTCAGAAGGATTCAACATCGCCTTATTTTTATGCTGAGTATCTCCCTGAGTACCCTGAATTATTGATTTCCCAAGGAAAGAATACAATATAACAGCACTGGCAACAACAACAATAGCTAGAGTTCAATGAGAGTTTATTATGAGCCAAGCTTTTTGTGATGAGATACAAATGGCATTTAATATTATATTCCTATAAACCTTGTGAATTTTATATCTTAATCATTTCTATCCTAAAAAGATGGAAGTTCAGAAATGTAATAACATGATCAAGGTCACATAGCTGGTAAGTAGAGGAGCCAGGATTTAATCCTTATCTGTCTGGATCCAGAGTCTATTCTCTTAACTAATGGGTTAATTGTTGCTAGGATAAGACAGAAACAAAACAAACCCAGGGGATGTTTATTACTTCAAACTGATTGCAAGAATATTTCATAAAGACATCTTTTTTTTATTGATACAGATTCTCAAAGACGGGTGTGTATTTCTCAATCAATCAGCACTACATGCTTGAATAAATCTTTCATCCCTAATGTTGAAATATTAACTTGTACATCTCTTGTCCCTCCTTTATTTTGAAGATTATACAGGAAGTACCTTTGAAAGGAAAAAAAAAATGCAACTTGCTATGAGGGGAATAAATTCAAACTAGCATTTGGGGCACTTGTATTCAAATTGCTATCTTCCTACAATTCCCTATGTGATCCTGTACAAATCCTGTCTCTATTGGCCTTTATTTTGCCATCTATAAAACAAAGGGATTTACATTAAAATTGATGTGCAGCAAAACCTTGCTCCATTATGAAGACATTTTGATGGGACTCCAAATACCCCAGGAACATTTTTGGCTAAACCAACATTGACTTCAGTTGGATCCTTTGGTTCAGTCCTGGAATATCTCTGAGGTGTTCAGCCACTGGAAAACCACTATGCCCAAATTATAAAAGTACAGTACATCACTTAAGCACTTGGGTTTCCCTGGTGGCTCAGCGGTAAAGAATCCGCCTGCAATTCAGGAGACCCGGTTCGATCCCTGGGTCAGAAAGATTCCCTGGAGGAGGACACGGCATCCCACAACCCACTCCAGTATTCTTGCTGGAGAATCCCATGGACAGAGGAGCCTGGCAGGCTACAGTCACCCATAATAAGGTTGCACAGGGCTGGACTGAGGCAATTTAGCATGCATACATTCAGAAATGAAGCATTAAAACACTGAATAGTGTGTGCCAACATGGATACAGCAAATTAATGATTACAGTTCCCTAAAAAATAATAGCACAAATAATCTCACAAGGGAGAGGTTATTAATTATTATCACCATCATTTGACAGAGGAGGGTACTGAGGCTCAGATGTTAAGTAAGATGCATGAGGGATAAGCCAGAATTGGAACTCAGTTCTGTCTGACTCTTGAACCTGTGCAGAAAAGCACTGGATTATAACTATGCACCCTTTCCTCTTCTGCAGAGACTTTCTGTCTGACAGAACTGTAGTGTTCTATTTGGGGATTGCTTTGGGTTGAAGCAGAGCCGTCACTTTTAACGACTCAATCAACTCATCTGAAGTATACCAGATCCTTTCTAGAAGAGCAGAGGGGAACTAAATATTCCCTAAAAAATGGAGATCACTTTGTTCCTCTAAGAAAAGCTTACTTTATAGCCACACTGTACAAATCACCCTAGGGCTTGTTTCATTTTTTTTTTCTTTTTTAAGTCTTTGTTTCTCTCTTTGAGAGTCATAATTGCTAAGATTTATGCAGGAAATTTTCTCTAGACGATTCCAAATAATTTTGCAGAATTTCTTAGCCTCTTTAGCTGCCCCTTGGGATCCCTGCAAATTGCTATCTCATGAAAGAAGGAGTGCCCTGCCCAGGCTTTTGGGGAGAGCATATTCAACCCTTTCTCAGATGTATCATAGACATAGGAGATGGGTGGGAGTTGCGGGGTCCGCAGGCATTAGATCATCTGGTTTATCCCAATGCTGGGAGATTGTTCCCAGTTGGGTATCTCAGGTGTTGTGAATGGCTTCTAATCTGAAGGACTGCACATCTGTTATTTGAAGCTAGGCCCCAAGCAGTAAGAGCTCCTGACAGAACAGGTATAGCTTTTCTTTTTTTTTGAGATTACCCATGGCAAGTTTGCAAGATGAGAAAAGGCCAGAGAATATGGCTCTGTACACACTAGTAAGGCTGGATTATGCTGGTGTTATGACTTGATGCTAGAGAAGGCAGAGACACCATGTGCCCCATCCTTGTGCCTCATCAGGGAGGAAGGGGGAGTTGAGAAGGAAGAAAAAGTAACAGAAGAAATGTGAAAAGATGAAAGAGAATCACCCTCTGTCCCTTCTGCCTTTGTAACCAGCATCATCCCCATCCATCTCCTAACACAGCTCTCATTTCTTCCCCTGCACTTCCAGTGTAACTGAGGCTTTAATCTACTCAGACAGTGGCAGAATCGGTTGTACTTTCTCTTTTACTGCTTTTGCAGTGGGTATACAACATGTCTTCATTAACTCTCCGTGACATTTAGAATAGCTTGGGATATAAACGACACTCAATCAAGTAGGAAAAATAGTCCCCCACCCTCCCATCTCCAGCCCAAGCATCCCCCAGGGCATGTATTAATTACTGAAGATGAATGCTGGACCTTCATTCTCAGCAGGGGCTTTTAAATTGTATTGCTCTGTCAGGTCAGAAGATGGTATTTCATCTCACAAACCGGTAACAGAGTTTCAACTTTTAGTGGAAGTAGCAGCTAATAACAGCTTTCCTTACTGAGCGCCTACAGCGTGTCTATGTGTTCAGTTGCTCAGTCATGTCTGACTCTTTGTGACCCCATGGACTGTAGCCAGCCAGGCTCCTCTGTCCATGGGATTGTCAGGCAAGAATACTGGAGTGGGTTGCCAAGCCCTCCTCCAGGGGATCTTCATGACCCAGGGATCGAACCCATGTCTTTTATGTCTTTTGTATTGGCAGGAGGGTTCTTTACCACCAGTGCCATCTATATTGCTAAATTCTTTTCATGAATTAGCTCATGTAATCCTCACACCTACCCTACACAACACATTATTATCCCCATTTATTGGGTGAGAAAACTGAGTCCAAGCACCATGCTCTTTCCAGACCATAGGTGGCTCCTGATGGTTTGAAGATAGAGGGAGGTCTAGAGTTCCTCAAAGTGATCTTGTGTCCATGAAGACACTGTTGCAATATCTCCACTCTTGAAGTCTCTCACTTCCACTGTGAATTGAGAAGATGGTTCTCATATTCCAGTTCATGCATCAACCTTCCAAGGAAGATGTCCAGGCTGCAAATAAGATGAGACTTTTCTTCTGTTATATATCAAGTGGGGCTGTTACTGTTTCCATAGAGGAAACCATGCTCAGGTGGAGTTGGCCTTCCTTTGCCTCACTGTTGTGTTGCCAAAGTACCTTTCAGACATACTCCTTTTATCTCCTCCTGGCCCAGACTCATCCCAGTAGCTATCAACATTCCCTAGATGAAGCTAAAGGGATATTGAAAGTTCAGAAGGGCAATGGGTATCAACCTGTTTTCTTGGAAACACTAGTCTCAGTGTTTGTTTTCAGAATTACAAATTTTTGAGAAATCCTAAATAGTCTCCCCCCTTCCCTTACTCTACTCATTATTCCAAGAAACATGTGCTCATTGAATATTCTGAGACGTCTGACGGGAAAAACAAACAAGCAAACAAAAAGAGAAAGAAAACAAAGCACACGAAAAATTTCTGTTTCACCACTCTGCCTTTTCCTCTGCTTAAATTTGTTTTAAAAAGAAAAATTTCCCCTAGAAACATCTGCTCATAGATGGAACTATGACATAAATGAAATTAGGAGTTAACTGATTTCCCGATAGATGGACACTCTCCCGCTTCTGAAATCCCACATTACTTTATCTTTATTGCTCTTTTGGCTTACAGACTAAAGATACTAAGCTGATGGTGAGAGACAGATGTATAAACAGATAAAGGTGAGCAATATATCCTATCTTGTTCTTTTTCTCCTGTTTAACTTGTTTTCCCTGGTTACAACTGAATAGACATCTGTTATAGAAAATTCAAGCTGTACAAGCATAGCATCCGTAGGATCTACTCGGGGCTATACCAAGGTTTCCCTCACATGCTTGCTCACCTACAGAAAAGCTGTTAGAATGGGCACAGAGACTGATGCCTGGGATCTTGTAGATTCTCAGGAAAGGTGATTTGAATGGGTGAATGAGTTTTGTTTTATTACATTTGCTCACTCCACCTTGAGTCCTGCTCAAGTAGATGCCCTCATCTCTGCTCCTCCATACCTAACAGAGCCTGGTGCATCGTACATGCTTAGTCACTCAGTCATGTTCGACTTTTTGACACTATGGTCTGCAGCCCACCAGACTCCTCTGTCCACAGGATTCTCCAGGCAAGAGTATTGGAGTGGGTTGCTGTTTCCTGATCCAGGGATCAAACTGCATCTCTTACATCTCCTGCATTGACAGGCGAATTCTTTACTGCTGAGCCACCAAGGAAGACCCTAGTGCACAGTAGACACTAAAAAAAAAAGGTTTGCTACAATCTTTTGCCCCGTGAGAGTACTTCTGAGCATCCTGTGAAGGAAGGTCGCTGCAGTTAGAGCCAGATACACCGTCTGTCATGTGGTTGCCATGTAAGTTTATTAAAATATTGGTTTCTGTATCTATGAAATAAGGCTAACACTACCTGTCCTATAGAGGTGCCCTTATGCTCACATGAGGAAATATTTGTAAATGTGCTTTGTAAACACCAAGGGGTTACTCAAGTTAGCTATTTTATGATTATAGGGAAAAAATGTTCTGTTATTAAAATGAGCCAAGTTTATTCAAATAAAGAAGCATTAACTGAGTTTTAGTGCCAAAGAGAGAAATGGACACAGAGGCAATGGTCAGTTGATGTGATCAATGGTGAGGGTCAAGATTAGGGTGGGCAGAGGATTCTGTGAAACCACAGAGGAGGAAGACTTTCTGACGATATTGAGGCTGCAGGTGAAAGAGGTGATGTCACAGGTATGAAAGAGGAGGGAGAAATATTCTAGGCAAAGAGAAGAGTTTGCATGATACAGGATGCTCAGGGCTGGTGCTCTGGGATGACCCAGAGGGATGGTATGGGGAGGGACGTGGGAGGGGGCTTCAGGGTGGGGAACATGTGTACACCCGTGGCAGATTCATGCCGATGTATGGCAAAACTAATACAATATTATAAAGTAATTAGGCTCCAATTAAAATAAATAAATTTATATTAAAAAAAGAGAAGAATTTGAGCAAAAGAATGAAAAGATAGGTAATACATATATATAGGGAACTACTGTTGCTTCAACAGGAATGCCAGACAAAAGGTCTTGTGACAAGCCATCACCTACTTTATGTGATGTTGTGCACAGGTTTGCAGAAGAGAAAGTCAAGGGTATTTTGTCAAGCTGTCTCCCATCTATCATGTGATAGAGCATGGATCACTTCCCATCATGTCTTGAGGATTTCTAGAGCTCAGAGAAGGTAGATAACTTCTACTGGCATCATGCGGGCAGTGCCTGTGGGCTCAGTCACTTCCGCTGTGTTCCACTCTTTGCGATCCCATGGACTGTAGCCCATCAGTTTCCTCTGTCCATGGAATTCTCCAGGCAAGAACACTGGAGTGGGTTGCCATGCCATTCTACAGGGGATCTTCCCGACCCAAGGATCAAACCTGTACTTCCTGCATTACAGGCAGATTCTTTACCGACTGAGCCACTGGGGAAGCCCATCACACAGGCAGTTGGGGGTCTACACTGGGATTACAATTATGGCCTGGACCAAATGGCCCTGTCCATCACACGTCCAGCCTTAATCCATCTCTCCTCATTTGTCCTGAGTTGAAGAGAGGAGGGGATGTGAATTCCTTTTCTATAATAAATCCTTCTTTTGTGGTGGGCTAGTGAAGGGCACTCAGGGTCTGAGCAGGGTCTTTTGTTCCAAATGGCCAAGTTAAGCCAATTGCGGCTGCTGTGAAAGTAGGGTCCCATGAAACCTGGCTGGCTGGTTGTAATCAATCACTACAAGGCAGCAAAGAAGGAGCCCAGGCTGTCAGAACACCCAGGAGGCTATGGCTGAAGAGTTCCAACAATTCACATTTGCAGCTCGGTGTCTCTGTAGGAGCCTGGAGTTTTGGAAACTCTGGAGCTCAGCACAGATTCTGAGGCTTGGGAGCCTTGTCCTTTTGGACACCTTACCCCAAGGAGCTCTCCAAGCCCCTGACATTTGGGGGATTGTCAGAGCTCTGGGCCGCCAGCAAAAGACCCTGTCTCAGAAGCCAAAGTCATCAACAGAAATGGAATTGAATGAGCAGGTTTTTCAGAGGCTGGAAGAAAAACTGTTTCTGAAATCTGTTTTGACTTTTGCAAACACTGCCTTTCCCTCTGGCCCCATAATTGAGTGGGGCTGGCGATACTTATTCATCTCTTAGTCTGTGGCTGAGTCACCCCCTCCTTCTCATCAGAATGTCATGAGTATGCAGAGGAAAGGTGTTTATTGAGCAATTTCACTCCATTCTAGGGTGGTAGTGATGCTGAGGCTTACGGCTGTTGTCCTCAAGAGAAACCCGGAAGGGTCCCACATCAAGTAATCGAATAGGAAAACAACAAACTATGTGTAACTGACACAGATGACTTAAGTTTTCTTTCAGTGAGGATGAGAGAAGGAAATCTCTCTGGGCAACAAATCAGGTAGCAAAGTCCCTTGCATTCATTAGGACCTCATTGACAGTTAAGTCAATGCCTTTGAAGGTACTCGGCAAATTCTTGGGGTACTAATGGCTCTGTATTTCCTTATGTGCCTTCTGGTTTTGTCTTCCTTTTTGCCTGGAGAATTTCATGGACAGAGGAGCCTGGCAGGCTACAGTCCACAGGGTCACAAAGGGTCGGACACGACTGAGCGACTAACACAATTTACTCCCTCCTTTTCTTCCTATCTAGTTCCTTCCCTCTGATTCTATTTGCAAACCAAGACTAAGTTCTAAAGAGCTTTTTTTAGCCAAGGGTCATATATGAAAATAGTACTGTTGGTGGAGATGATGTAAGTGAATCTAATAAAGTTATTCTTTATGCCCCAGGGCTCTACAGTTAATAAGAAACACCTCGCAGCTGTATAGCACCATATATACACCAACCAACATTAGATTCACTACCTCATTCACTCTGCATTTCAATTTCATGAACAAACAGGTAAATAGTATTTTCCTCATTTTACTAAAGCTGAGATCTGAAAACAGCTGTGAGCTGATGATTCCCTAAATATTGTCTTCTGACTGTTTTCTCTTTTGTGTTCCTTTCAAGATTAGTTTGAAATATATCCATCTACTTACTTGACATCACTACAGTAATAAACCACAGGCCCTTCAAACCCAGCATATCCATAACTGGCCTTGTTGTTGTTGTTTAAATGTTAAGTCATGTCCAACTCTTTGAGACCTCATGAACTATAGCCCACTAGGCTCCTCTATCCATGGTATTCTCCAGGCAAGAATACTAGAGTGGGTTGCCATTTCCTCCTCAAAGGGATCTTCCTGACCCAGGGGTTGAACCCAGGTCTCCTGCATTGGAGGCAGATTCTTTACCATTGAGCCACCATGGAAGCCCCCTAACTGGCCTTATCACCTCTTATCTCACCCTCTTTTCCCCTCTTAGTTTTTGCTGGTACTGATTCAATGGAAAGCCCCTGCTGTTCATCCAGTTATCCAAGAGAGAACTTTTTTTTTTTTTTCTCTTTCTGCAGTTGCACATTCAATCAGTTTCCATCTTTTATAGACTCTCCCTTTTATAATCTCAAAAAGCCACCTCCAACTCAGTCTAAACCACAGCCATTCCCAGCCTCCTACCCAACCTCTGTGTATGGAGTTTGGTCCCACCCAGTCCACTTTATACAACAGACTGAGTGTTCTTTGTAATATGAAGGTCTGATCATAGCACTGTTCCCCTCCTGCAAGTTGAAACTTTCTTTGGTTCCATGGGCCTAGAGGGTAAATTCATACACTTGATTATTTGTGTTAGTCTATTTTAGTCTCATTTTTTTTTTAATTGGATTCCAATATGAGCCCGTTGAACTCCTCATCCCAAGCCACAAGACTCTGTGTTTCCACCACGTTGAAACTTTTCACTTCTACCCACGCCTCACTCACTTGTGTTTCCCCTTTCATGTTTGGCTAACATCTGTGTGCTTTCAGGGATCCCACTGCTTCCTCCAGGAAGGCTCCTTGGGTCCATTTCTAAGTTGTCTCTATGAGATTTTCGTGGTATTTTGTGCTCCTCTCTACTATCCCACTTCTTTCACTACAGCATTTTTTGTTTTGTCTTTCTTCTATTTCCTGTCTGAGTGCAGAGTCTGCATCTCATTCAACCTCAGTGTCAAAGCCTCTAGCAACAGCCGTGCACACTGTACTTTCTAGCAGCAGCCATGCACGCTGTACATTCTAGAAGCAGTCTTGCACACTGTAGATCCTCAGCAAATGCTGGAGAGGTCCGGTGACCTATCTGAGGTCCTCCACTAAGAAAGAAGTGGCCACTATTGAAGCTTAAATCTTGTTTCTCTGAGTCCAATGCTTCATGGAGGAAAGAAAGATAACCACATTGCAGGAATGATCATAATTTCTTCTGTTCCAATCGACAGATAAGATACTACATACCATTTACGATAAATGTAGTTCGACTGTCTACATGTCTTCTATGAAGGAGTTTTTCTGGTCTCATCTTCTCTCCATGGTTTCTCTACTGTCTTCTCTAGCTATTCCCTTGAGGACGCTCTGGGTCTGCACTTCACATTGCCTTTGACTCTCTTGGAAGAAGAGAGAAGGGTCCTGAGAAGTTTGGTGGTTCTTACTTTTCTGTTTTTCCTGGAAAGGTGCAAGAATTGTGGGTTTGACTGACCAGGCTCACCCTCACCTGTTCCACAGAAAGCCCCCTACCCCACAAAGGGAAATGCAAATAAACTAGCAGTCACTATGTCTGTAAAACCAGACACACGGAGCAGTACTTTTCTCCCTCATCAAATGCTTCCACCAGTGTTTACTTAGCTAGTGATATTAACATAACTAAAACAGCTTTCATCATCCCTGGAGAGGACTGCAGAGTCCCACGAAGAACATCTCTGCCAACAAGCCCGGTATCACATGTGAAGACTGTTATGAAGTTTCCCTTTCCTTGAGAAGGAACAGGAAGCCAGAGGGTGGAAGATGTGCCCAGGATCACTCACTCAGTAACAAAACCGCACAAACCCGGAACCCAGGTCTGTGGGTTCCCTATCTTTTGCCCTTTCAGCTGTTCTAACAACTTGAAGGTTGAAAAGCCAGAGGATGCAGAGGCAGTTAGCATCTCATTATGTTCTTGAGGGAACTGGAAATCTGAGTGCATTTCAAGGGATGGAACGGTCCATTAATCATGAAAACCGATAATATACATTCATTTGACCAATTTTTTTTTCCAGAGGCAATACTAAATATCCATTATTTTCTATTACATTGATCATCTCGGTTTCAGAGAAGAATAAAGAAAGGAAGGGAGGAGGGAAGAGAGAGTAAGAAAGAGAGAGGGAGAAAGAAGAAAGGAACAGAGAGAGAGTGAAAAAGAAAGAGAGAGAGGAAGAAAGGAAGGAAGGAAGAGAGAGAGAGAGAAAGAAGGAAAACAAGAAAGAGGAAAGGAAGCAGAATGACCCCATGGATGTGTTTGGCTGTAATGCAATGGACAGGCTGGTTTAAATTTGTCAGTTGCTGGCTCAGATTCTCAGTGCCCTGCCTCTGAAGTATGTTCCTGTTGAGTTTTAAAAGGGAATGAAATTAGGTCTTCACATAGGACCTTTCATACTTTTATTTCCTTGGGTGTTCCTGAATGGCGCACCAGGATGGAAAGCAGTGCTGTGTGCCTTTGACCCTGAGAGAAGCCACCAGGCTCTGAAGAAGAAATTACTCACTGCCTCTGTGCTATTAGCTGAAACACATCTAAAGTCTGGCCACGCAGATGTTAATCATGAGCATTGGGAGGCTTTAAAACACGTTAGGAAAGAAAATTTAGGTTATGAGGAAACTTACTGCTGATTTATCTGAATCTATTTTTTTTTTAATGAGAAAACCATTAGGCAGGGTTAGGAGGTGACATGTCTCAAGGTCACACACTGAGTCACGAACAAATCAGAGATGAGGTGACCACCCCTGTTTCTTAGCTGAGTTCTACTAATGATGGGAGCTTTACGGCACTGTCACCATGGTTGATGGCAGATGCCCTGTGGACAAAGCAGCACTCGGTCCTTACTCTTTTACTGTTTTTGGTGTAAAAGGACAATCTGTATAGTCTTCTGTGTTAACTCTCATTTTTAAGGATGGTGACTCTTCCAGGGAACACTCTGATACTTTTCTAGGCTCTGCCCCTTCCCTCTCCTTCTTCATGATGATTGCAATGTCTTCTATCTTCCTTAGACTTTCTTTAGAATTACACTTACTGGGTCACTGAAAAGTCTCTTTTCTTTGAACACAAGAGACTGAGGCAATGCTTACATTCTAGTACTTTCTTGGGACTTTCACCCCAAAGGATGGTGGCGGAAGGGAAGTGACAGAGGCAAAGCAAGCACAGGAGGATAAATTACTGAGCTATCTTCAGCTCCTGGAGGGTGACTTTGGAGAGGTGTGTAGGACCACTATGTGTCAGAACAATTCAGGGTTGAGTAAAGAGAAAGGGAAAGCTGCTTGTCTGTTTAGTCTTTACTTATGCTGTATCTCATTGGTCAGAATGTTCTCCAAAGAAGTTCTCCAACATTTTCAATTAGCATCATCTGGCCCCTCCAGAGATGACTACAGAAGCCAGAGTATCTATCAGTTCATGGTACCTGAATGAGCTGGAGGCTGAAGCTGCTGGAACCTATGTTACAGTGGAGGGTGACCAAGGCCATGCAGAATCCTGTCCTTGCCCCTGGGGAAGGCTGAGACCAGTGTTGAGGGACGAGGTGACACAAAAATCCAAGAAACACTAGCTCAGATGCTTGTCTCAAGCAGATTTAAGATGTGCAACTGTAATTAGAACACTGCATATCATGGATGGAGAATGTCAAAGCCCTTAACTTAAAGAGGGGCCTTGAGTAATCATTTTTCTATTTGAATCCAATGCTTTGCTGAAATATATCAAGTATTTATCAACCCTTCTTCCTTTCTATTTGGCCATCACCCTGCCCTCTGAGTCTCTACTCCTCCTTTCTCCTTCTTATATATTCCTGTCTCTTTAGATAAAAGCACTTAACCTTTGTTACTCAAGATGGATTGATATGCCCCACACTCCCATTGCCAAAATAAAGCAAATGTTTGAAGACAAAGATTGAGGGTAGGTTTCAGGGTGCCTTAAAAATGAAGTTTAGGAGCTTGGCCGTTACCTCCTCTAGTGGAAAGTGATGCTGTACTTTTGCTCAGAGCGATCCTCACCCCATTCCTCATGCTATAGATCCTTCCTTTTCTTCCCTCTAACTCAAGTCTTACCCATTTTCAAGACAAACCTAACTTCAACACCTTGGTTTTCCCCCATGCTTCACTTATGAGATGGTCTGCAGTTACGGATGTATGTCTCATTGCGTTCTCAGTCATGTTTAACTCTTTGTGACTCCATGGACTGTAGCCTGCCAGGCTCCTCTGTCCATGGGATTTTCCAGGCAGGAATTTTGGAGTCTGTTGTCATTTCCTCCTCCAGAGGATCCTTCTGACCCAGAGATCAACCCAAACCCAAGAGTCTAACATTTCCGGCACTGGCAGGCAGATTTTTTATCCTTAGCACTGCCTGGGAAGCCCTTGTAGTTTTGGAACAAATCCTCAATTCTTGGTACAGAGGAAGTTTCTGGGTGCTATTTAAGTCTGGCAAGAAGAACTGTTAAAAAGAGAGCATGACAGTACCTTGTGAAAAATTCTGGGATGTGGGGGGATACCAGGTGCCTTCAGGAGGGGCCCCGGAACTGTCTGGGAAATGATTTAGGCAAGGCTCCTCAGGGAAAATGGCATCCGGTGTATGGAATGAAGGGTGAGAAAGGGTTAAACTAGATCCCTGTAGAGGAAGCTCTGTGTAATGGCCGGGAGGCAAGAGAGCACAGTGCTTCTGGGACTTCAGCATGAACGGACCGACTGAAATACTCAGAGCATGAGAGGTGTGGGAGCCAGGCCCCAAAGTGGCCTTTGGTGATTCTAGTCCCCTGGCACTATTATACTCTTGTGGATTTCCTCCTGCACTAAGTAGGGTGAATCTGTGTCATCACAAAGACATTTTGAAAACGATAGTGTGTGAAATTCAAGGCCAAGTCAAAACGATGTTACAGTCTGTACTATTCCCTTTCTTGGATCACTCAGTCTCGGGAGTGCCAAGTGCCATGTCATGAGGACACTCAAGTAGTCCTGTGGAGAGGACCACAGAGAGAAGAACCCAGGCCTTCTGCCAGCAGCGAGCCGCCCCTTGCCAGGTGTGTGAGTCAGCCCCATTGGAGAAGATCCTCCAGCTCCAGTCCAGCCTTAGATAACTGCAACCCCGGATGACATCCTGACCACCAACCTCACGAGAATCCCAAGCCAGAGCTCCCCAGCTGAGCTCTGTGAGAAACTGTGAGAGATAATAAACACTCACCATTTTAAGGCCCTAGGCTTTGGGGCAATTTGCTGCATGGCAATAGAGAACAGGTACAAGAGGAAAGGGAGTGTGCGCTAAGACTGGGGAAGCGGGCCAGAGTCAATCACACAGGGAATTCTAGGTCCCATTAAGATGCTGGAACTTTAGAGCAGCAGAAAATCTTTAATGAGCTTTAAGCTGAGGAGTGAAGTCATCAGGTTTATGATCCTATGGACTCTGAGATCAACTTCATGTTTAAATTTCTCTTTCTTGTATGGCACTGAATACAATATTTTTGCATTAAGTATGACAGGTGGACATTTCAATCGGAGAATGATAGATTGAAGACAGTATAAGATCTCTTGGCTTCCCTTGCGGCTCAGATAGTGAAGAATCTGCCTGCAGTGCGGGAGACCCAAGGTCGATCCCTGAGTCAGAAAGATCCCCTGGAAAAGGGCATGGCTAACCACTCCAGTATTCTTACCTGGAGAATTCCATGGACAGAGGAGCCTGGCGAGCTACAGTCCATGGGATCGCAAAGAGGTGGACACAACTGAGCAACTAACACACACACACAGGATCTCTCTGTAGCATCAGGAAAGGGAGGACGATCTCCAGTTCCCAGAACAGGTGAAATGGATGGAATTCGACCTCAACTTGCCCCCACTCCCCACGAAACCCGTACTCATGGATGAGTGAAGTGCAATGCCTGCTGCCAGTGTGTTCAATGCAGTCTCTTTACAATGTGGGTGTGGAAGGGGCAGGAAAACATCTGCCTAACAGACATCCCATAATATAACACGATTTTTCCAAATGCACTTATATTCTTGGTGTGGGAGTTGGAGCAATGATTTGACCCCAAAAAGTCAAAATGTGTGAAATAAAACTATAGAATCATAAGGTCCTGGAGTAATAAAGAGACTGTAGAAGTAATTTAGTTCAACTTCCAACTCAATGTTGGATTCATCTATAGAGAGACTAATAATAGCACTTACAATTTATTGAGTATTAATGGTTAGGTACTCTGCTGAAACCTTCCATGACACAATTTGATTTATTGTTGAAGCACACCTGAGAGGTAGCTGCTATTTTCACTTTTTAAATATATAAATAACCAAGCCAAGGTTTAGAAAACCTAGGTTAGTGCTTCTCAAACTCTAGTGTGCTAATGAATGGCCTGAAGACCTTGTTAAGGTATAGATTCAGACTCTGTCTAGCGTGGAGCCAAGTTTCTGCATTTTTTTTTTTTAATTGGAGGATAACTGCTTTACAATAATGTGTTGATTTCTGCTGTACAAAACGTGAATCAGCTGTATGTTTACTTATATCCCCTCCCTGTTGAGCCTCCTTCCTACCTCCCCCCATCTCACTCCTCCAGGGTATCACCTCACACTGGTCAGAATGGCCATCATCAAGAAACCTACAAACGGTAAATGCTGGAGAGAATATGGAGAAAAGGGAACTCCCCTGCACTGCTGGTAAGTAGGAGTACAAATCGATACAGCCACTATGGAAAACAGCATGGAGATTCCTTAAAAAACTAGGAATAAAACTACCATACCATCAAGTTTCTGCATTTCTAATAAGCTCCCATGTGATGCTAGCATAGCACGAAGGTAAAGAGTACAAAGTCTCAAGGCTGGAATGTGGCAGGTTGAAAACCTCTTCTGTCTGACTTCAAAGATTGAGCCCTTAACACACTAACAACCCCTTCTCCTTCTCACTGAAGTGGTGGTTGTCCAGTCTCTATTTGAATGCTTCTACTTATTCAGAGTCCTCCCTGGCGGCTTTGGAGGAGGAAATGGCAACCCACTCCAGTATCCTTGCCTGCAGAATTACATGGACAGAGGAGCCTGGGGTTGCAAAGGATTGAACACAACTTAGCGACTAAGCCTATACACACTTCACAAGGTGGCTCTCCTTTGCAACTTTGAATACTAGCTGTAAAGTAAAAGTTTTTTCCTATATTGAGGCAAATCCCATGCCCAGTGGAACCTCAGTGGATCACTTGTTAAACCATTATTAAAGAAGCACTTTCTCTAGGATTGAATTATTCCTTTGAGTGCTCCATTCTTCAGGGAGCAATGGAGAGAAGGAGGGGAGAAGTTGGACACCAACACACCTCCTGAACCCATAACATTAGTTAATGAATGATTGGTTAAGTGGTGGGAGACAGAGGTGCAGTGTTCTAGAACAAGTTAAAGCATTTACTAATCTGCATTTAAGTGTGTGTGTGCTTAGTCGTGTCCTCCTCTTTGTGATCCCGTGGACTATAGCCTGCCAGGATCCTCTGTCCATGGAATTCTCTGGGCAAGAATACTGGAGTGGGTTGCCATTTCCTTCTACAGGGGATCTTCCTTACCCAGGGATCTAACCCATGTCTCTTGTGTCTCCTGCATTTGCAGGCAGAGTCTTTACCACTGTGCCACCTGAGAAGCCCTTTCCAAAACTAAAGCAATGGTAGTGTAGAAGAAGGAGCCAATTGTAATCAGGATTAACTTCCCCTTTTCACACTATGTCTAGTCACTAATACAGATATGGCCATAGACATGTTGATAAATAAAATACATATTGAATCATATTAATTAGATACTCACCATAAAAATGAACCCTATTGATTAATTTAGTCCACTCTTGCTCTCATTCATATGGAACAAGACATAACAAATTGCCCATTAGAAGATGAGTCAGAGCTGTGGTGGACTGAATTCACAAGCTATGAGTAGTGAGAATGACTTTCCTATAAACTGGCTGTAGGCTCTCAAATACTAAGCTAAATCATTTAGTCTCCAAGAGAACACAGTAGTATGTAGAAAAGACCTTGAGCCAGGAGTCAGAAAACCTGAGTTCCAAAATTAACGTTATAGCAAATTTACTTATGTCACCATCTAACTTGCAAAAAGAGAGCCTAGGAGGGGATCAGACCAAACATTCATTCCTCTTCTCAATCAGAAATTCTAGGCATTATCTTCAGATAATGTGAAACTTCAGGTTCCAAAGATGTGTGTTAAGTTGCTTCTGTTGTGTCCCACTCTTTGTGACCCCATGAACTGTAGGCTGCCAGGGTCCTCTGTCCACAGGAAGAACGGACAGCCTCTTCTCTCCAGGCAAGAATACTGGGTTGCCATGCCCTCCTCCAGGGGATCTTCCGACCCAGGGATCAAACCCACTTCTCTTATATCTCCTGCATTACCAGACAGGTTCTTTACCACCAGCGCCACCTGAGAAGTCCACAGGCCCTAAGTACCTCAAAACCAAGAACCAAACCGCCAGTTTTCTTCTCTTTATAACAACAGCAGAAGGAAGAAGAAGAAGAAAAAAAAAAAGTCAAGGATGTTAGAAAGAGAAACAGGGATGTAGAAAAGAATTCTAATGTGTTACTCTCTTTTTCAGGACAGGACATATTCTCAAAAGCCAGCTGAGACAAAAGAACCCCAGACAAATGGTGGCAATTCATACCACCTTGCCACTCAGTTCAGAATGTACTGAATTAATATACACTTGGAGACCTCTCTCAGGTCCGTGTACTCGACTCACAAATAGGAATTACGAGGTCTTTGACATCCTGCTGATATTAGATTGTTTCTTGATGTTCTTTGGGGAAATTTCTTTAAGTGTCTCTACCCTCAGCTGAAATGATATCTTATAATTTTTTCCATCAATAATCCTTAGTGACTGGTAGAAGATGGGCCCTAAAAACGTTGCCATCTACCATAGGGAGACCAAGTTTCCATTTAGATGATGAACCACAAGAATTTTAGAAGCTATGGGCCAATTTTTATGGAGGTTTCTTGTTAATATTACTCATGATATATTTTCCCCCCATTACTCCAAAGCCATATCCTTTTCAATGACTGGAAAGAGTGTGTATTGTCTGAGTTCAGTGTCTGTAAAGGCCGAGGCTTGGGGAAAATGAGGCTTCTTGGGTGTGGAGTCAGCACCAAGAAAGTGTTCCAATTATAGAATTGCAGAATCAAAAATGTAATGGTGCCAATCATTTTAAAATCGGATTTGAGAGAGTGAAGGGCAAGAAGAAAGGAGGACCTGGTGTTTATCGACACCAGCTGTGTGCCAAATGCACGCTATTACCTTTACTCATATTTACCTAAGTCCTAAGAGGGAGCTATTCTCTGCTGTCCAAGTAAGGAAATTAAGTGAGTCTGCAAAAGTTTAAACAACATGTCCATGTCCACACAGCTAGTGAGCTGCAGAGAACCAGTGGCTCCAGCAGGCCTTTTGAGATTTGGAGTGTAAACCCTTTTCAACGTTCCTGGCTCTGTTGCTTGTTTGCTAAGTTATCCTGGATGAATGACTTAACCCATGGAGCCTCCACTTCTTCGTCTATAAAAGAAGGCGTGGAGGGTGCTTGGGACACTTTTCCCCAGAGGGAACAGAGTCCTTAGCAACAAATAAGCACACTAAAAACTAAACACTGAAGTTGTCAACATCGTCATTATCGTAGCCTGCTGCCTCTTTTAAACAAATAAATACATAAATAAAATATTAGAGTAATGCTAAGGCAGAGGAGGTGGAAGGAGAGGGAGAAGAAGAAATACAAGGCTATTTTCTCCCTGAGTTGTGTGCTGACATGTGTTTTGACTCTGTGGTCATGAAGGTGATGCTTTAAGTCTCCACCATGTGCTCCCGACCGCAGTCAGGATGAATGGAGGCAACATTCATAAACAAAATCCCATGTTTTCTTCTTTTGCCCTCCCTCCAGGTCTCTCCCCTCCTCATTTCTTACCCTGGCTTCTTGTCTATTTTTAGGTGAAAGTGAAAGTGTTAGTCGCTCAGTTGTGCCCAACTCTTTGCAACTCCATGGACTGTAGCTCTCCAGGCTCCTCTGTCCATGGAATTCTCTAGGCAAGAATACTGGAGTGGGTAGCCATTCCCTTCTCCAGGGGATCTTCCCCACCCATATAAAGCCTCCTTATCCTCTCTTATCTCTGGATGTATCCTCATCTTGCCAGGTGGGCTGTGCTGCTGTGCTGTGCTTAGTCGTTCAGTTGTGTCCAACTCTTTGTGACCCAATGGACTGCAGCCCACCAGGCTCCTCTGTCCATGGGGATTCTCCAGCCAAGAATACTGGAGTGGGTTTCCATGCCCTCCTCCAGAGGATCTTCCCAAACCAGGGATCGGACCCAGGTCTCCCACATTGCAGTTGGATTCTTTGCCATCTGAACCACCAAGGTTCAGAAGCCTGAGGTGGGCTGCAGAGATAGGGAAGAAGTGGTCATAATATTGGATATAACTGGTGAGACTTATGTGAGCAAGGGGAGCTGAGAAAAAATGCAAAGAAGTGCATAGGTTGTAGAGTTATCCAAAATTACCCAAATTTAGCTTTCTAAACTGCCAGTGTTGAGTAGAACTGTGAGTTATTTTCTGAAAACTAATACAGACTGCATAGGAGGATCCTTAGGAATCAGCTAGAATCCTTGGTCCAGTTTACACACAAGGAAACTGAGGCACAAGGGCAAGGGGTGGAGACGAAGGTCATCCTAGCTGTCAGTCTCTCGGACACACTCTGGCCCTCCATCCCTTTCTTATCTCCTGTTTGGAGATATATCAGAGTGATCGCTACTATCCTGACTCCCATTTTTGCTTTGTCCTCCTTAATCCCAGGTTCCTACTTGGAAGCTTCAAAAGATGTTTACCAATTTTACTTTCTTTATCCACTTCAAAACCATCTAACTTTCCCCAAAATGGATTACTCCCTTTTCCAATCCTGAATTTAAACCCTGGAACATTCTCCAGTAAAAACTCAAGAGAAGGAAATCAATCAACAACAAATATGTTTCAGACTCATAAAACTAGTATTTGTGCATATGTATTTTAGGGACGTGTGTGTGTGTGTGTGTGTGTGTGTGTGTGTGGTTGGGGGGATTTGGCTAGATTACTCTAAGTTTTCATCTAACCCTGGAAGTCCAGGGTGCCTCTGATTTGTTTGTTATTGTATCAATATTTGAGAGTGCTCTCTTTTCTAACTGACCACCTTGGATTCTGAAATGGACAAACCAAGTCAACTGCCAAAAGGAGGTATAACCAGGGAGTAGAGATGCATTTTAGAGAGTGCCAAACTAATTTTTACAGAATTGTTATAATTCTTTTCTTTTTCTTTCCTTTTTTTTTTTTTTTTTTTGAAGTTTGGAAGACTTAGGATTAAATGTCTTGGTGAAAATAAATAGATAGGGCAAGCTAATGAATTGGTGTTGTCTTCCACTTGGAAATCTTTGTGTTTTCGTTTGTGGAATTCCTTACCCCACCCCCTTTTTAGGAGATCAAAAGGTCCTCTTTTGGATCAAGGGGCAAATCAGGTTTTAGAAATGGCCACACTTTCCCCACCCTCCCTCAGAGTAGGCGGCAGCTTCGGCTCCTTGGATCTTAGCAATTGCATTCCCTCTTTGTCCCTGAGGTGGTCCATGGGAGGACCCAGGCCATTGTCCGAGGCTCCAACCTTTGTTGGATTCTTGAGAAAGGGCTGCTGAGGCAGACGCGAGGCCTGCTTTTAAGTTTTCCCGCCTCAAAAAGTCTATTGAGGCGTTTTGTGTGGTTACTTGTGGGGGTCAGGCTTCTGATCTGACCCCTGGCATCCCCGGGTAATTAGAGCATGCAGAACAGCACCTCCTCCCTGGCTAATTGGCTCTCTCAATGAACCTTTCAGGGAGGAAGTCTGTCTATGACTCACTTGCCCTCCACAGCAAACTTCAGGCCTCAACACATTCATTTGTCGATGTGATGGGATAGCGACTTAGGAAGTGATTAGGAGTGGGATCAAACAGGTTCCTGATTGCCCCATTAGGAATGGGGCCCATTAACTCTTTGAGAGCTCTCTACCACCCTGGTGGGAAATTGATTGCAACTGAAGACACTTTCTCAAGCCTGGCGATGCTAACACATTTATAGCTCGTTATTGGAAGATGTGGTAGCTCCTGGGATCTACCTGGAAATCAACTGGCATGGAATACAATCAGCAACATGTAACTTGATATTAGTAGACACCTTAGAAAAAGATAGGAAGCAGCCAAGGAACAGAGCTAAAGTAAAAAAAAAAAAAAGAAAAGAAAAGAAAAACAGTTATTTTAATAAATTATGCTATGCTTTTAGCAGAATTTGGGGTATAGGAGGCAGTAAAGATTCTGTCCTACAACTAGCATTATGGTCGCCAGTTGTATGGAGATTTATGCAGTTTGATTCAAGCAAGCAAGTGTGAATGCTCTTAAAATATCCTAGGCACAAGACCTCCTTGTACACAGTCTTTGTAGACTGCCCTCAAGCCAGGCCACTCCATCTGGGGATGGCCACCTCACATTTCCCGCTGCAAGAGTAAGAAGGATTCTTAGCAGCCTCCAGCGCAGACAAATTAGGTCCTGGTTTTGTAGGTCATCTCTTGTGTTTCATGAATGATTTACCTCTTACGTTCCTGACTGATGCCTAGTTCATTCACAAACGGTAACCTGACTCTTCCCTGACAGTTTGTGACTTTTAGCAGTTCTTCAGTGGTGACTTACACGAGCAAGAAATGCTAAATGTTAAAAATAAAGACAAACGGCAGGCTACTAAGACTGATTACTTCAAGGGTGGTGAGGAAGAAAAGGGGAGTGAGGGAGTCGGAAAAGAGGACTTTTTTTTCTTTTTACAGCTTTGTGTATATGCATCTTATGATGACGCAAAACATTTTACTAACAATGTTTAAAAACTTAAACTTTTTTAAAATGTATTTTTCACAAAGAAATATACAAATTGGTGTTTATTGATCTTGGCTTTTTCACTCAATGCATCTCGTGTCCCATCAGTTATTAAGCATGAGATTTTGCTGATGGTAGACATTCATACTGAAGAATTCACACAGAGACTGCCCTGGTGATCCAGCGACTGACTGTGCTTTCAATGCAGGGGGCCCAGGTTTGACCCCTGCTTGAGGAACTAGATCCCACGTGCTACAGCTAAGAGTTTGCATGCCACAACTGGAGATCCTGATTGCTTCAACTAAGACCCGGTGCAGTCAAATAAATAAATAATTTTTTTTTAAAGAGTTCATATAGGTCAACCTATGTATTTGTATATTGAATCTCAGTTCTACCTCTTACTTGTTGGATAGTTTGGGACAGGTAATTTATTCCTCAAAAATCCAAGCTCTTTGCCTACTAAATGGAGCTATTTCATAAATGTCTTAGGGGGTTGCCATGGGAATTTAAAAGAAAAACAAAAAACAGCTCTGGGGCATCCCTGATGGTCCAGTGGTTAAGACTTGGCCTTCCAATGGAAGGGTGCAGGTTTGATCCTTCGTAGGGGAGCTAAGACCCCACATGCCTCGTGGCCAAAGAAACCAAAACACACAACAGAAGCAACGTTGTGACAAATTCAATAAAGACTTTAAAAATGGTCCACATCAAAAAAAAAAAAAAAAAAAGACAAGGCACATACAATGTCCAGCAAAACACTGAATTCTAGGAAATGGTTTGTCAATGGAGTGAATGGTGGTGCTACCATTATAATTGAGAGAGCTATGATCCAGGGGAGCCAAGTCAAGATACCTGGAGGAGAGACAGTATACACTTCAGACCCTCTGATTCCAAGTTTGCTTCCCTCTCAGGATCCCGGGGTGGAGTTGGCGGGATAGAGGGTCCGTCCTCTCTGGATCCCACTGTCTTCTTGGGAATTAAACAGAGCCTGCTTGCTTTACTACCTACACTTTATACAAGAGGAAATAAAATGAAATGTCTAATCTTGGCTAAAAGAGTCTGGAACTCTCTTTACAGCCTAATCAATGCTACGCTTTCTTGGAACTCCTCCTGAGATTGCTGGGGTACTCCAGATGATTTCCTCATCTGTGGGAGAGCACCATTCCTGTGATTTTTCTCACCATGGGGTTTTAACAACCTGAACCCACTGGTCGAGATGGTTTCATCCCTTTCTCCTGCCCTATTAGCTCCTTGAAAGCATGTATCAGTTATCTATTTACAGTGCCTATAACCTGTCTTCACCTTTGAATGGGCAGTAGTCCATATTTAAACAGCGAAAACAAATGAAAAAATCTGTGAACATAGCATAGAGAATTTTCCCAACTAGATTTTAAATGTTAAATGGAGAGACAGTCTTATTCATTTTGATACCCCAAGCAAAATGTGCTCCACCTATAAGTGCTTGTCTAGTGAGTTTGGCTAGTATTTAAAGTCTAAGAAAAAATGAAGGAATCAAGGAGCCACCACTTCACTTGCTGCTTGCAAGGCATGTCCTTAGATAATCACTCAGAGAGAAAGTTAAGGCCAGACTTTGAATCTCTTTGCACCAAAAGAAAGAAAAGGAGGGGCAAAGGAGGTGATAGGGAGAGGAGGAACAGGAGGGGTTATGTGGAGAGGGTGGAGAAAGAAAGAGGAAGGAAGAGAAGGAGAAGAAAGAAATCAGGTTGGTGCCCCTAAATCCTGTCTTATGGATGCACACAAGGGGCTGGAATGCAAATGAGTCTTGGCATGTGAAAGCAATAAGACAAAGGGTCAAAACTTTCTGAATTAACAATGGAGGTGTTTGTAACATGCTCAGTGGAGTATGTGACAAAGACTTCTATTTTCAGGCCTTACTATGAATTCATGCCTATTTTACCGAGATGCACGTCAACTTCCTTCTCTCGCTTTCTCTCTACATACATACATGCACACACACACAAACATACATACATTTGAAAAATCTTTCTATGTACATACTTTAGAGGCAGCAGTATATGCTGGAAACTTTTCTTAAGTTTCATACTCAAGTTCATGGTTCAAAGAAAAGACTGGGACTGGAAGCTGATATTTTTCTGCCAGCCCACTTAGGACTGCGCAGTCTAGGAGCACTTAGATACAGGATGCTCTGCTAGAAACTCCTGGGTCTGGGATCAGAAGACCAGGTTTCTAGGCCTTTGAGTTCTGCCACCATTTACCTGGTCACTTCAGTCGTGTCCAACTCTGTGACCCTATGGACTGTAGCCTCCCAGGCTCCTCTGTCCATGGGATTCTGCAGCAAGAACACTGGAGTAGGTTGCCATGTCCTCCTCCAGGGGATCTTCCCAACCCAAGGATCGAGCCCATGTCTCTTCTGTCTCCTGCACTGGCAGGCAGGTTCTTTACCCCTCGTGCCACCTGGGAAGCTGCCTGTGGACCTAGACCAGTTTGCTCTTGGGAAAGGCAGAATTCAGCACAAAGAAATCTTTAAGGTTTCTTTGGTTTTTGGAATTTTCTATTTTGTCTTTTTCTCATGACTACTGAGGCCTGGGCCTTGGAAAGAAGGTGCCCCGTGGGCTAGTAGCTACTTTTATTGAGTGTGTTGTTGTCTGGCTTTATGCTTAGGGCTGTATGTATCTCATTGAATCCTCATAGCATCCTGAAAGAGGTCATTGCTCTTCTGTTTGGTAGGAGAGGACTGGAAGCCTAGGAAAATGAAGTTGGTTCATGTTCTTTTACTGTAACTCTGGAGATGATCCCTTTTATAGGAACACCTTCATAGGGTCTTCACATCATAAACTCTGCCCAGACATCAGCTGACTGCCTTTTTTCCTTCCAAGTTCTCTACTGCATGGGGCACCCAGTTACACATATCACAGTGATATGAAGGCAGTGTCCAGGAGACATTTGTTGACATCACCTCCTCCAAGAAACTATCTAGTGTAAAGCCTGTACGTAGGCTGGGAGGTGGGAGGTATAGAGTTTACCCTTTCTCTTCATGAACTTACTTTTTGTCCTTGAGAAAAACATTCCCTCTTCTTGGATTCAGTTGCCTCAACCACAAATTATGGGGACAATATGGCACTGATCAAAGTCATTATAGGGTGTTGGAGAATAGCATCCAATCTGTTACTTAGTTTCGATCCTAAGGCCCTCTTTTCTAGATGTATGTTCTTTTGCAAGTTACTTAACCTCACTCAGATTCAGTTATTCAGCTATAAAATGGGAACAATATGACTCAGTTCCCTGCAGGACTAGTGTGAGTGTTGAGTGAGCTAATGCATGTGAACTGACTAGCATGATGCCCGGCACATGCTGAATTCCTAATGAACTATTGTTAGCCATCTGTTGATGAAAGTTCTTGTGAATAGCATGTTGTAGACTGGTTGGTTTCTAAGAATGCTCCCTGATATTTTTTAAGAGTGAACACTGTAGAGATATTGAACGCAGGCCATGAGTATAGTCATAAACTGGGGCAGAGCATTCTAGGAGGATGGCTTAGCATATACACAAGATGGAAGCAAGAGAGCAAGCTACATTGAGAAATAAAATCATTCCATACTGTTGGGGCGCTGGGCTTGTGTTTATGGAGTGGGGTGGGCTTCAGTTCGAGAAAAGACAGGGAAGACAGGCAGGGGGCAATCCTGAAGCACTTTAGACTGTATCCTGAAGGCACTGGGGACTGGAGTGTCAGATTATGTTTGCAGGGCAAAGTGAAGAACAGGGATGATGTACATATTTCTATGGAGCACACGCTCAGCTAATGAGCTGGTTTTATTTAGACTGTGTGTTGATTTGGAAATGATTTGGGAGGCTGGACTTGAATGAGTGATGAGGTGTCCTGGGGGCTCTCCCAAAACCGCTTCTTGGCACTGCCCCTGGTGGGATTCAGAGGGAAGACAGAGAAACTGGATGCCTGGAGGCCTGCAAAGAGGAGCGATGCTGTGAGCTGGCCTCTGGCAGTGGCCCCGGGCACAGGGAGCAGCAAGTCCCAATTCACTTGGAGGTTGGAAGGGCAGCTGTCTCTAGCCTTACCGCCAGTCTGGCCTTCATGCTTCAGTTTAGAAACCTGACCGCTGAGCCATTTGTCCATCCTGGGGCTGCTCTGTGGACCTGAGGCCTAGCACCCATGAAGGATGGTGAGCTCAGCTCCTGGGCCCCTGGGAACCATCACTGCCAGGAGGAGCACAGGTATGCCAGGTAGGAATTTCTCAATGTTCGTCCTCCTCCACCCCTCAATTTCGGGAATGCATAGAGAACGACTGTGGCTTGGATGTGAGACTTGAAGCTCAGCGGCCAAATGAAGTCAGGCTGTCCGTCTGTTCTAAATTTAAATCCTTAACCACGTTTGGGCACAGTACCTTGTCTGAGGTTGTTTTCTATCCCAAATGTATAATGTCAGGGCGTGCCAGGGAGGGATGCGGGCGATGACGGCAGAGGGCCTCGGAGAAGAAAACACGAGCAGTTCCTGCAGCCAATCTGATTAGCGCATAAACTCCAGCTCTCCCCTCACCCCGAAACCTCACTGGGTCAACAGTGACTGCCTACAGGCAAGCTGCTGCCTTCCACTGGAATTTCACAGAAAGACCATTTCAGAGTCTCTCGGCATAAGTGCAATTCAGTACTCCTTTCTCTAACTTCTTTTAGGAGCATACCATTTGGAAAATATTAATAACTGCTATTTTAAGTGTTCTCCATGTACAAAACACTGGGCTAAGCATTCCCTACTTGTTATCTCACTTAATCCTCATGGCAACTCTATGAATTAAGTACTATTATTAGCTTCCTTCTGAAGATTGGGAAAAATTAATTGTTCAAGGATTGAGTAACTTGCCCAAGTCTTCAGAGCTAGGCAGGAAAAGGGTCTAGATTTGAATTCAATATTATCTCAAATTGAACAGTACTACATAGGTTCCTAAATACAGGGAAGTACCTCCGTGGACCACCTGAGCCAGCCTGCTACTCGGGCAGAGGTAAAATATTGTCATCCCCTCATAAAGACGAGGAAAAGGAGGGCCAGAGAAGTTAGTGACATGCCCTAAATCATACAGGAAGACCACAGAAGAGCATGTGCTATGTCCTGGAAGCAGGATGCTTGTCCTCAAGAAAACAATTCAGAATAAGCAGCCAGTTTGCTGTCAGATATCTCTGAAAAAAAAAAAAAAAAATTTAAATTTCAACTACTTCTAAACTTCCTAAAAACAGCAAAAATAGAGCACAGAGTTTTGATGCACGCTTTACTCAAACTCCCCCGATAGTAACATCTACAACTAGAGTGCAACCATCAGAACCAGAAAATGAACTTTGGTACAATACCATTCACTACAGGCTTTACTGAAGTTTCACCAAGATTTCCATTTAGGTTCTTTTTCTGCTCCAGAATCCCATGAGGATCCTTTGTGACATTTAGTCCTTACTTCTTCTTAGTCTACTACAGTCTATAACAGTTCTTTAGTCTTTATCTTCCATGACTTTGGCACTTTTGGGGGGTATTGGTAAGTTATTTCATGGAATGTCCCCCGGTGTGTGTTTGTCTAGAGTTTTCAGGTGACTGAACCGAGGCTCTGAATCTGGGGAAAGAGTATCAGAGAAGGGATGCTGTGGCTTTCTTAGTGTACCATATCACCAGGCGTATGCTGTCTATGTGTCTTATTGGTGATGCAACCTTGATTGCTTGGAGAAAGTGTTTTCTGCAGGGGTGCTCTGCTCTAAGATTGTTATCCCTCCCACCCCTGCTCCTGTACTTAGCAGATATCTTAGAGAAGATACTTTGAGGCTATATCCCTCTTTCTGCTCTTACTTTCTCTCACTGGTTCATATCCATTAGTAAAACTTGTGTGCAACAAGTGTTGTTTGCTTGCTTGCTACTGATTTCCCTTCTGCTTATATTAATATGAATTCTGTCATAAGGGAGGACTGTCCATTCACTCCCATCTCTCTATTTAATCAGATATTTTCATCTCCTCATAAACTCACGGATGTGTATTTTAGTCTATGGATTATAGTCCAATTCTATCATTTTCTATTTTGTTGCTCAAATTGTTCAGTTCTGGCCACTCAGAGCTCCTGCGGGCTTGCTTCCAGATCTCTTGCATCACAGGGCTCCTCAACTTTCTTTTCATTAATTGCAGCAGCTGCCTAAAATAGAAATAGCCATGATCCCTTTAGTTCCTCTTTTTCTCCTATTTCCTACACCCTCTTCCAGCTTCATCCCTTGTTTCCAAAGGCTGTTAGTTTCAGCTCCAAAATGTCTCTCAGATCATTCCTCATGGTCTCGTCCCAGTTTGGAGTGTATTACTTCTCATTTTAGCCACTATGACATTTTGGTCTTTCTCTTTCTAGTCCCTACCACACCCCCAGTGAATCCCTTTTCCACACTGCTGATTAAACAGTGTTCTGAAGATGTGAAGATTATATTACCTCTCCCCTACAAAGGCTCCTGCTTGTTCTCAGAGAACTGGAGTTTCTGGCCTGTCTGTAAGGCCATCCATGATTTGGCCACAATCAGCTTCTTTAATTCCATCTACTGCTTCTCCATCTGTTTTGCGCTTCTGTCCCTTGAGCCCCTCACCTTTCCCATAATGTGCTACAGCATTTCATCTTTTTGTGTTTCTGCACATGCTGTTGATTTTGCTTAGAATGCCCTTCCTCTTGAAGAGGTGTTATTATCCCAATTCAGAGCTACTTGTGATCTATGGAATTGGTGAAGAAGTGCTTCAGTCAATAGATACCTATTGATTCAAAGGACTCTCAATTGTTTTCACAACTTCTTGAACACCTAATTTACATTTTTTTTCTGGAATAAACAGAAGGAGGTCATATGGAATAGCCTTAGTTATTCTATCTGAATTGTAATCTTGTGGCAGAGCCAGCAGAATTGTGGATGGTGACGGAGGGTTAAATCCATCTTTGCTGAGGTGACTGCCTCTCTTTTTGTGAGATAACACTGTCACCACTCTCATGATTACTTCCTCATCACCACCATTGCCTAGCCACTGCCACCACCTACTTTAACACTACCGCAATCACCATCACTGCCACCAGCAAATTTGTACTCCACTATGACTGCTACCACCACCACCATCAAACCAACACCAGGACTAAACGACCATTACCTTGACACCACCATCACCATCAGTACTGGGACCGCCACACCACTAACCCACCAAACCTGTCCTTTATTGAGTGTCAAAAGGACACTAAGCATCCCACATACGTTATCTCATTTATCCCTCTTTATACTTTTGTGCAGAAAGAAAGTGAAATCGCTCAGTCGTGTCCAATTCTTGGCGACCCCATTGCCTGTAGCCTGCCAGGCTCTTCCGTCCCTGGGATTTTCCAGGCAAGAATACTGGAGCGGGTTGCCATTTCCTTCCCCTGACCCCGGGACTGAACCTGAGTCTCCTGCGCTGCAGGCAGACTCTTTACTGTCTGAGCCACCAGGAAAGCCCATGCTTATACCTTTGTGCTGAGACAAAGAACTCAGCAATTTATTTAAGATTACTCAGTTGGTAAATGCTAGAAAAAAATAGAGATATTGAATGTAAGTACTAAATGAACTTAGATGTCTGTTAATTCAAATTTTACATTGTCTAATATTTAATTTTCATATTTTACAGGTAGGAAAAAACTGAAGACAAGTAGAGAATGGCTCATATCTTGCTATGACTCTTAAACCAGGACTATGTTCATTGTGCTACAGTCTGTGCTACACAGACCAATTTCCTCTCTTTGCTCTGAGATTATCTTTGGATTTTTCCCATTGCAAAATTATTTAAGCATCTCATACATGCATGTATTGGATCAAATAACAGACAGAAAATTAATAGAAAATCCAGGAAGAAGACTTAAAAGAGTAATTTTCCTTCTTCCCCAAATCCCAAAACTAAACTGGACAATAAATAGCTTTTTATTCACTTGAATTCACCCCATTAACACTGCATGAATTAAACGTGCCATTTCAGAAGGAACACGGCAGCATCACTTAGTGTCCCAGACCACAACTTGGCAGCCAAAAGAGAATCCGGAGTCCGTGACAAGGGAGAGAAGAGGAAGTCTTCCAATGTGATTTCCAGAGATGGAGAGGCAGTGATGCAGAGAAATAAAGGATGGCAGTGCCAAAGGGCAGGGATGGATTTGGACAGTCCTCTTTAATCTCAGTGGTGGGAAAAGGCTTGGCCTTGAGTGACATGGATTAGTTGCATATTTGAGGGATGAAAGGGTTTGTAGCTTCTGAATGGTTTTCTTCCTCAGGTGAGGCCCAACCAGGTCTGCAGGAAGAAAGAGCAAAGCTGCCACAAGTTGAAAAGAGTTTAGAACTGGGTCTTCTGGGAACTGGCTTGGCCAAAGAGCCTCTGGGTAGGTCTGAGATATGCTCCTCTGGGCACGTTATGAAATGCTGTCAACATCCTAAATCTCCTCCTTTTATAAATTCAGGCCTATTGCATGGCCCCCTCTGCACTGAGCCTTTCTAATGTTCTCATTTCTACAGACACTGAAGTCCCAACTGAAACAAAGTCAAACCTTAATTGCCAACTTTAGATTCTCTGTGGATATCTGGTCTACCCTGTAGTGATCCCTCAATTCTATATCCCTATTAGAATATTCATGGGTGTAGGGGTAATAGAAAGAGCACTGGGCAGAAAGGTAGGAGGCTAGGACTTGGTTCTAGAACGTACATGGAATGAAGGAAGCAGGAGTCTTATACACAAGGCTGCATATTGGTTTTGAATCTAATTAAATGTTGCAATTATCAGTAGTAATAGCTTGATCACTGTGTTTATTGCTTTCTGGCCCCTGTTTCTCCAACGAACTTCAACATATTTTCCAGGAGACTCTACTGGTTTCCCAGCTTGCTATCGCCCAGCAAACTGTGCCTCAGTATTTGGGCTTAGTCACATTTTGTGCTGCGTATATTCTGAATGTGTCATTCAGATAGTCAATAAGTATTTTTTGTGACTCTACTATACATACCATATATATATATGTGTGTGTGTGTGTGTGTGTGTATGGGGAGAAAGAAGAAGAAAAGGAAGAAGGAGAGGAGAAGGGAAAGGAAGAACAAGAGGAATAAAAGAGGAGGGTAAGGGTTGGTTTTCTGCCTTTAATGAGATTAGAGTCAAAAGAGGAAGTCACATAATAATGTGGAATTACAAACATTTGAGTGTCCCAAGCATTGTGTAAAAGAGAAGCACAGAGAAAACTTTACTTGGGGACCTAAAATGTGTAGGGAAATCGTTGTTGTTTAGCTGCTCAGTCGTGTTTGACTTTGTGACCCCTGTCAGGCTGAGGAGTCCATGCGATTTTCCAGATGAGAATATTGGAGTGGGTTGCCATTTTCTTCTCCAGGAGATCTTTCCAACCCAGGGATCAAACTTGCATCTCCTACACTAGCAGGCATTGGTGTGCAGATTCTTTACAGCTGAGCCAAGAAGAGCCATCCTAAGTCTGTGTAGGAGAATCAGGATGATTTCTTTTGTGTAGTTACCATTTTGAAGGATGACTAGATTTCAGCCAGATGAAAAGAGCAAAATTGGTTCTAGGAAGAGCAAAAAATCAATGAGCAAATCTTACAAATGAGAGAGAACATTGGAGGAACTTCAGCTGCGGTTGTAGAGAATCAGGGTGAGGTGAGGGGAGTGATGAGAGTTGAGGCAGGACATCTAGGCAGTGTTCAGATCCTGCAGTGCCTTGGAAGTGAGGTAAAGGATGCTAGACTCTTGTCTAGTGCTGTGTTTGTGTTTATGGGGCCACTGCTGAGTAGAGCCTTGCCTACAGTACCATCTTAGTAAATCCAAAGTTCAATGTGCAGTTGACCCAGAAGAATCCCCTAAAGTGTTTCTCTTTGTTCACTCTTCAGACTCCTCTACTAGAGATATTATGGGAAATGGGATCTTCATGTACCTGGGCCTCAGTTTTCTCATCTGTTTGATGGGTCATTAAGATAACTATATGCAGCAGTATATGAAACAGCTTCCCAGGTGGTGCTGTTGGTAAAGAACCTGCCTGCCAATGCAGCAGATGAAAGAGACATGGGTTCAATCCCTGGGTCAGGAAGATCCCCTGGAGGAGGGCATGACAACCCACTCCAGTATTCTTGCCTGGAGAATCCCACGGACAGAGACACCATAGAGTTGCAAAGAGTCAGTCATGACTAAAGAGAGTTAGCACACACACACCGTATATGCAAAGGTCCTAGGTAATTGAGTAAAAGTTCTTAACCTTTGCTCCATTCCATGCTTTTAAGTTTAGAAAATCACTGATACCATCATATAAAGGAAAATTATCCTACATTGTTAGGCTATATACACCTGGTGATCCCAGGAGGAATGTCAAACTTTAAAATATGTATATATATGTCCCAAAGTCTCTTTTACAAAGCATACTGATATCATAAAGCTGATTCTCAGAAAGTTGAAACAATTCAACTGTCACTTAGCTACTTGATGATAATAACGGAAAAGGAACCCAATCTTACTTGTCTAGGCTTCTTCTTCTCTGGTCAGTTTTTTCTGCAATTCCTCATCTTCAGTTCCTTTCCATCCTCACCGTTCACACCAGTGCTTAATCATCATTCTGCCTCTAAATATGTGCCCCAAGGGTAGTCACTCAGGTGTGTATTGTGCAACTCTGCTCTGTCTTCTGTAAAGTAAGGACAAGAAGACCTTAGCCCTGCATTCTTCTCTCAGATCAGCTAATGTAGTCACATGGAACAAAGCAAGTGAGAGAATGCACTAGACTGTCCGATCCCTGTGAATCCTTGCAGAGCTATCATCATGACATTTGTGCTGCCCAGTTTTGTGGGAAATGAGGAGACCAGAAGGAAGTGAAAGGACATTCATTAAAATCCCAGAGGAAGACTAGGTCTTATTATTTGTATGAAGAAAAATAATAACTCAGAACCCCAAGAGCACTTTGGCATGAATTCAAATGCTAAATGTTCTAATCCTAAATCTTTCTCAGTTGAAACCTTTTGTCTCTATTTGGTCTATAAAACCTAGCTTTCCTTTGATACAATCTCTCAGCAAATCATTCCACGTTTACCCTTCAAATACCTCTCCCATCAATTTTTCTCTCCATCTACTTGCTATTTTCATGATTCAAGGTCTCAGAACCTTCCCTAGGTCTCTTCACAGTTTTTTTTTTTCCCTATCTTAATTGATAGTTATATTTTCCCAGATGAATCTTTTTAAGTCCTAGTGTTGGTCAAGTCTTTACCAAAACTAGGTTATGCTTCCCAATCAACTACAGAAGACGTTCTAAGCTCAACTCCCAAGCCTGAAATCCCAGGCCCTTTACAGCTGTTCGTGTTTTGCCCTTGTCAACACTACCAGGTACTGATCTCCCAATGGCACCCCACTCCAGTACTCTTGCCTGGAAAATTCCATGGATGGAGGAGCCTGGTAGGCTGTAGTGCATGGGGTCGCTGAGGGTCGGACATGACTGAGCGACTTCCCTTTCACTTTTCACTTTCATGCATTGGAGAAGGAAATGGCAACCCACTCCAGTGTTCTTGCCTGGAGAATCCCAGGGATGGGGGAGCCTGGTGGGTTCTGTCTATGGGGTCGCACAGAGTCGGACAGGACTGAAGCGACTTAGCAGCAGCAGCAGCATGCTAAATCACTTCAGCCATGTCTGACTTTGTGTGATGCAATGGACTGCAGCCTGCCAGGCTCTTCTGTCCATGGGATTCTCTGGGCAAGAATACTGGAGTGGGTTGCCATGCTCTCATCCAGAGGATCTTCTTGACCCAGGGATTGAGCTCACATCTTTTATGTCTCCCGCACTAGCAGGCAGGTTCTTTACCACGAGCGCCACCTAGGAAGCCCCTGGTCTCCTTTATTTTCCCTAAACTTGAGCTAAAGGATTGACTTTGTTTGCTGGTATTGCTCTTTTGATCAAAAAGCTCCCTCTGGTTGTATTCTTCCCTGCCCTCAACCCCAAACTATGCGTGCTTTTACATCTGCATAAGTGTCTCTTCTTCCATGAAGGCTCCAATGATCATCCAACCTTATCCCTAAACACTAACATTTCCAGCTGGAAATGTCCTCCAAAGTCTTTGTAATTTTTTCCCCCATTCTCAGGCAAAACATTGGTTTATTCACTTACCAAAAAGCTTATTTATGACAATGTTTTGGTCTCTGATTCTATACTATAATCCTTTTGAAGTTGGGGGCTATATCTAATTCTTAACATCAACCTTAGTACTCGCCACAATGCTTGACAAGTGAGAGCTCAGCATATCTTCTGGAAATTAATTGACTGTTCTGAGTACTTTCTATAAATTACAGCAAAGAAGTCTGAAGAGAGCCAAAGGTAGCTCTTATAGAAACAAGAATAACCCCTGAACAATGGTAATGCATAACGTAATTCAGACTGAGAAACGGCAAACCCAGAGAGGGTTTTCTCCCTTCATGTTTATCTTTGGAGGCCTCATGTGAAATATGACTATGAGAGTCTTGGTCTTGCTCAAAATTGTCTTGTTTTTCTTCTCTTTCCTGGCCCTCCCCCACCTCACTTTCTTTTTATAATGTTCTTAAAAGTTGAGAATGGTTTATCTTAGCATTTGTAAGTTTATTTGTGGATGCAATTGCGAAGCTCATCATGTCAGTTTTATGAGAAGTCTGAGTCCATTGTCCTTAGAAAACGAAAATGATTAACATTGATTTGTTTTGTTACCCAATTGTTTAAATTATAATAACTCTCCATCAGGGTTTTTTAAGTACAGCTGTGTTTATGGATTAAGATCTACTGACTCAAATATTTACAGTGTTCCAAAAATTACGAGAACATACAGTGTCAGGAATTTTCCATAGGCTGTTCCTTTGAGCCGAAGTGAGTTTCTGTTCAACTTGAAGAGAAGGCTTTAGACGATTTCAGAGGACACGGACAGGTCTATGTAATTCATCCCCAGATAGGCCCCAAATGGAATAGCTCCACAGAAGAGAAACATTGGTCAAATGGTCATATTAACAGTCATCCTAGGCTGTATTAACAGAGCAGAGATAAAAGGGTAGAGGCCCCAGCATTATGAAGGACAGAACCTACTAGCTTATCAAATCTAACCTGTTGCTTTCTCTTAACTTCTATATTGCTTAAAGATGCCTCTGCCTTTAAACATTTGAAACACAGCTGGCCTGGAGTGGGGACAGAGAAGCCACTTTCTAGTTCTGGGACAAAGCATTTTTCTAGATCTTTTGTTCCAATATATGAATAATGGTAGGTAGGGGAACATGAAAAGACATCATGATTCTCTGCACATAAATATGTTCAGTGGACTCTCAGGGGATTCTTTTTCCTTTAAGCCAGATTCTGCTCTTGGAAACATTGGCTTCAAAGTGGTAATTTTCCCAGATGAATCTTGTAAATAGATAGAGAGGACACTATCTGGGAATTTGAAACTGAGGGTTCCAGCTTGTCTCTTCAGCTGTTGCACTTCTGCTCCCTTGGTTCCATCACGTATCTGTCTACTCTTCATGCCTAGCTTGAGGCTGCTCTATGACAGGGTTGTAAATGCCTTAATTGGCCTTGTGTGCTATGTCACAGTGCCAAGTTCATGTAAGACCTAAAAAAGGGGTTTGTTGAAGAAACAGAGAAAAGGAAGGAGGTAGAGAGGGAGGAAAATGCAAAGGGAGGAAAGGAAGGAAGGAAGAAATCTACAAATAAAATAAGCATATTTCAGTTCAGTTCAGTCACTCAGTTGTGTCCGACTCTTTGTGACCCGTGAACTGCAGCACACCAGGCTTCCCTGTCCAACACCAACTCCTGGAGCTTGCTCAAACTCATGTCCATCAAGTCGGTGATGCCATCCAACCATCTCATCCTCTGTTGTCCCCTTCCCCCCCGGCCTTCAATCTCCTGCCTTCAGTTAGGTGAGCATATTTGTCCTACCCAATTCATAGGATAGGTGGTAGATGGAGAGAGAACACACACATAAATAACCCACACCATCTTTATAGCCTTTATAGTTTACAAACGACTTTCACATCCATTATCTAATTTGATTTCCCAAAGTCCCTTGAACTACGTTGGACAGGGATAATAACCCCATGTCTGATTGGTGATTGAGCTGATACTCAGATCATTGAAATTATTCACCCAAGGTTACACAGGTAAATTGTGGGTTGGGACTTGGCCTCCATTTTTTAACTTAAAATACCCTGGATAATACACCATTCTAGTTAGATGTACTTTTGGAATTCAGAGAAAGAAAATATAAATTTGAATTAAAACAATGACAAAGAAGACAGGAAATATATTTTAGATAAGTTGGTTATCAAAGCATTATTTGTCCAGAAAGAAAATTAAGTTTTCTAAGAATCGCCAAAGTAATTGATAGAACATAATGCTTAAACCATTTCTTTCAGAATTTTCCACAGTTTATTGTGATCCACACAGTCAAAGGCTTTGGCATAGTCAATAAAGCAGAAATATATGCTTTTCTGGAACTCTTTTGCTTTTTCAATGATCCAGTGAATGTTGGCAATTTGATCCCTGGTTCCTCTGCCTTTTCTAAAACCAGCTTGAATATCTGGAAGTTCATTGTTCATGTATTGCTGAAACCTGGCTTGGAGAATTTTGAGCATTACTTTACTAGCGTGTGAGATGAGTGCAATTGTGCGGTAGTTTGAGCATTCTTTGGCATTGCCTTTCTTTGGGATTGGAATGAAAACTGACCTTTTCCAGTCCTGTGGCCACTGCTGAGTCTTCCAAATGTGCTGGCATATTGAGTGCAGCACTTTCACAGCATCATCTTTCAGGATTTGAAAGAGCTCAACTGGAATTCCATCACCTCCACTAGCTTTGTTCATAGTGATGCTTTCTAAAGCCCACTTGACTTCACATTCCAGGATGTCTGGCTCTAGGTGAGTGATCACACCATCGTGATTATCTTGGTCGTGAAGATCTTTTTTGTACAGTTCTTCTGTGTATTCAGAAAACTAAGATCATGGCATCTGGTCCCATGACTTTGTGGGAAATAGATGGGGAAACAGTGGAAACAGTGTCAGACTTTATTTTGAAGGGGCTCCAAAATCACCGCAGATGGTGATTGCAGCCATGAAATTAAAAGATGCTTACTCCTTGGAAGGAAAGCTATGACCAACCTAGATAGCATATTGAAAAGCAGAGACATTACTTTGCCAACAAAGGTCCATATAGTCAAGGCTATGGTTTTCCAGTGGTCATGTATGGATGTGAGAGTTGGACTGGGAAGAAAGCTGAATGCTGAAGAACTGATGCTTCTGAACTGTGGTGTTGGAGAAGACTCTTGAGAGTCCCATGGACTGCAAGGAGATCCAACCAGTCCATTCTAAAGGAGATCAGTCCTAGGTGTTCATTGGGAGGACTGATGCTGAAGCTGAAACTCCAATACTTTGGCCACCTCATGTGAAGAGTTGACTCATTGGAACAGACTGATGCTGGGAGGGATTGGAGGCAGAAGGAGAAGGGTACGACAGAGGATGAGATGGCTGGATGGCATCACCAACTCTATGGACATGAGTTTGGGTGAGCTCCGGGAGTTGATGATGAACAGGGAGGCCTGGCGTGCTGCAATTCATGGGGTCGCAAAGAGTTGGACACAAAATCCAGCTAACTGTTATGGTGTTTTGAGGGTAAAGATGAAGGCGTTTGAAGTCAGACCTATCTGCTTTTTAGTACCAATTCAGCTACTTATCCATTCTGTGACCCTGGATCATGTGGACTTTGAGTCTGTTTTTCAATCTGTAAGTGGCTTTAGTAATACTTGTTTCATACAGCAGTAATGAAGCATAAATACAATAATCTATAGAAAACATTGTACATGTTAATAATAAGGCCATTACTCAGAAAGGGAGAATGGTTCCCTTTGAGAACCTCCTTGCATTTCTGGGATGCTATCATTCTAGGTGAGAACAGTGTCCTGTCCTGGCATTCTCTTCATAACCATAGAACAACAAGCCTAATCCTTGTCAATCCACCTGACAACAGATGAAATCCTGAAGAATGCTGAAACATGGGCAGTTCTCTCCCTGGGAACATTCTGTGCCAGGCAGTGGGAAAGAGCTGAAACGGCAGCAATGGAGGCTTGTTGAACTCTGCTTGCATCAAGTACCTCACCTTCCTGGAGACACTCCGTCCCAAGCTTTCCAGAGAATATCCTAGCCTGGCTTTGCCCACCTTTTATACCAATCTATGACTGCGTCTGACTTCTTTGACTTCTTTACAAAAGTGAAACTAATCTGCAAAAATTTGCTTGATTCATTCACCGATTGCTTCAATCATTCATTCATTTATCCAAACCATCATGACTGCATCTGAGTGTCAGGTCCCTTTCTGATTTTGCACAAAAATAATGATTTTAAGGCCAGGGCCACTGAATCCCCATTCTAATAGCTGAGGAATTAAAGACAGCCTAGTTAAAAGAAACAGTGTAGGACTGAGAAAAGAGATCTGAATTAGAATTCTCAGTAGCATCACACATTTGGAATAAGTTATTTTATCTCTTTGAGCCTCAGTTTTCTCATTTGATAAAAGGATGTAATCCCTTCTATTAAGGGTTCCTGGAAGGATTGTTGAATAGATGTGTTTGAATCACTCAACAGATAATAAATATTCATTGTATGCCTCCTCTTCCTTGACATAATATTTCAGAGAAAAAGGAAATTGATTGTTTTAAAGGAGGTGATAAGAAGACATAAGAAGGATAAGACATTCATCTCTCCTTGACATGTTCACAATTAAATATTTTTGAATGAATCATTGAAAGAGTGAGACTCTCAAAGACTTGATGTGTATTTACTTCACATTCTTCAACTTTTCTATCAAAACTAACCACTCAATAAAATTCTAATTGTGAAGAGTTCATGCATCCTGAGAACCAAGGGATTACAACATTCTAAATAGATAAGGATCTACAGAAATGTTCCAGTACATTTCCATTTTTTTCTGTCCTCATTCTACAGGGATCTTTGCTACTTCATGCCCGTTAAATATTGTTAGACCCATCAGAATAGCTCAAATTAAAAAAAAAAAATGACAACACCACATGGACGAGTATGTAGAGTAACTTGGTACAATAAGGATAATTCAGGAAAGGTTAATGAAGAGATGATTTATGAAGGCATGATCATGGTCAGGGAAATCAACAAGAGATGGTGCAGCACACGAGACAAGCAATAGTGGAAGCTACTAGCATCCTTAGCCTGATGGGAGGAGTAAAGGGAACAGTGTCATTAGAGTCTAGAGAGAGCAGCCTGTGGTTGTGGTTCATGAGCTCTGAAGTGGTGGTGGGCTTTGGATGAATGACCAGTCACTGCTTGTACGGGATCTAACAAGGAGCAGAAGAATAAAATGCCACTCTCAGTCATCTCTCTCCCTTCAATCTCTCACCTGTTCCTTCCGGGGGCCAAATCCAACTGAACATCAGTGGGCAGATGTTGCCCACCGATCTATCATGTAAATAGATCGTCACTGATATATCATGTAGAGGTCTGCCTCTCAGGTCAGAGAGCAGATGGGAAAGCAAAGACTAGTCAACATAAGCATCATAATCAAGAGAAAATAGAGGCTTGAGGAGGAATGGTGATGTGGCTGGCCCACGTGAAGTTTCCTTAGCAGTTACTTTCTGGCAAGCACTATCCCACATGCTTTTCCTTGCATTGATTAGCTATGGGGACCTACATGGAAAGGAAATCCAAAGAAAGAGGGGATATATGTATATGTATAGCTGCTTCGCTTTGCTGTATAGGAGAAGCTAACACAACATTGTAAAGCAACTACACCCTAACAAAAATTGAAATTAAAATAAGACATTCTCTCTTATTCATTTTAAATAACGACTGTGCCATGGAAAAAATCCAACAAGGCACTGTGAGTCTTGAGGGTATTCTTTAAATAGCTCAAAAACCAATTATTTATAGAAAGTGACTGCCAGCACAAGCATTTCATAGCCTTTGTGGATAATGAACAAGATTGCTGTAGGGGTTAAACAACATGTTTCATAGGGTGCTCATGGAAAACACTGCCAACAATAAGATGCCTTAAAAACACATACATATGCTGCCTAGCAATTCACACTAAAACCTTCCTTCTCTCTTTCTCTCTCTCTATTGCTGACTTGGAAGTTCAGAGTCTTTGAAAAATGTTCTTAATGATACTTAATATGCTATTTTTGCTCCTTGTATAAAGATAAACATAAAATAAATTCCTTTGGGAACCAAAAAAAAAATATTATCTCATTGAATTCTTACACCAATGCTATGAACACTCTTAAAACTACCAAGTGAAACTGAAATAGTCCATATTAAGCTGTTCTTGATTGGGTTATATAAAATACCAGAAGCATTTAATCAGAGTCGACAAAATGTTGACAGAGGGGGGAAAAGCTGTAACAGCGTGGAAGGTGAAACCTCAGACCCCAAAGCTTCTCATCTGCCAGAGGTCTGGGCATTTGTCACTTAAAGGAGCTGTGGTTGAAGAATAATTGCCCCGCATAGACGTCCGTGTCCTAATTCCTGAGTCATGTGACCATGTTAGATTACATGTCAAAAGAGGCTCTATAGATGTGATCGAGGTTACATATATTAAGATAGGAAGATTATCCTGATTTATCCTGGCTGGATTTTCCAGGTAGAAGCAGAGGAGTTGTGGTAGAAGGGAGGTCAGGGCGATTGCAAGTGCGAGTATAATCCCCAACGGCTGGCTTCTGTGATGGAGGGGGCAGGTATGAGGGCTAAAAAGGGGCCCTGAAGAACTCAGAGTGGCCTCCAGCTAACAGCCACAAAGGAAATAGGGACTTTTGTTCTACAACCTTATGGATCGTGGATTCCTCCAACAACCTAAATGAATTCTTCTTTGGAGCCTCCTGTTGAGAGCCCAAGACAGCTGGCAGGTTGATTTCAGCATTGTGAGACTGAAGACAGAGGAACAGCTGAGTGAACCCAGGTTTCTGGCCTAGAGAACAGTGAAATAATAAATAAGTGTTGTTTTACTTCACTGTGTGTGGTAGTTTTTTGTTTTGTTTTTCTTTTTTAATGGCAGCAATATAAAGCTAACACAAGTGTGCATATAACTTGGTTTGGAACCCCAGAAGCTCTGAGCTCTGTGGAGACATTCCTGTCCAAGCTCCTCATACTAAAGGAATCTTAACTTCTACCTGCCTCTTAAATATTGTTGTACCCACCAGAATAGCCCAAATTAAAAAAAAAAAAAAAAAGAATTGACAACACCAGATGGCTGAGCATGTAGAGCAACCAGAACTCTCATACAATGTTCATGGAAACATAAAATGGTATTATTGCTTTGGAAATACTTGTTGCGGTTTCTTATAGAACTAAACATATAACAATACTATCCACCAGTAATCCTAATTGTAGGCATTGGCCTAAGAAAATAAAATCATATGCCAAAAAAACTACCTTTACATGAATATTCAAAGAAGATGTAGTCAAAATAGCCCCAAACTGGGAATGGCCCAGGTTTATATCAATAGGAGGATGGAGGAGAAAAAAAAAAAAACAAAACACTGTGATAACTTCATAATAGAGGATATGATACAAAATGTCCAGAATAGGCAAATCCATAGAGATATAAAGTAAAATAATGATTGCCAGAGGCTGAGAAGAAAAGATTAAAAAACGCTTACTCCTTTGAAGGAAAGTTATGATCAACCTAGACAGCATATTCAAAAGCAGAGACATTACTTTGTCAACAAAGGTCCATCTAGTCAAGGCTATGGTTTTTCCAGTGGTCATGTATGGATGTGAGAGTTGGACTATAAAGAAAGCTGAGTGCCGAAGAATTGATGCTTTTGAACTGTGGTGTTGGAGAAGACTCTTGAGAGTCCCTTGGACTGCAAGGAGATCCAACCAGTCCATCCTCAAGGAGATCAGTCCTGGGTGTTCATTGGAAGGACTGATGCTGAAGCTGAAACTCCAATACTTTGGCCACCTGATGCAAAGAGTTGACTCATTTGAAAAGACTCTGATGCTGGGAAAGATTGAGGGCAGGAGGAGAAGGGGATGACAGAGGATGAGATGGTTGGATGGCATCACGGACATGGGTTTGGGTGAACTCCGGCAGTTGGTGATGGACAGGGAGGCCTGGCGTGCTGCGGTTAACGGGGTCACAAAGAGTGAGACATGACTGAGCGACTGAACTGGAACTGGAACTGGGACAAAAAGAAGGATTGAGGAGTAACTGCCAATGTGTACATGATTCCTCTTGGTGGTGATGAAATTTTCTGGAATTAGGTAGTGGTAATGGTTACACACCTTGTGAATATACTAACAACCACTAATTTGTATACTTTAAAGGGGTAAATTTATGCTATATTAATCATATCTCAGATTCTTTAAAAAAACATAAAAGAAAAAGAACAAATTATAGACTTTTACTATAGGAATCTTTTTTTAAATTTACTTTTTTATTGAAGGATAATTGCTTTACAGAACTTTGTTGTTTTCTGTCAAACCTCAACATGAATTGGCCATAGGTATACACAAAAATATGGAGTGGTTCACAAACTTGCATGTCATCCTTGTGCCGGGGACATGCTAATATTCTCTGTGTCGTTCCAGTTTTAGTATATGTGCTGCTGAAGTGAGCGCTACAGGGATCTTAATTACTGTATGCCTCTTAACTATGTAATGACACAGATGAATTGCAAAAACTTAGTGCAAAAGAAGCTTCACACAAAAGAGTAAATAATTCCTAATCTCACTGATGTGAAAGTTTAGAAGAAGCAAAATTAAACTATGGCAAAACCAATTAGGAAAACTAGTTGCATTTAGGATGATAGGAGTGAAGACTGTGGAGTGGGATGAAAAGATTTTGGTGTGATGGTACTGTTTTATATCTTGATAGATGTTTGGGTCACAAAGGTATATGCATTTGTCAAACCTCATCAAATAGTAACTCAGGATTTGTGCATCCACTGCATGTACATTTCATCCCACAAAAAATAAAAAAATACTGAACTTCAGTAAAGCCTATGTAGGCATAAAAAACAATATTGTATTGTCAGATAAACAGAGGGATGGATGGATAAAGCAAGCATATAGTAAGATGCTAATTGTAGAATCGAGAATTATGTTTGAAATTTTCATAGTAATACGTTGGCCAAAAAGTTTGTTTGGGTATTCCATACCGTCTTATAGAAAACTCAAATGAACATTTTGGCCAATCCAATAAAATGACAGAAAAATACTGCTTTCTCTTTTCTTGAATATTTATAATGAAGGGTGTTGTTGTTTAGTCACTAAGTCATGTCTGACTCTTTGCAAGCCCATGGACTGTAGCTCACAAGGCTCCTCTGTCCATGGGGTTTCCCAGGCAAGAATACTGGACTGGGTTACCATTTCCTTCTCCGGGGATCTTCCCGACCCAGGGGTCAAACCTGCATCTGCTGCACTAGCAGATTTCTTCATGGCTGAGCTGCCAGGAAATCCCCATAATGAAGGACACTCATCTCATAATACCGTCCAAATTATTGTTCAACAGCTCTTGATGTCAGAATCATCTTCCAGACAGTAAGATTTTGCTTTAATTCCATCTAGCAGCCCTTGCTTCATCTTCTGGGATCCTCTAGATAAAGTCTACTCCCAAAACCCTTTAGAAGGCTGCCTGGGGTAGTGTAAGAACATGAATTATGGAGGCTTCATGACCTGCTTCTGTCCCTGCTACGTCACTGCTCTAAGTGTAGTTCTCCAACCAGCCACCAAGGCACACTTGATAGTCTGTTAGAAATGCAGAATCCTGGGCCTTGTCTCAGCACTACTGAATCAGAATCTGCAATTTAACAAGATCCTTGAATCCTCTGAGTGCAAGTCAAAGTTTAAAGAATAAGCTGGAGCAATAAAGCAAAAATATAAATGTTCTTGTACCAGGGTAGTAGCATTAGGGAGAGTGAATTCAACAGAATAAAGACATTTTTAGGAGCAATAACTTAAAGAACTAGTAGAGTGAGAGTGAGGGGGGATGGGTAAGAGAGAACCTGGACCTGAGAATTCTTAGTGTCTGCTGTTTGGCTGACATGGACACAATGCCAGACTTAAGGAATATGTCTGTCCTTAGCTGCTTCACCTCTCGAGCTTTACTTTGATATGCTCTCCAAAGAGTTTTGCTTTGATATCCTCTCCAAAGCTTCCCTGGTGGCTCAGATGGTAAAGAATCCACCTGCAATGTGGGAGACCTAGGTTCAATCCCTGAGGGGGGAAGATCCCCTGGAGGAGGACATGGCAACCCACTCCAGTATTCTTGCCTGGAGAATCCCCATGGATAGAGGAACCTGGCGGGCTACAATCCATGGGGTCACAAAGAGTCAGACACGACTAAGTGACTAAGCACACACCAAATATGAAACCTCCTTCTTCCAGTCTGGTGCTTCTATGAACAAAACTCTTGAAAATCTTTGCAAGGTTTTGCCCTCATTTTGCTCATCCAAAGGCACTTTCGAAGTGAATAATATGGCTTTCCTTCCATTTCCTGCCTCCTCCTTCCAATTATGTAAACACACCACCAGTGTTTTAAGCATTAAAAAGGAAAACATGATATAGATCAATTCATCAATATTTCTAAATGAGGCTTTTTCATGATAGAATGTCTACCCAGGGACTAGGGCTCTGCCTTCTTAATACTGATAACCTTGGTTACTGGGACTTCCTGGAGGGTCTTTTGTTTTGATGCTGTTTTAATGAACACACAAACACTGTTTTCCAACTCAGAACAAATGTCCAGAAACACGTCCCCTCCTCACCCTTCAGGAGTCCTTTCCTGATTTTGCAACTCTTTTTAACTCTAATGGTCCTTGCTGGTGGTGAACGTTCCCTCTGAGCACGCTGGGAGCTCACCTAATTGGGTCTGTCTCATTGTGACCTGAAACAGCGTTGACCTAGGGCTGACTCCCTGGCCATCTCATCCTTCAGGGTTCAGCTCCAATAGGACAAACGACACATGCTTGGAGAAGCCCGCTCTAACTTTCCTACCTGCCTCTCAGTGTGGCTCAGGCAGTTAGTAACCTCTTGGATTACGTACATCCTTCTGTTCTAATTATAGGCGGAAGAAATAGATATATTAACCTAACAGCTGCCCTAAAATCCTCCTGGGGTGGGAAATGTTTGTCTATCAAAGTACCTTGATTAACTCCTTGTAGTGGAAGGTGAGACCCTGAGGACACGGTTAGAAAAAGTCAGGAAGTGAAAGAGATTTGTAAATTGCTCAGTATTGCGAAATCAGTGAGGCTGAGGAGTAGAAGAGAGCAGAGAAGTGAGGGGAAATGGCAATATGGCAAAAGATTAGAGACTGAATGCTGAGCACCTGTGAAGCTTGACGGTTGCACTCTGGTCATCTGATTACCATAACTGATAGCACAATGGTTATCTCCACCTCTCCCTGGAGGAGAAAGAGCATGGGAAATAAAGAACAGAAAGTCTTTATGGAAATAGTGCTATGGATGTGGAGATGCATTGATAAGCACAGTATCTCACTTATTCAAAAATAACAAATTCTAACATAGTCCATGACCTGGGGAATAGACCATGAAAGGCATGTAACTGGCATCAAAGTGTAAATAGCAATCCTCAATAATAAAGCATAGCTGTCATTGACAGAGCTCGCACATCAGACACTTCACTGAATGTTTCTCCTCATACACCGTATTGTGCAATACATGCAAATACCACGTGCATAGTTTCCGTATTTCTGACAAGGAAACTAAATCTTGGAAGGCTAAATGAATGCCAAAGTTCTCTGCGTTAGATTATGATGGACCTTGCTCTCATTCCCAAAAGCTCATTCTTCACCAGACGCATCTCAACCAGACACATCATCCGCAGGATAATCCAAAGGGCCTATTAAACCGTATCTCCATCTTTTAGCCATAAAATCGTCCCTTGGGTTACAGAAGAGTTTATTTACACTATATGTAACAATTTAAGGATTTCCCAGGTGGCACTGGTGGTAAAGAACTGCCTGCCAATACAGAAGATATAAGAGATGTGGGTTCGATCCCTGGGTTAGGAAGGTCCCCTGGAGAAGGGAATGGCAACCCACTCCAGTATTCTTGCCTGAAGAATCCTGTGGACATAGAAGCCTGGCGGGCTACAGTCCATGGGGTTGCTCAAAGTCAGACACAACTGAAGCAACTTAGTGTGCACACACACACACACACACAAACACACAGCAACAACAACAACAATTTAATGTTATGCAACTATTTGGGTTATTTATTTAAACATCCAAAATTAAACATTTAATGAGAAATGGTGGTAAGGAAACCTGAGAAGTAGATGCATTGATAACGTCAACAAGTGTTGTGAAACTGAATACCAGTGGGTGAAGATAAAAGGAACAACAACAACAACAACAACAACACCCAATCCAAACATTAAGAAACATGGGTTCTAGGCCAAGCAGCCCAAGTGGTCACAGTACTTGGGTGCAGAACATGGCTATGAAGAGCGCTAAAAAGAAATCTTGTTTTCTGTTTCCCATTTCAACGTAGCACGAAGGGACAAAATCCACTGAAAATTCAACGCAAATGGCTAAAATTAATGGTGGTGTGATGGAACAGCTCTCGCTATGGAAAGAGCTTTACGCTGGCCTTGCTCATGTTGGTGCTCTGACCAGAGGACCCCACCGTTCTGAGTCATCCTTGCTCTTCTCCATAGCTGGAATATTAATTGTACCTATTTCTGAGGAGCTTTGTGAAGAGGAAGTGATGACATCTGTAACAGGCTTGGCGCATATTATGTTCAGTACAGCTCTGTTAAGTCACATTTAAGGACAGCCTCATTGCCCAAATGGAAAAGTTCTGGCATTCGGAAGGGATTTCCAACATGGAGCAGGTCTTTTCTGAAAAAGTGTACGGTATTCACTCATCATTATGAGGAGAAACGGGAGGTGGCTTTCCCACCCCTGGGTTATCGGTCTCCACTTTGTGAGGAAAGCCACAGCGTGTCAGATCCACTCGCTTTCACTCTTCCCATCCCAAGCAGCATCGCCCAGGAGACAGAAATAGCATTCATCGAAAGCCGCAATTACCTCATTTCACTGGCCTGTTTATATGAGATGTGCCTTGCTCACAGTGACTGCACGGGGCCAAAAGTCCAGCAAACAGAGCCGCTGCTTGTCCAAGAAACGGCCCTGCAAACAAGAGGGCACAGCGTGTTCCCTGAGTAGATTGGGACCCTTAGCTGTTTTGTGGGTGTTTTTGTTTTTCAAGCCAGAAACAGTGTCTGCAAACTCCTGGGGAATTCCCAAGCCCTATTCGTCAGGCGGCCAGGCTTCCTCTGACATCATCTCTGAGTGATGCGGGGCAGAGAGAGGGTCACACACGAGGCAATCCCTGGGCAACACTAGCACGATTGCGGGAAGTGAGAGGGCTGGTGCCAGCGTGGTCAGAAAAACAAGGCGAACTTTCTGAAACAGTGCCTGGTATTTGGTGGGTATTCAAGCAATCAGTCGTGAACAAAACTGACTTCCAGATTGTGCATCCAGTATATAACAGAGATGAGATTTCAACTAGGGCGACCAGTTGTCATGGTTTACCTGGGGCTAATGGGCTTCTCTGGAGATGTGACTTTGGGTGCTAAAATCAGGAAGTGTGTGCATGCTAAGTTACTTCAGTCATGTCCAGTTCTTTGTGACCCCATGGACGGTAGCCCACCAGGTTCCTCTGTTCTTGAAGTTCTCCAGGCAAGGATACTAGAGTGGGTTGTCATGCCCTCCTCCAGGGGATCTTCCCAACCTAGGGATCAAACCCATGTCTCTTATATTTCTTGCATTAGCAGGTAGGTTCTTTACCACTGGAACCACCTGGGAAGCCCCCAAATCAGGAAAGTCTTGGGTAAATTGAATTGAGTTTATCACATTAGTTTCAACCCAGATTTGTCTGACTCTAGAACTCATGCCATTAAACATAAAACAAAAACCTGTCCTCAAGGAGACTTAAGTTTAATAGGGGAATTAAACATGGAACAGATAATCATCATATATATTGAGAGGGCCTATTGCTTTAGAGAAGGATTAACAGCTAAGCCAAGCACCATTCGGCAGCATCCATCATTCCTCCTTTCTAAGAGCTATCCAGTTTTGTTCAGGAAATCCTTCTACTAAACATGTGTTTCAATGAGCTGGGCCCTGAAACTGCATTCCCCTTGTCACTGATTGGTTTAGGAATGGGCATGTGACATTATGCTGGCCAATGAAACACGAGAAAAAGCCTTAGGGTCAGATTCTTGGAAATGTTTCCTTGTTCTTAAAAAGAAACCAAGGTCAACAAAAGCTCATTTCACACACTGGCTGTATTTATGTCTGTAAGTGACATTTAGAACCATGGTGGCTGTTTTAGATTTATCAAGGGACTAGAGCTAGGCTGGATGATGGGGAAGGTAGAAAGGACCTGCATCTTTTATGACATCATTGAGCTATTAAATGAACTGACCTACAGCCATCATACCTGAGGACTGAAGTGCATTGCCTTTATGACTGAAATCATTTGAGACAAGACGTTTTGTTCTATAGTCTACAACATTAAAAAATATACTCTATCCAAATGTGACATGCCATCAGATGAAGCAGAGATGCTCACCAGTTGATGACACAAGGGAAGGCTTTAGGAAGGATAAAACACTTTAACTGTGCTGTGGAAGAAGGATATAATTTCAGTCGACAAAACAGGCATAGGAAATAGCACTAGTAAAACTACAGAGGAAGTGTAACCTAGGAATAGCTGGAGAAAAGCAAGTAGTCTAATTTGGCTAACACAGAGGTTTATGAAAGTGATCAATGGAACAGGAAGCAGGAAATGTACTCCGGAAGTAAATCATAAAAGACATGAGTCCCAGGCTAAGTAAATTAGACTTTCCCCATAAATGATGAGAGAGCCACGAGAGACAGGTGGCTAGAACATCACCATACACCATCCGCAAACTATTGTTGACCACTCAGATTTCTCCTTCATTTAGATTTGCTGACTACATAGAGCTATAATTCTCAACTTTGGAAGCATGCTAGAATCATCTGAGGTGATTATAATCACCTCTTTCCTCTCTATATATGCCACATACATGGGGTGTGAACAGAGTATATTGCTCTGGGACTGCATGATTTTTACTTTGTGTTAAGCTCCTCGGTGCAAATCACGTTTGAGAATAATGGACTTGGCCATCTATAACTGTGTATTTTCAGTTTCAGTTCAGTTCAGTTGCTCAGTCATGTCCAACTCTTTGTGACTGCATGAATCACAGCAGGCCAGGCCTCCCTGTCCATCACTAACTCCCGGAGTTCACTCAAACTCATGTCCATCGAGTCGGTGATGCCATCCAACCATCTCATCCTTTGTCGTCCCAGTCTCCTCCTGCCCCCAACCCCTCTGAGCATCAGGGTCTTTTCCAGTGAGTCAACCCTTCGCATGTGGTGGCCAAAGTATTGGAGTTTCAGCTTTAGCATCAGTTCTTCCAATGAACACCCGGGACTGATCTCCTTTAGGATGGACTGGTTGGACCTCCTTGCAGTCCAAGGGACTCTCAAGAGTCTTCTCCAACACCACAGTTCAAAAGCATCAATTCTTCGGCATTCAGCTTTCTTCACAGTCCAACACTCACATCCATACATGACCACTGGCAGAACCATAGCCTTGACTAGACAGACCTTTGTTGGCAAAGTAATGTCTCAGCTTTTTAATATGCTATCTAGGTTGGTCATAACTTTCCTTCCAAGGAGTAAGTGTCTTCCAATTTCATGGCTGCAATCACCAACTGCAGTGATTTTGGAGCCCCCCAAAATAAACTCTGATACTGTTTCCACTGTTTCCCCATCTATTTCCCATGAAGTGATGGGACCAGATGCCATGGTCTTCATTTTCTGAATGTTTAGCTTTAAGCCAACTTTTTCACTCTCCTCTTTCACTTTCATCAAGAGGCTTTTTAGTTCCTCTTCACTTTCTGCCATAAGGGTGGTGTCATCTGCATATCTGAGGTTATTGATATTTCTCCTGGCAGTCTTGATTCCAGCTTGTGCTTCCTCCAGCCCAGCGTTTCTCATGATGTACTCTACATATAAGTTAAATAAGCAGGGTGACAATATACAGCCTTGACAGACTCCTTTTACTATTTGGAACCAGTCCTTTGTTCCATGTCCAGTTCTAACTGTTGCTTCCTGACCTGCATACAGGTTTCTCAAGAGGCAAGTCAGGTGGTCTGATATTCCCATCTCTTTCAGAATTGTCCACAGTTTATTGTGATCCACACAGTCAAAGGCTTTGGCATTGTCAATAAAGCAGAAATAGATGTTTCTCTGGAACTCTCTTGCCTTTACGATGATCAGCAGATGTTGGCAATTTGATCTCTGGTTCCTCTGCCTTTTCTAAAACCAGCTTGAACATTTGGAAGTTCATGGTTCACATATTGCTGAAGCCTGGCTTGGAGAATTTTGAGTATTACTTTACTAGCGTGTGAGATGAGTGCAATTATGTGGTAGTTTGAGCATTCTTTGGCATTACCTTTCTTTGGGATTGGAATGAAAACTGACCTTTTCCAGTCCTGTGGCCACTGCTGAGTTTTCCAGATTTGCTGGCATATTGAGTGCATCACTTTCACAGCATCATCTTTCAGGATTTGGAATTGCTCCACTGGAATTCCATCACCTCCACTAGCTTTGTTCGTAGTGATGCTTTCTAAGGCCCACTTGACTTCACATTCCAGGATGTCTGGCTCTAGGTGAGTGATCACTCCATCATGATTATCTGGGTCGTGAAGCTCTTTTTTGTACAGATCTCCTGTGTATTCTTGCCACCTCTTCTTAATATCTTCTGCTTTTGTTAGGTCCATACCATTTCTGTCCTTTATCGAGGCCATCTTTGCATGAAATGTTCCCGTGGTTCTCTAATTTCCTCGAAGAGATCTCTAGTCTTTCCCATTCTGTTGTTTTCCTCTATTTCTTTGCATTGGTTGCTGAGGAAGGCTTTTTTATCTCTTCTTGCTGTTCTTTGGAACTCTGAATTCAGATGCTTATATCTTTCCTTTTCTCCTTTGCTTTTCGCTTCTCTTCTTTTCACAGCTATTTATAAGGCCTCCCCAGACAGCCATTTTGCTTTTTTGCATTTCTTTTCCATGGGGATTGTCTTGATCCCTGTCTCCTGTACAATGTCACAAACCTCCGTCCATAGTTCATCAGGCACTCTGTCTATCAGATCTAGTCCCTTACATCTATTTCTCACTTCCACTGTATAATCATAAGGGATTTTATTTAGGTCATACCTGAGTGGTCTAGTGCTTTTCCCTACTTTCTTCAATTTAAGTCTGATTTTGGCAATAAGGAGTTCATGATCTGAGCCACAGTCAGCTCCTAGTCTTGTTTTTGCTGACTGTATAGAGCTTCTCCATCTTTGGCTGCAAAGAATATAATCAAGCTGATTTCGGTGTTGACCATCTGGTGATGTCCATGTGTAGAGTCTTCTCTTTGTTGTTGGAAGAGGGTGTTTGCTATGACCAGTGCATTCTCTTGACAAAACTCTATTAGCCTTTGCCCTGCTTCATTCTGTACTCCAAGGCCAAATTTGCCTGTTACTCCAGGTGTTTCTTGACTTCCTACTTCTGCAATCCAGTTCTCTATAATGAAAAGGACATCTTTTTTGGGTGTTAGTTCTAAAAGGTTTTGTACGTCTTCATAGAACCGTTCAATTTCAGCTTCTTCAGTGATACTGGTTGGGGCATAGGCTTGGATTACTGTGATATTGAAGGGTTGCCTTGGAAATAAACAGAGATCATTCTGTCATTTTTGAGATTGCATCCAAGTACTGCATTTCGGACTCTTTTGTTGACCATGATGGCTACTCCATTTCTTCTAAGGGATTCCTGCCCACAGTAGTAGATATAATGGTCATCTGAGTTGAATTCACCCATTCCAGTCCATTTTAGTTCACTGATTCCTAGAATGTCGATGTTCACTCTTACCATCTCGTTTGACCACTTCCAATTGCCTTGATTCATGGACCTGATATTCCAGGTTCCTATGCAATATTGCTCTTTACAGCATCACCAGTCACATCCACAGCTGAGTATTGTTTTTGCTTTGGGTCCATCCCTTCATTCTTTCTGGAGTTATTTCTCCACTGATCTCCGGTAGCATATTGGGCCCCTACTGACCTGGGGAGTTCCCTTTTCAGTATCCTATCATTTTGCCTCTTCAGTCTAGTAGAATATCAATCAGTAAGGAATACTTTAGGCTTTCTAACACTTCTCATTTTTGGCTAGTCACTGTCCTATCTACCTCTAAAATAATTAAAAGCATTGGCCTTGTAAATACTCTATTACCACCATGACTGGTATCATTTTAATTGGGATTAAAAGGAAATACATAGAAGTTAAACGACGTGTTCAAACCCAACCTGAATATTAGTATGAGATCTGGGACTAGAAACAAAGCTTCCAAAGTATTTATCTAGCTAGCAGTCCTTTCACAAAACTGAGTTGTTTTTCCAGTTATATCTATTTCCCCAAAAGTTTTCTATTTTTTTGTGTAGAAAACATGTGTTATATTTCTCTGTCCCCTATCTACATCCTCCCACTGTAGCATTCTTGAGTACCTTTCTTTTATATGATTGATTAAATCACCCTTATCTGGCAATTCCAAAACAGTAGCCTGCATCAGAATTACCTGGAGAGCTTGTTAAAACAAACATCTGAGCTTCACCTCCAGAATCCTTACTTCGGTATGTATGAAGTGATTCGTATTCATAGAATATTCTCAGGTGAGGTCTAAGCCACTAGTCCAAAGACCACACTGAGAATCACTGTCTGTGTGTGCTAAGTTGCTTCAGTCATGTCTGACTCTTTGTAACCCAATGACCTCAGCCCACCAGGCTCCTCTCTCCAAGGGATTTCCCAGGAAAGAATACTAGAGTGGGTTGCCATTCCCTTCTCCAGGTGATGGGGGCTTTCTAGGTGAGAATCACTGCACTCATCCAAATCCAGAGGTGGATTTTTTGTCTGAAGTTTATTTTTTAGCCAAGAAAATCTGGTCTGGATCCTGGATCTGGTGCTGTGTAACTTTGAGCAAATTGCCTCCTCTGTTTAAGTCTCAGTTTTCCAATCTATAAAAGGTAGCTATTTATAAATACCTAGAATGCTGTATCACACAGTTGGTAGCATATAGAAAAGATTCACTAATTGTCCATTTCCTAGCTCCTCGTCCCTTTATCGACTTCCTGTTGATATTCTACCTTTCCCAAGAAGGGGAAATACAGTCTGGCTCTAGTCTTAGATTCATGACTCCTCTTGTAACTGGCTCTCCTTCAGTGAGCTTGAGTTTGCACTTCCTCTACCAATTGCTAACTGACATATGGAGTCTATTTCTAGGAAATGTTATGCAAATCATTTCAAAGAGGGGGAAATATGATAGGCAAATTATGTCAATATTATCCTCAAAGCAGTGTTTTGGAGATAAAACCTACCCCATATGTTCTGCTTCACTTACTTTCAAATTTTTAACAGTTTAACCATAGCAGCTGCTCCTGATCACTAATTGCCTGCAACATTAAACAATGGACGTGTATCAGTTCCCAGACTTTTTCTTCTGTGTCAACCTTAGAGCTTCCAGGTATTTACAGATTTCTCCAGGTTGCTTCATTCTTCCCATGCTAAACTCTGTCAGTCTATGACTGAGCAAAGGATGGGATGGGACGGATCCAGGTGACCTTTGGCACAAGCCTTGGTGAAACCAGAGAAGTAACAGATGGGGTTCCAGACCCAGAGACAACATGACTCCACACACAATCTTTCCATGACTCAAAGGACCTTGACTAAGCTTCCATCATCACTTCTGGTTGACGAGTGCTTTTCCATGTGGATTTGCTGGGAGCTTCTCCAACAGAATCTATGTGTAGCTGTGCATCTCATTGTCCACGCAAGGAACTGGACATTCGCTGCTGATTTTTTTTTTTAATCTACTATTTCAAGTCAGTTTCCAAGGACTATTGGTGTTTCCATTTAAGCTCTTGATTTTCTCTGTTCTCTCAGTCTCCACAGCTTCTGGATAAGCTATCATTTTTTTAAGTTAGGGTGAATATAATATCACCCCAACTAATATCACCTGACTTCTGTTGAACCCCACTCCACCCATGCTTACCACAGCTGGAATGATCTAAGACACAAATTGTATCATGTCATTCCCTTGAATCCCTTTCTAACGGCAAGACTCAGTCAAAACTAAGCTAAGTCCAATCTCATCATCCTGGTTGATCCCAAAGCTACACTGTCCAATATGGTAGCCACTAACCACCTGACGTGGCTCTTGAGAAATCTGTATGCAGGTCAGGAAGCAACAGTTAGAACAGAACATGGAACAACGGACTGATTCCAAATAGGAAAAGGAGTACATCAAGGCTGTATATTGTCACCCTGCTTATTTAACTTCTATGCAGAGTACATCAAGAGAAACGCTGGGCTGGAAGAAACACAAGTTGGAATCAAGATTGCTGGGAGAAATATCAATAACCTCAGATATGCAGATGACACCACCTTTATGGCAGAAAGTGAAGAGGAACTAAAAAACCTCTTGATGAAGGTGAAAGTGGAGAGTGAAAAAGTTGGCTTAAAGCTAAACATTCAGAAAATGAAGACCATGGCATCTGGTCCCATCACTTCATGGGAAATAGATGGGGAAACAGTGGAAACAGTGTCAGACTTTATTTTTCCAGGCTCCAAAATCACTGCAGATGGTGACTGCAGCCATGAAGTTAAAAGACACTACTTACTCCTTGGAAGGAAAGTTATGACCAACCTAGATAGCATATTCAAAAGCAGAGACATTACTTTGCCAACAAAGGTCTGTCTAGTCAAGGCTATGGTTTTTCCTCTGGTCATGTATGGATGTGAGAGTTGGACTGTGAAGAAGGCTGAGCACTGAAGAACTGATGCTTTTGAACTGTGGTGTTGGAGAAGACTCTTGAGAGTCCCTTGGACTGCAAGGAGATCCAACCAGTCCATTCTGAAGATCAGCCCTGGGATTTCTTTGGAAGGAATGATGCTAAAGCTGAAACTCCAGTACTTTGGCCACCTCATGCAAAGAGTTGACTCATTGGAAAAGACTCTGATGCTGGGAGGGATTGGGGGCAGGAGGAGAAGGGGACGACAGAGGATGAGATGGCTGGATGACATCACTGACTCGATGGAGGTGAGTCTGAGTGAACTCCCGGAGTTGGTGATGGACGGGGAGGCCTGGCGTGCTGCGATTCATGGGGTCGCAAAGAGTCGGACACGACTGAGTGACTGAACTGAACTGAACTGAACCACCTATGGCTATTTAACTTACATTTAAATTAACTACAATTTCATAAAGTTGGTAATGACATTCCTCAATCACACAAGCTACATTTCAAGTGCTCAGTAACCATGTATCCCTAAAAGTTACCATTTTGGGTAATGAAGATATAGACTATTTCCATGATCACAAAACTTTTTATTAGAAAGCACTACTTTAAATGTTGAAAACTGGTTAACACTATTTACTGTAATGCTATGAATGGCCATCACATCAGGGAACAGTGCCTTGAAACACTGCTGAAGGGAATGTAAACTGAAGTGAGCATTCTATAGTGCAACAGTTCTTAATGGAATTAAGGATGCTTATCAGCTCCAGAGAACTATCACACAACTCACAAAGAGTACACTCAAGGATGTTTGTCACAGCAGTATTTGGGCTAGCAGATTATGGAGGACAACCAAAGTGTGCATGACCAGGGGACTGATGAGTAAAATATGCAAGATGCATGTGGCAGAATACTGTGAAGCAGCCAGAAGCAAGTGACTAGATACACACATATCTATCTTAAAAACATATTATATTCTTACTGTGGAATATGAGTTAGCAATAAAATAATAATTTTAAAAGTTCTAATACATGCCAAAACTTGGATGGATCTCACAGATATTAAGTTGAGTACAAAAAGTTAGACATAAAAGAGTACATACTTTATGATTCCATGTTTATGAAGTTCATAGGACATGCAAAATAATTTTGAGTAATTGAAATCAGAAGAGAGGTTGCCTCTAATTGTAGATTTACTGTAAAGGGACTGAAGGAAACTTTCTGGAGTGATGGAAATGTTCAGTGTTTTGATCAGGGTGTCCATTACATGGAAATATACATCTGTCAAACTTCCTTAACTACATGCTTAAGATCTGTGTGTTTTACCATATGTAAATAGACCCCAATAAAATTGGCTATTTTTTTAATATGTAGTTTTAAAGGCAAAAAGATTAGTTTCAGATGAGATACCCATGTATATACGCATTCAAAAACCACAATACATATTTAACAAAGTTACTCATAAACAAAAGGATATATAACAAAAACTTTGAATCAGTATTTTTGGTGAGGATCGGGGGACATAAATGCTAATGGGGATTAGGGATGAAAGAGATATAAATTAGGATAAAGTAAATTAGTAAAGTAAATTAGTAAGGGTCCTTAAATGGACCAGAGGTGATTTAGCCATGTGTGATCAAGTAATCCGACTTTCTGTGCATGTGTGCTAAGTCGCTTCAGACAAGACCAGCTCTTTCTACCCTGTCAACTGTAGCCCGCCAGGCTCCTCTGTCCATGGGATTCTCCAGACAAGAATACTGGAGTGGGTTTCCACGTTCTCCTCTGGGGGATCTTCTCGACCCAGGGATTGAACCCATGTCTCTCAAGTCTCCTGCATGGGCAGGCAGGTTCTTTCCCACTAGTAACACCTGGGAAACCCCAGCTTTATGTACCTGAAGCCAATAAGACCTTCATTGGAAGAGGGTCTCTTTCTTTTTCTCCAGGGGTGGCTGATCTAGGATTGTGTAATTCTTGTGTGAAGTGGAGCCTGGAGCCTTGGGGAAAGACAGGGGATGAGGTAGAGAGGAGGGAAGGAGATAACAGCAGGAGGGGAAGAAGAAGACAGGAGGGAGCAGGGGAAGAAATGGAACATCCAGACATCAGAATCGTCAGTTTCTGAGCCAGCTCCATCTCTGGAACTTTCAGGAATGTGAACACATACATTTCCTTTTTCCTTCCCTTAAATTAGTTTGAGTGGATTTCTCTCATTTGCTCTCAAAAATGTACTAGTATCCTAAAGTAATTTAGTGTTTTAAAGAATCTGTGTTAAGCCTTATTTTAGCATTTTAAAAACTTTTTAATGAGGAAATATTCAAATATATACACAAATTGAAGCATTAACATAAAGAATTCTCAGCTTGAACAAGTTTTGGTAGATTGCTATATACTATATATTTCACGCATTAATACGTACCTATTTCTAAAGTTAGCTGTTTTAAAAAATATAACCACAATACTGAGATCATACCAATTTTTTCCCCTCAAATATTAACAAATACACAATATTCACATTTCCCTGATTGCTTAATAAACGTCATTTACCTTTTTTTTTTTCAAAGAAGGATTCAAATAATGTCTAAAACAATCTGAGTAGCACATCTCTCAAGTTTATTTTAATTTACAACTTTCCCATCCCACTGTGTGGTTGGGTATGTGTGTGCACTCACACAGGAGCCTGCATTTATTTGTTGAAGAAACTTGGCAGCTTCTATAGAATTATCTTTTTCTGGATTTTTAGATTGTATTCTTGCTTAATATCTTGCTCTGGTTCTTTTTTTTTTTTTCTTTAGCCACACCTTAGTTCCCCAACCGAGTATGGACCTCAGGCCCTCTCAGTAAAAGTGTGGCGTTCTAACCACTGGACAGCCAGGGAATTCTCAGTCCTGTATATTCTATGAGCTGATAAGTTTTATTTTAATTTAGAGACAAGATATTTTATCAGAGGTAGTCTATAGTTTTTGTTCTATATTAGAGGAAAATTGGAGAAGGCAATGGCACCCCACTCCAGTACTCTTGCCTGGAAAATCCCATGGACGGAGGAGTCTGGTAGGCTGCAGTCCATGGGGTCGCTAAGAGTCGGACTCGACTGAGCGACTTCCCTTTCACTTTTCACTTTCATGCATTGGAGAAGGAAATGGCAACCCATCCCAGTGTTCTTGCCTGGAGAATCCCAGGGATGGGGGAGCCTGGTGGGCTGTCATCTCTGGGGTCGCACAGAGTCGGACAAGACTGAAGCGACTTAGCAGAGGAAAATTAATGAAGAAAATTAATGTCTGATTACATCTCTCCCTGTGATGTCCAGAGTGATCAGTACATTCTGGTGTTTTCAATTGGATCCAAAGACATGATACAAAGGAACTTATCTACAAAACATAGATGTCCTTATCAGCTTTTAATCTAAGGTTTGAGAAGCCACTGATGACCATTCATCATTTCATTAAAGGTGTTGAAATGTTCATATTCTGTTACTCCTGTGTATAACAGTTGCAATTTCTCCATAAAGAAAGATTTCTTTCCAATTATTTGGATGCATGAGGTACAGTTCTTATTGGAAGTATAAGTTAATGCTTGATTCTTTCCCCATGTTTAACAGTTTTCAGAGTAAGTTGAAGCCTATAAAGGTAAAAAATGAGAGTCTGGGATTTTTGTTTAAAAGTATCTTTATGAACTCATGGATTATAAAATATTTTATATGTTTAAATCTATTTCATTTATTATTCTCTTTGTGGACCAGATGTCCTCTTTTTGGCCAATGGGAGCTCTTGAATCCTTTTGACACAGTCTCATTCACTGATAGAGTTACCATCAAGTGGATAAGATGTCCCAGGCTTCTCTCATGTTCTGACTCCAGATCTGGAAGTAGTCAATTATTTCTCTGAGGTGCCCTTTTTCTTTTTGGTGGGAAATGGCATTTTGAAACAACCACCATCTGGGGCCTAAGGGTGATCATCGTTACCAGTCATCACAAATCAAACATTTTTTTTCAGAATTTTCAGTGATCAGAGCTAGGAAATAGACACATTTTAAAGAGGAAACCACACGTGGACAATTTTTGATTTGGCTTGACACCTTGATTTAAAATCTTTATCTCAGCTGCTGACAAAATTTTGATTTTTAATACTTATTTTCTTTCTCTAATTCTAATAGATAATATATTAGTATTAGACTAAGGAGGCCAATATTATTACTAACAATATCATTGTTGAAAGCAGGGTTATTTTGGCAGTTTATTTTGTTTTTGGTATATGTTACCACATTATCCTATTTATAGTCAATTAAAATGAGTCTTCCATGTGTGGCTAAGTCACAACTTTGTTACATTTTGCTTTTTGATGACTTGGTATTTGATTTTTATGAATTGTCATTTTTATATCTGATTTTTAAAAAAAATTATTTAAAATATTTTCATGGCTTCAAAGCCATGTTTACAAAATGAAGTATTTTCAGACAAAGTTAGGTTTTATTTTAACCTTTACCAGTCTCCCTCTTCCTCCCTATAGATAAAGGCTTTAATTTGCTTATGTTTGTTTATTATTCTGTTTCAATATATGTGCATATATGAATCTCAGATAAGAGGTTACCTAGGCTATACGTGCTGCTCTGGACCTTGTCAAGCCTTATTTCAGAAATGAAGAATCCTTCCTTTGAAATATTCTATTTTCCTGCACCTATCCCAATTATTTAAGTAAAAGCAGGGGTTTACTTAGACCAAGTTTTATTAACAAAAGGCACACATAATTTGTAACCAATGAGAAAAGGACTTGAAAAGTTAGGAAGTTCCTTTGAAGGCTAATGTCTATGACTATTAAGACTCAGAGCAGAGATTCTTTCCTCTTTGGAGCTGAACAGATTTTTGATGAAGAAAGTATAGGTTTTGCTAATGGAAATCGCCTTGTGTATATACTGAGCTGGGTTTGTGGACATTAAAAGCTATTTGACATGCACCGATCTTCTACTAGTAAGAATTTGGGAATAGCAATTTCTTTCCTGCCCCTTTGATCTGCTCCCAAATCCCGTGGTGGTATATTATGGCTGCAGAGAGCTGTAAATGTTAGCAAGCAGCAATTTGAAAGCCCTACAAAAATGTAGTTGCAAAGGCAATTCAAACATCAGGTATCCTTCTCATCATCCAGACTCCGGTTTTAGAGCTATTGAGGGAATTCTGTCAAATCTCACACTGCAGTGGATCACTGGTCTGGTATGAATACTCAAGTTACTCTGAATAGCTGTATTTTCAGTGCAAGAAAGCAGCTATTCCTATTTTTTTCCCATTCCTTAAAACTCAAAAACAAAAATACATACATATATATATATATACACAAACACACACACAAACATATTTCACTGAAAAAGCATTTCTTTCTGAGGACAAATACAGTGGTTTTGAATAAGGAGGTTACTAGTCTAGATGGATTTTGATTCTTACTCTTTTCTCATTGAGGCTTCCCCGGTGGCTCAGATGGTAGAGAATCCGCTGGCAATGCAGGAGACTGGGATTCGATCCCTGGGTCAGTAAGATCCCCTAGAGAATGGAATGGCCACTCACTCTAGTATTCTTGCCTGGAGAATCCCATGAACAGAGGAGCCCAGCAGGCTACACTCCAAGGGTTGCAAAGAGTCAGACACGATGGAACAACTAAGAAGCCATACACGTTCTCTCACTGAGGGCTTAATACATCCATTTGGGAATCATATTCAGTAAGTGCGTTGGGGTGGCCAATGACAAAGAGAGACATTGTATGCCTCCCGAAAGAATCGTGAAGTCGCTCAGTCGTGTCCGACTCTCTGCAACCCCATGGACTGTAGCCGACTGTAGCCTATCAGGCTCCTCCATCCATGGGATTTTCCAGGCAAGAGTGCTGGAGTGGATGGTCATTTCCTTCTCCAGGGCATCTTCCCGGCCCAGGAATCGAACCCAGGTCTCCTGCATATCAGGCAGACGCTTTACCGTCTGAGCCACCAGAGAAGCCCTAGAATAACTGTGAGGAATTTGAAGGATAATAAAAAAGACAAAGATACATATGGAAAATCCTATGCTCTCTTTCTCCTTCTTATAGTTTGCAGTATAAAAGATAAATGCATAGTTTACTTTTAGCTGTACAAAATAAATTGCCTTTTACTAATACTGTTCACATTCAAACACACACACTGTATGTTGAGTATTTAACTGTTGATGCTATTTATTGGGGTTTCCCATCTTCTACAATTCTGAATTATGAAAAAACAATCTCTGTCCACAAAAATGGAAGGTATTAATACTTGCCTCAGGGAGACTAGCGAACGGGGAAGAGGGTGGTGGGGAGGATACACCTTTCCTTAAAGATCTTTGTCACTAACACTTAAGGACCTTGTGACCTCAAAACCTCTGAGTATCTGTCTTCATCCTTCTGAGTAGATAAAACAGAAATTGATGTCAAAACAATTGGCCGTCTCTATACATTCTAACCAAGTCAGTAATAACTCCAGAAGAGATGAGCTGCTTTTACTGTGTCCTTTGGGATTCTCAAACTGTCTGGCAAAGTATTTAAGCACCTTTTCTAAACTGACCTGCCCACACTTGACTCCCATTGCCTCCCTGCCTGCCTTCCCCAAACCACCCTTACGTCTCCAGAATCAGTGGAGATGCGCTCAGTAGAGATGGCTGAACTAGGCACTGAATGGGATTCTTGTCAACAAACAGCATGCTGTGTGGCCCGAGGCCAGTCACTTTCCTCTCTGCACATCAGCTCCTCTCACCATAAAATGAGAGCCTTGGAATAGTGATCTCCACGGCTTCTTTCAACTCTGACATTTGGGGGGAATCTACAAAAATGCTCCAAGATATTAGAAGAGCTCCATTTAAACACCTGGCCACTTTAAAAGGGCTTTGCATATATATTGTATTTCACTTGCTAAATCGCCAAATAAATCTGACATGAGTGATCCTCAAGAGGACCCAAGACCAAATTGCAAATGTCTGTTTGTGATGATGGAGGTCTTGTAATCTGAGCATTGATCCTAGAAAGCCTTTGGGTGCTTCTCAGAGTAACGTAAGATTATAAAGTGATGTATTACCCACGAGAAATCCTTTTTCATTTACATTTCATTTTCCTCTGTGGTATTTAACTTATTTTTTTATTATGTGCAGCCATCATAAATATTTATACTGCAGTGTATGATTGGTCAATAAAGAAAAATCAATACTGGGTTTTTGCTGCCCAGAAAAGAGATTGTGCTTTACCTGATTCTAATTAAGAATGAATCCAAAAAAGAAAAAAAAAATCAAAGGTGAGAAGGTAAAATAGGGAGCTGAGTGGAAAAAGGAAAAAGAAAAAAATTTTATTTATTTTATATTTTAAAATATTATATATATTTTACATTTACATTCACATTGATACACAAAAATTTTTCATTTAAAATTGTCTTTGCTAGTAAACCTCAGTTCAGCCTATCTGCCTTCCTATTGTGCCTATGAACTACAGAAAATGATGAACTTAAACACAGAAAGCCATTACAGTTACTTCATCATGGTTTTATCTGTCATTATATATAAAGGAGATGAACTTGGAAATAAGAAAAAAAGTTTGCTTCTCACTTTCATAAACCATATTTCAGTTCAGTTCAGTTCAGTCACTCAGTTGTGTCCGACTCTTTGCGACCCCATGAACCGCAGTGCGCCGGGCCTCCCTGTCCATCACCAACTCCCGAAGTCCACCCAAACCCATGTCCATCCGGTCGGTGATGCCATCCAACCATCTTATCCTCTGTTGTCCCCTTCTCCTCCTGCCCCCAATCCCTCCCAGCATCAAGGTCTTTTCAAATGAGTCAGCTCTTCGCATCAGGTGGCCAAAGTATTGGAGTTTCAGCTTCAACATCAGCCCTTCCAATGAACACCCAGGGCTGATCTCCTTCAGAATGGACTGGTTGGATCTCCTTGCAGTCTAAGGGACTCTCAAGAGTCTTCTCCAACACCACAGTTCAAAAGCATCAATTCTTTGGCACTCAGCCTTCTTCACAGTCCAACTCTCACATCCATACATGACCACTGGAAAAACCATAGCCTTGACTAGATGGACCTTTGTTGGCAAAATAATGTCTCTGCTTTTGAATATGCTATCTAGGTTGGTCATAACTTTCCTTCCAAGGAGTAAGTGTCTTTTAATTTCATGGCTGCAGTCACCATCTGCAGTGATTTTGGAGCCCAGAAAAATAAAGTCTGACACTGTTTCCACTGTTTCCCCATCTATTTGCCATGAAGTGATGGGACTGGATGCCATGATCTTCGTTTTCTGAATGTTGAGCTTTAAGCCAACTTTTCACTCTCCTCTTTAACTTTCATCAAGAGGCTCTTTAGTTCTTCTTCACTTTGTGCCATAAGGGTGGATTTACCAAGTATCAACTCTGTGCCAGCTAGTATTTTGATGTTTGTGTTCCAGCTGAAAAGAGCATGCTCTTTCTTTATAATAGAAAGGGTGGACAAACAAAGAGGATAAACCCTGTTAGGTGATTTAAAAGGTTGTGTGATAGTCATTGGATGTCTGTTTAGATTGGCCAGAGACATTTTTGAGAACTAATTTTAAGACTTACAATCAGATCATCAAGAAAATTGCTACAATTCAACTGAGCAAGTCAAACACACAAATAAGTGGTTGTAATATAAAACAAGAAGTGACCAGTGCTCAAAAAACTCTTGTTATATTCATTGGGTGGTTTTTAAGCATGCAGCATCAGCATTACCTGGGAACTTCATAGCATGGGAGGATAGAAGATCCTACCCTAGATCTGCTTCATTTTAACACATTTTCCAGGTAATTCATATGCATATACACATTAGAACAATACTGCTCATTAAACAAACAAACAGGGAATTCAGAGGAAAAAGAAATCATATCCAGCTTGCAGTTGGAAGGGTTCCTTGAGGAATAATTATAAAAGCAAACCAAGAAAATGAATAAGAAGCAAGTCATGCTCTGTTTATGATTTCTTCTCAACATTATTTAGAGGGATTCATAGCTAGACCATACAACAAGAGCCATCAGGCTAGAATTAACGGTAGCATCAAAAAGAATAAAAATACTTAGGAGTAAATTTAATCAAGGAGGTGAAAGGTATGGACCCTGAAAACTGTAAACACTGAGGAAGGAAAGCAAAGAATTCACAAATAAATAGAAAGCTATCCCACATTCGTGTATTGGAAGGATTAATATTGTTAACAAATTTTATACTACCCAAAGAGATAGAAAGATTCAATGCAATTCCTACCATGACTCCAATTGCATCTTTCAGGAAAAAAAAAAAAAAAACTTCTAAAATTTATGTAGAACTGTAGCAGTCTCCACCTAGTCAAATTAATCTTGCAAAATAAGAACACAGTTGAAAGCATCACCCTTCTTGATTTCAAATGGCATTACTAAGCTATAGTAATCAAAATAGTATAGGATAATCTTAAAAACAGACACATAGACTAATGGAACAGAATCAAGACCCCAGAAGCAAACCTATGCATATATAGTCAACTAATTTTCAACAGAAGTACCAAAAATATACAATGCCAAAAAGATAGCCTTCAGTAAACAGTGCTGGGCAAAGTGTATGAAAGTGTTGGTCATTCAGCCGTGCGTGACTCTTTGCAACCCCATGAATTGGAGCCTGCTTCTGTCCATGGAATTCTCCAGGCAGGAGTACTGGAGTGAGTTGCCATTCCCTTCTCCAGGAGATCTTCCCAACAAAGAGATAGAACCGAGATCTCCTGCATTGCAGGCAGATTCTTTACTCTCTGAGCCACCAGGGAAGCCTCCAGGCAAAATCTATATCCACACACAAAAGAATGCAATTTAACCATTATCTTATACTATGAGCAAAAATCAACTCAAAATGGCTTAAAGACTTAAATGTAAGACTTCCAGAAAAAAACATAGGGTAAAATTTCCTTGATATTGGCCTTCACAATGATTTTTGGATGTGGCATAAAATGCTTGGGTAACAAAAGGAAAAATAAATAAATGGAATTATATAAAACTAAAAAGTTTCTGCAAAAAAAAAAAAAAGGCAAAAAATCATTAAAATGAAAAGGTAACTATGATTGGGAGAAAATATTTGCAAACCATACATCTGAAAAGAGATTAATATTCAAAATCTATAAGAAGCTCATACAATTCAATAGCAAAAACCCAACCAGTTACAAATGGGCTGAGTCTTCAAATAGATGTTTTTCCAAAGAATACATACATATGGCCAATAGTATATGGAAAGATGTTTACTAATCATAATTGGGGAAACGCAAATTAAAATGACTATGCAATATCTGTTAGGTTGACTATCATCTAAGAGACAAAGGATAAAAAGTATTGGCGGGGATGTAGAGAAAATGGAACTCTTGTATCCTTTTGGTAGAAATGTAAATTGGTACAACCACTATGGAGAAAGCATGAAGGTTCCTGAAAAACTTAAAAAACAGAACTATTATATGATCCAGCAACCCCACTTCTGAGTATATACCCAAAGGAAATAAAATCAGTATTGAAGAGAAATCTGTACTCCCATTTTAATCACAGCTGTATTAGCCATAACCAAGATATGGAAACAACCTAAGCCTGCCTTCACAGATGAGTGGCTAAAGAAAATGAACTGCACACATCGATCTGGCCAGCTAGTTAGCTAGAACAGGATATTATTCAGCCGTTAAAAAGAAGAAAATCCCACCATTTGTGACAACATAGATGAATCTGGGCTTCCCATGTGGCGTAGTGGTAAAGGATCTGCCTGCCAATGCAGGAGATGCAAGAGGTGCAGGTTTGATCCTTGGATTGGGGAGATCTCCTGGAGTGGGAAATGGCAACCCAGTCCAGTATTCTTTCGTGGAAAATTCCACTGACAGAGGAGTCTGGCAAGCTACAGTCCCTGGTGGTGGCAAAGAGTCAGACACAACTGAACACTAGAACAAGCTGAAGGAGATGGATCTGGAGGACATTATGCTAACTGAATAAGCCAGACAAAGAAAGAAAAAAACTGCATGATCTCATTTTTATGTAGAACTTAAAAAGTCAAATATATAGAAACAGAGAATAAAATGGTGGTTACCAAGAGCAGAGAGGTGGGGGAAATGGGGAGATACTGGTCAAATGGTACAAATTCGCAGTTATGTGGGGTGAATAAATCTAAAGTTTTAATACACAGCATGATGACTACAGATAATAATATATATCAGGCCAGATCAGTCGCTCAGTCGTGTCCAACTCTTCACAACCCCATGAATCGCAGCACGCCAGGCCTCCCTGTCCATCACCAACTCCTGGAGTTCACTGAGACTCATGTCCATGGAGTCAGTGATGCCATCCAGCCATCTCATCCTCTGTTGTCCCCTTCTCCTCCCGCCCCCAATCCGTCCCAGCATCAGAGTCTTTTCCAATGAGTCAGCTCTTCACATGAGGTGGCCAAAGTACTGGAGTTTCAGCTTTAGCATCATTCCTTCCAAAGAAATCCCAGAGCTGATCTCCTTCAGAATGGACTGGTTGGATCTCCTTGCAGTCCAAGGGACTCTCAAGAGTCTTCTCCAACACCACAGTACAAAAGCATCAATTCTTCAGCGCTCAGCCTTCTTCACAGTCCAACTCTCACATCCATACATGACCACAGGAAAAACCATAGCCTTGACTATATGGACCTTTGTTGGCAAAGTAATGTCTCTGCTTTTCAATATGCTATCTAGGTTGATCATAACTTTCTTTCCAAGGAATAAGCGTCTTTTAATTTCATGGCTGCAGTCACCATCTGCAGTGATTTTGGAGCCCAGAAAAATAAAGTCTGACACTGTTTCCACTGTTTCCCCATCTATTTCCCATGAAGCGATGGGACCGGATGCCATGATCTTCGTTTTCTGAATGTTGAGCTTTAAGCCAACTTTTTCACTCTCCACTTTAACTTTCATCAAGAGGCTTTTTAGCTTCTCTTCACTTTCTGCCATAAGGGTGGTGTCATCTGCATATCTGAGGTTATTGATATTTCTCCCGGCAATCTTGATTCCAGCTTGTGTTTCTTCCAGTCCAGCGTTTCTCATGATGTACTCTGTGTATAGGTTAGATAAACAGGGTGACAATATACAGCCTTGACAGACTCCTTTTCCTATTTGGAACCAGTCTGTTGTTCCATGTCCAGTTCTAACTGTTGCTTCCTGGCCTGCGTACAGGTTTCTCAAGAGGCAGGTCAGGTGGTCTGGTATTCCCATCTCTTTCAGAATTTTCCACAGTTTATTGTGATCCACACAGTCAAAGGCTTTGGCATAGTCAATAAAGCAGAATAGATGTTTTTCTGGAACTCTCTTGCTTTTTCCATGATCCAGCGGATGTTGGCAATTTGATCTCTGGTTCCTCTGCCTTCTCTAAAACCAGCTTGAACATCAGGAAGTTCACGGTTCACATATTGCTGAAGCCTGGCTTGGAGAATTTTGAGTATTACTTTACTAGCCTGTGAGATGAGTGCAATTGTGCGGTAGTTTGAGCATTCTTCGGTATTGCCTTTCTTTGGGATTGGAATGAAAACTGACCTTTTCCAGTCCTGTGGCCACTGCTGAGTTTTCCAAATTTGCTGGCATATTGAGTGCAGCACTTTCAAAGCATCATCTTTCAGGATTTGGAATAGCTCCATTGGAATTCCATCACCTCCACTAGCTTTGTCCGTAGTGATGCTTTCTAAGGCCCACTTGACTTCACATTCCAGGATGTCTGGCTCTAGGTCAATTATATATATATATATATACACATACATATATTTTATTTATTACTTTTTATTCTTTTTTTTTTTTTTTTTGGAGAAGGCAATGGCACCCCACTCCAGTACTCTTGCCTGGAAATTCCCATGGACGGAGGAGCCTGGTAGGCTGCAGTCGATGGGGTTGATGAGAGTTGGACACGACTGAGCGACTTCACTTTCTCTTTTCACTTTCATGCATTGGAGAAGGAAATGGCAACCCACTCCAGTGTTCTTGCCTGGAGAATCCCAGGGACGGGGGAGCCTGGTGGGCTGCCGTCTATGGGGTCACACAGAGTCGGACATGACTGAAGTGACTTAGCATAGCATAGCATAGCATTCTTTTTTTTTAAATTTTATTTTACTTTTTAACTTTACAATATTGTATTGGTTTTGCCATATATCAACATGAATCTGCCACAGGTATACATGTGTTCCCCATCCTGAACCCTCCTCCTTACTCCCTCCCTATACCATCCCTCTGGGTTGTCCCAGTGCACTAGTTCCAAGCTTGGGGCTAGATAATAATATATTGATTACTGGAAATTTTCTAAGAGGGTGTGTTTCAAATGCTCTATGGTGGCTCAAATGGTAAAAAATCTGCCTGCTATGTGGGAGACAGGGATTCAGCCTCTGGGTTGGGAAGATCCCCTGGAGAAGGGAATGGCAGCCCACTGCAGCATTTTTGTCTGGAGAATCCTGATGCACAGAGGAGCCTGGTGGGCTATAGTCCATGGAGTCACAAAGAGTCAGACATGACTGAGCGACTAGCACTTATGTATTAAAAAAGGGAAAAAAGAGGTAATTAAGTGGGGAGATACGTTAATTAACTTGACTGGAGTAGGAATTTCGCCTGCAATGCAGGAGGTGCAGGAAATGCCTGGAAATGCAGGTTTGACCTTCCAGGAAATGCAGGTTTGATCCCTGGGTCAAGAAGATCCTCTGGAGGATAAAACGGCAACCCACTCCAGCATTCTCACCTGGGAAATCCCAAGGATGAGGAGCCTGGCAGGCTACAGTCCGTGGGGTCACAAAAGAGTTGGACACGACTCAGTGACTAAAGAACAAGAGGGCATTTCACTATCCATATGTGTGTCCCATCATTACATACACCTTAAGTATATACAATTTTTACTTGTCCACTCCCTCAAAAGGAAACTACATATTGAGAATGTTTGGTCTTCCCATTCCTGGGATGGAAATTTAAATTCCAAGTATAAAAGTTTGGTTGTGCAACAAGAATTTGGTGGTATCTTCAACTCTGGCAGTACATCATCCGTATTAAGAATGGTCTCTAAAATCTGTTTCATTAGAGCAAAGCCATCTTGAGACATGCTTCATTAATTTCTGCACTATGGACTGCCTTTGTAAACTTGGCTAAATAAACTTGATATTTTATTAGGAAAAAGACACCTTATGTGTCTCACACCAATTAAAATGGTGTAGTCTGTTATGTGGTGACTTCTGGATGTGTGACCCTGGAAGAAGTCTGCTAAATAGATCATTTGTCATGTTGCACCTGTGTCAAATCAGAAGAAGTTCAGTGCAAATAAAAATGGACACGTATGTACGTTTGTATGTATGTGTGCATACGCGTCGTGATGTAGAGGAAAGAGCACAGCCTTGAAAATGAGATAAATCTGATTCAAGTCATTTGATTTCTCTAAGCCTCAGCGTTCTCCACAAAATGGGATTAATAAAAATTACTTCATAAATATGTCAGAAGAATTAAGTGAGATAAATGGAAGTCACCTAGTCCCATGCCTGGCACAGTGTATGTGCTCGAAGCTAGTTACTTTCTGTTTAATAAAAACAATACATTATCTATACCACCTGTCCTAAGGGAAAAAAAATTCAGACATTATTATCTCTACAACTAGGAGACATTACTTAGAATCATCACACCACAGATAATGAAAAATAAGATTTTTTGATACTGATGTTATTACCACTGAAGTGGCAGGTAGATTTTTTTTGGACAAATGTATGGCATAAATAATAAATAAATTAATATACACTGAACAAATCAACATCCCTTGGGCTTTCCTTGTCATTATGACACAATTCCATTTGGGAAAGGAACAGAATAAATAATTCTCTGTCAGTTCCTTGGTTAATTACTAGTGATCATGTCAGCTGTTTTATGAGGAAAAGATGTAATGGTCACATGTTCAGATCTAACTTTGCTAATAACCCTTTAAGAAAACCTGTTAATTATCTAATTTGTCTGGCAAATTAGGTTGAGTTAAGACCCCAATATACCTGCTACATTCTCCTTATAGTTTAGAATGTTCAAAACGTATGAGAAAATATGATTGGCTTGATTTTTCCATTATGAGAGTATAATTCTTTATTAGATTCTACCCCATCCCCCATCCCAATTCCTAAATTATCTTTGATGAGGCATCAAGAAAGACAGGACTTTGGAGAGGGCCACTAGAGGTTACACTGATTGAATACTGCTATCAAAACTAAGGAATCAGGAATCTTGAAGGTATTAAATTCTGGCACAGAAAAAGAGACCATGCATAGCCAAAAAGGAGAAAAGATGATAAGGAACTGAAGACACATTAAGTTCAGGGTGAACATAAGCACACCATTCTGGCTTATTTGCCTTCATCCAGCCAGCACTGGATAAGACCTCAAGGAGTCAAAGTCTTTATGAAAGAAATTAAGATGACCGAGAAAATGTCTCTGAGGTAAGAAGTGGTTAAAAGGGAGAGAGTGGTGGAGTTTTTGCAGGTAGTATAGACTAAAAGACATTCTAGGCTCTCTTTTCTTTCTTTTTCTTTTCTTTTAGTCCTCTCCCACCCTATGCTCCTGTGTCACAAGACAAAAACATCTTGAAGTGGTTTCTTGCATGTTATGTTCTTAGGGGGAAGGGAGGAGAAGTCTTGGCATTTCAGCCTTGCTTGGAATATGACAGCAATGCATAACTCACGACACCCCTATTGCCTCACCTGCACACTGAAGTATTTAAAGTGAAGGTGTTAGTTGCTCAGTCATGTCTGACTCTTTGCGAGCCCATGTACCATAGCCCAACAAGCTCCTCTGTTCGTGGAATTCTCCAGGCAAGAATACTGGAGTGGGTTGTCATTCCCTTCTCCAGGGAATCAAACCTGGGTCTCCTGCATTACAGGCAGATTCTTTACTGTCTGAGCCACCAGGATATCTGGGAAATATTTAAAGCATATGCTCATCTTAGACCTGTCCTTCTCTAGACTGAAATAGAATAAAGTTGAGGAAGGATAAGGAGAGAGAGGAGACCTGAGCTGGCATCTAGGGAGGTGTGAACTCAGAGGACTCCCTGTCTCCTTTGCTGCAGGATCCTCGTCTGCTAATAGGTGTGAAGTAGTGTGAAGCGCCATGTCATGGGGCCACACGTACCTGACTCCTGCCTGGATTTTATTGTGGAGGGATTCTAGCTTTCAGCAAAGTGGTTTTGTAGCACTCCAGTAGTTAAAGGCTCATCCTTCGGAATAGTTTAGACCTGATTTTAATTCAGGGCCCATATCTTGTGAAAATTAAATAATCCTTCAATTGCCTTATCTCTAAGGTGTAGACAATAAGCTTTTCAGTGCTTTTCAGTGTTACTCATGTGTGTGTGTGTGTGTATGAAAACTAAATGAGATAAACACAATGCCTAATGAAGAGTAAGTCTCTGATGAAAAGATAGAGCCTTTTACAGAACCCACTTCTTTGTCTTAGGATCCACTAGTGTGAGTATTGGGGTCTGGTGCTTCAGAAGCCTTTGTAAAACCATGAGATAACAAGTACATAGATGAAATCCTGGGTCCCTGATGGCATCACTGAGCCACAGAACCGGCCCTGGAATTGTCAAATGCCAGACTTCGTGATGAATCAGTTAATACGTACGTGCATGCTCAGTCACTCAGTCGCGTCTGACTCTCTACGGCCCCATGGACTGAAGCTCACAAGGCTCCTCTGTCCCCGGGATTCTCCAAGCAGGAATACTGAAGTGGGTTGCCATGTCTTCTTCCAGGGGATATTCCCGACCCATGGTCAAAACTACATCTCCTGGTGCTCCCCGTGACCTAGGCCGCCGGGAGCTAGCCAGTGGTGGACTGAGAGCCCACGGAGTCTTTATTTAAAAAAAAAAACAAAAACAAAAAAAAAACTACATCTCCTGCGTCTCCTGTCTCCTGGATTGGCAGGCTGATTCTTTACCACTGAGCCACAGTGGATACATATCTGCATTATTTTAATGACTGTTATTCAGAATTTGCTTACTTCTAATTGACATTCTAGATGGTTCACAATAAGTGCCTAATTGTGGAGAGGTCGTGGTAAAAACTCAAGTATGGACTTTTGAAATGATAAGTATTCACAATGGTAGTTATAATTTAGATGTTGTATAAAGGCTTTATTTTTCTCCCTTTTCCCAACTTGACTCTGAGCTCCTTGGGAGCATTAAGTTCTGTCACCAGTGTCCACAACTGAAGATGATGCACTGTAAAGCTTCTGGTCTATTGGCAGAAATCAGATTCACTTTCACAATGCAATTTTGTTATAAAGTCTGGCGGAAGAGAGGTATGTAAATTTGGGTTAGAATTCCAGTCTCAGTCAGACTTTCTTGCTGTGTCACTTTGGGTAAGTCACTGATACTCTCTAAATCTTATATTCCCCCTGTAAAAAAATGGTGACAATACTTTCTATGTCTCAGGGGTATAGGCATTCCAAGATATAAAGGAAGTAGAAGATGCTACAAATATCATAAAATTTTAAAGTGTGTCCCCACTCCGATTTGAGATATTACCCTAAATTTGGCCATTGGAACAAACTAGAAAAATAAGGATCCTCTTTAAATCTACATCTCAAATGTGGCTGAGCTTGGTCATCCCTGTGCATTCTCTAGCATGTTTGGAGGCTTTGCTCCAACACATCTGGCTGTTTTATGACTTTAATCCCAATTTAAAATTCCACAATGCCTCACACAAACATTTTTCTTTGTCCAGAAAATGCTTTGCATCAGACCAGATAAGGAAAGCAAGAGCCTGATGTGTAATCCTTCCAGTTGTTTTTTGATCTCTCTTCTGCCTCTACCAAGAGTTCAGTACATAAGTCACTTCCCCAGCACTAATACAAGGGGTTGTACCATAAAGGCCAGTGATTCCTTTATTTCATAATGGTAAAAGCATTTTAGCAAGTAAGCTATGTTTAGGTCTCTGTCCTGACACATAGCAACTATGGTATCCTGGGAAGACAGCTCGCTGAACTACTGTCTTCTCATGAATAAAATAACATGGAAAATACAGGCTTGATGTGGGAACAAAATGAGATCATGCATGTGAAAGAAAGGTCCTGGTAAACAAAGAAGTTCTGCACGCCATCATCTGTATTAAAAATCACATGATTTGTGAATCATTTCAGTGGCCTGTTTCTTTTTCTACAAAAAGCAACTGGAACGATGGTTTGCAATGCACTGTAGGTGCTTCCCCTGATTTTTCCAAGGAAATTTATTTTAAGAACTCTTTCTTGTGTAATGAAATCAGCGGATCCAGATAGGGCTTGCAAAAGAACAATCAGATACAGCTATTTTCTTTTTGCTTTTTTCTAACCAGTGCCTATAGAATCTTCCTGCAGAGGTACTCCTTGAGGCTAAAGAAGGAAACATATATAGAAGAAGCTATAGGATGTGGAAAAAACACACCCACGTGTATATTCCTTTCCTAGGACTGCTGAAACAAACAATGAAAAACTTGGTGGTCTAAACCAACAGAAATTTATTCTCTACAGATCTGGAGCCCAGGAGTCTGAAGGCTTGGCAGTGATGGATCTCTTTGGAGGGCCCGAGGGACACTCTCTTCCATGCTTTTCTCCTCACTTCAAGTGGCTGCCAGCATCCTTGTACTCCATGCCTTTTAGCCACGTCACTCCAATCTCTGCCTCGGTTTTCACACCACCTTCTTCTCTGTGTGTCTGTGTCTTCTTCCTTGTCTCTTTATAAGAATGGTTGGCCTTGGATTTAGGATTCACCAGGTAAACCAGGATGATCTCATCTCAACAGCCTTAGCTTAATTAGATCAGCAAAGACTCTCTTCCCAAATAAGGTCACGCTCACATGTTCCAGGGTGATTTCCTCTTTGGGTTTCATTCAATCTGCTAACATGTTCTCAGTGTTATACTCTCCTGGATTTGAAGCCCAACTCGTATACTAATCCCAGTGTAATTTCTACTGTTTGTAGAAATCACATCCTCACTTATAAAATGTTGCCATGAGAATATCTTTACAAGATTGTGGTGACCTTAAAAGAAACCATGAATAATGAATGCCTGCCAGGCGCTAGGCACTAAATATGTGGTAACAATAAAAAAAAATAAATAAATAAGTGCTGTCTTTGGCACATCTAATATTCCTAAAATAAAAGTCAATGCAAAGGAGGATAGATATTCTCAGATTTAGTAGAAAGTGCCCCGGACTAGGTCTCAGAAGTCCTTTCTTCCAAAGTCTGCCACTCACCAACTAAATCTAATAACTTTGAACAGTTCTTTCCCCCTTAGTGGTACAAATTTTAACTAACTCTCCCCATTTGTATGGGTTGAATTAGATAATATATGTATATATTTAAATTATGGCCTCACAGCATGTTCCCTGACCAGAGATTGAACCCATGTCCCCAACATTGAACGGTAGAGTGTCTATCACTGAGCCATCAGAGAAGTCTCTGAACTAGATAAGCTTTCATCTCTTCCCTTTTTCTGACATTCTGGAGTTTTACAAATATAACATTTTAGATTGCCTTGGCAGTAATTTGGTGAACAAACCACCTAAAAATTTGTACAGTCCAACAGGAATTTTACAATTCCTAGCCACTGTCTTGACTTTGCATAGTTTTGAATATTTGATTTTAGGGGCAGATTTTGTTAGGCACTGCTCCTTTTAGCTTCTGGAAAGGGCAGTGAGCTGGCTAAAGTGAGGCTTTGAGGCCAGGTCTTACCTTTCCAGGCTTTCAGCTCAGCTTCTCCAACCCCAACCACCAAGCACTCAGCCACTGCTCTTCTGGACCCTGTCCCTGCCTTTGAAAAACGGCCTGCCTGCCTTCTTCTGCAGAGAAAGGCTAGGGGCTGGAACACAGAGATTATCTGCACAGTCACCAAATGATGCATGCAACCACGCATGGCTGTGTAATTCATGAGGCTTCTTGTTCAAAATCAGGACAAAAATGCCATTAGGTACTAAAATACAATTGCTTCCTTCCTTCCACAGTCTCTCGAGCTATCAGAATGCTTTATGTCTGCTAATGAATGCTGCACTCCCTCTGGAAGGAGGACACTCATCGTGTGAGGGCAGACCTTCCTGGGTGCCCTGGGCCCCATCACACACTTGTGTGCACTCACCTGGCTCTTGGTGAGATGCTCCAGGCTGATGTAGTGTGCCCTGACTGGAAGCTGAGATGCAATCTTCCTACCCAGGGGCCTCTGCCCCAACCACTAGGGGTGCACGACCATCAGAGAATTGCGGCCTTCACACTGAGTCACACTTGGTACCTGGATCATGGGTGGGTGAAAAGTTCACCCCCACCACCTACTTACCTGGTGGCTGAGACAGTAGAGAATCTGCCTACAATGCAGGAGACCCAGGTTTGACCCCTGGGTAAGGAAGATTCCCTGGGGAAGGGAATGGCAACCCACTCCAATATTCTTGCCTGGAAAATTCCATGGGCAGAGGAGCCTGGTGGACTACAGTCCATGTGGTTGCAAAGAGTCAGACACGATTGAGTGACTAGCACTAACAGCACTGACTCACCTGGAGAATGGGCTGAGTCCCTGCTTACCTGGGGCGGGGAATGTTGCTACCACACCCCTCGCAGTCACCACAGAGCATGTGTGCTCAACCCCCTGGCATCCTGCACTCGGGACCCCCACGAGGTAGAGAGCAACAGTGGCTGAAGGGCCTTACCCTGCCCACCACGATCTGGTCATCATTCTGGATGAAGGAGGCAGAGGGTGAGGCTGGGATGGGGAGGTCGGCTTGGAGCTCTGACTCCAAACCTCTGCTGTATGGTCCATTTTCCCATCAGACTTCCCTTAGACCATACAAGTCTGAACAAAAAATTAAGGATTTCAAGGCAGTGGCTGGGGAGCATTAAACCTAGATTGTGGGACCCTTCTGAGTATAAGGTCTTTGTGACTGTACTGGTCCCACATCCATGGAGCTGGCCCTACTAGCAACATAAGTATGAATATATTCCAGGAACTGATCTCCTTCAGATGTGACTGATTCAATCTTCCCCTCTCAATTAAAGAAGATGTTTCCCTGGGATTTGGGAATGTTTTGAGAAGCCCCTTTCCACACATCCTCCCATGTGGAGTTCTATGAGGCTCTATGAGGACTCAGCTATCTTCCAAATTGAGATTTGATAGAAAAAAAAAAAAAAAAAAGACTATGTTTAGCTTCTGGAGGGACATAGGAAAGATTGTGAAGGTCTTGGCTTCCTTGGTAGCTCAGCTGGTAAAGAATCCACTCTCAATGGAGGGACCCCAGTTCGATTCCTGGGTCGATTCCAGAAAGATGCTCTGGAGAAGGGAATAGCAACCCACTCCAGTATTCTTGAGCTTCCCTGGTGGCTCTGACAGTAAAGAGTCTGCAATGCAGGAGACTTGGGTCTGATCCCTGGGTTGGGAAGATCCCCTGGAGAAGGGAATGGGTTACCCATTCCAGTACTCTGGCCTGGAGAATCCCATGGACTGTATGTATAGTCCATGGGGTCGCAAAGAGTCAGACATGACTGAGTGACTTCAGTTTTTTTTTTTTCACTTTGAGAGACTCTGAAACTACTTAGCCAACTGTGAGCTCCCTGAAGGTCACTGTGTGGCCTCACATTTCTATGTGAGCTGTTTGTCATGGGACAAAGAGCTCATGAATCCAAAATAAGCCATACTTTCTTTTATACCTAAGTTACTATAGCATGTACTCTTCACTTCAATTCAGTCTCTCAATTGTGTCCCATTCTTTATGCCCCCATGAACAGCAGCATGTGAGGCCTCCCTGTCTATCACCAACTCCCGGAGCTCAACCAAACCCACGTCCATTGAGTTGGTGATGCCATCCAACCATCTCATCCTCTGTCATCCCCTTCTCTTCCTGCCTTCAATCTTTCCCAGCATCAGAGTCTTTTCAAATGAGTCATCTTTTCGCATGAGGTGGCCAAAGTGCTGGAGTTTCAGCTTCAGCATCAGTCCTTCCAAAGAACACCCAGGACTGATCTCCTTTAGGATGGACTGGTTGGATCTCCTTGCAGTCCAAGGGACTCTCAAGAGTCTTCTCCAACACCACAGTGCAAAAGCATCAATTCTTCAGCGCTCAGCTTTCTTTACAGTCCAACTCTCACATCCGTACATGACCACTGGAAAAAGCATAGCCTTCACTAGACAGACCTTTGTTGACAAAGTAATGTCTCTGCTTTTTAATATGCTATCTAGGTTGGTCATAACTTTCCTTCCTAGGAGTAAGTGTCTTTTAATTTCATGGCTGCAATTACCATCTGCAGTGATTTTGGAGCCCCCAAAAATAAAGTCTGACACTGTTTCCACTGTTTCCCCATCTATTTCCCATGAAGTGATGGGACTGGATGCCATGATCTTCGTTTTCTGAATGTTGAGCTTTAAGCCAACTTTTTCACTCTCCTCTTTCACTTTCATCAAGAGGCTCTTTAGTTCCTCTTCACTTTCTGCCATAAGGGTGGTGTCATCTGCATATCTGAGGTTATTGATATTTCTCCCGGCAATCTTGACTCCAGCTTGTGCTTCATCCAGCCCAGCGTTTCTCATGATGTACTCTGTATATAAGTTAAACAAGCAGGGTGACAATATACAGCCTTGACGTACTCCTTTTCCTATTTGGAACCAGTCTGTTGTTCCATGTTCTGTTCTAACTGTTGCTTCCTGACCTGCATACAAATTTCTAAAGAGGCAGATCAATCTCTTTCAGAATTTTCCACAATTTCTTGTGATCCACACAGTCAAAGGCTTTGGCATAGTCAATAAAGCAGAAATAGATGTTTCTCTGGAACTCTCTTGCTTTTTCCATGATCCAGCAGATGTTGGCAATTTGATCCCTGGTTCCTCTGTCTTTTCTAAAACCAGCTTGAACATCTGGAAATTCATTGTTCATGTACTGCTGAAGCCTGGCTTGGAGACTTTTGAGCATTACTTTACTAGCATGTGAGATGAGTGCAATTATGTGGTAGTTTGAGCATTCTTTGGCATTGCCTTTCTTTGGGGTTGAAATGAAAACTGACCTTTTCCAGTCCTGTGGCCACTGCTGAGTTGTCCAATTTGCTGGCATATTGAGTGCATCACTTTCACAGCATCATCTTTTAGGATTTGAAAGAGCTCCACTGGAATTCCATCACCTCCACTAGCTTTGTTCGTAGTGATGCTTTCTAAGGCCCACTTGACTTTGCATTCCAGAATGTCTGGCTCTAGGTGAGTGATCACACCATCGTGATTATCTGGGTCATGAAGCTCTTTTTTGTATAGTTCTTCTATGTATTCTTGCCACCTCTTCTTAATATCTTCTGCTTCTGTTAGGTCCATACCATTTCTGTCCTTTTTTGAGCCCATCTTTGTATGAAGTGTTCCCTTGGTATCTCTGATTTTCTTAAAGAGATCCCTAGTTTTTCTCATTCTGTTGTTTCCCTCTATTTCTTTGCATTGATCGCTGAAGAAGGCTTTCTTATCTCTCCTTGCTGTTCTTTGGAACTCTGCATTCAGATGCTTATATCTTTCCCTTTCTCCTTTGCTTTTCACTTCTCTTCTTTACACAGCTATTTGCAAGGCCTCCCTAGATAGCCATTTTGCTTTTTTGCATTTCTTTTCCATGGGGATGGTCTTAATCCCTGTCTCCTGTACAATGTCATGAACCTCCGTCCATAGTTCATCAGGCACTCTGTCAGATCTAGCCCCTTAAGTCTATTTCTCACTTCCACTGTATAATCATAAGGGATTTGATTTAGGTCACACCTGAATGGTCTAGTGGTTTTCCCCACTTTCTTCAATTTAAGTCTGAATTTGGCAATAAGGAGTTCATGATCTGAGCCACAGTCAGCTCCTGGTCTTGCTTTTGCTGACTGTATAGAGCTTCTCCATCTTTGGCTGAAAAGAATATAATCAAGCTGATTTCGGTGTTGACCATCTGGTGATGTCCATGTGTAGTCTTCTCTTGTGTTGTTGGAAGAGAGTGTTTGCTATGACCAATGCGTTCTCTTGACAAAACTCTATTAGCCTTTGCCCTGCTTCATTCCTTACTCCAAGGCCAAATTTGCCTGTTACTCCAGGTGTTTCTTGACTTCCTACTTCTGCATTCCAGTCCCCTATAATGAAAAGGACATCTATTTTGGGTGTTAGTTTTAAAAGGTCTTGTAGGTCTTCATAGAACCGTTCAACTTCAGCTCCTTCACCATTACAGGTTGGGGCATAGGCTTGGATTACCGTGATATTGATTGGTTTGCCTTGGAAATGAACAGAGATCATTCTGTCGTTTTTGAGATTGCATCCAAGTACTGCATTTCAGACTCTTTTGTTGACCATGATGGCTACTCCATTTCTTCTAAGGGATTCCTGCCCACAGTAGTAGATATAATGGTCATCTGAGTTAAATTCACCCATTCCAGTCCATTTTAGTTCACTGATTCCTAGAATATCGATGTTCACTCTTGCCATCTCCTGTTTGACCACTTCCAATTTGCCTTGATTCATGGACCTGACATTCCAGTTTCCTATGCAATATTGCTCTTTACAGCATCAGACCTTGCTTGTATCACCAGTCCCATCCACAGCTGGGTATTGTTTTTGCTTTGGGTCCATCCCTTCATTCTTTCTGGAGTTATTACTCCCCTGATCTCCAGTGGCATATTGGGCACCTACCGACCTGGGGAGTTCCCCTTTCAGTATCCTATCATTTTGCCTTTTCATACTGTTCATAGGGTTCTCAAGGCAAGAATGCTGAAGTGGTTTGCCATTCCCTTCTCCAGTGGACCACAATGTGTCAGACGTCTCCACCATGACCCTCCCATCTTGGGTGGGCTCACACGGCATGGCTTAGTTTCATTGAGTTAGACAAGGCTATGGTCTGTGTGATCAGATTGGCTAGGTTTCTGTGATTATGGTTTCAGTGTGTCTGCCCTCTGATGCCCTCTTGCAACACCTACCATCTTACTTGGGTTTCTCTTACCTAGGGTATCTCTTCTCGGCTGCTCCAGCAAAGCACAGCCGCTGCTCCTTACCTTGTATGAGGTGTATCTCCTCACGGCCGCCCCTCCTGATCTTGGACATGGAATAGCTCCTCTTGGCCCTCCTGCACCCACACAGCCGCCCCTTCTTAATAGGGGGTCATTGCAACCCACTCCAGTATTCTTGGCTGGATAATCTCCATGGACAGAGGAGCCTGATGGGCTATTATCCATGGGGTTTCAGAGAGTCAGGCAGGAATGGATTAACCCTACAGAGGTACCAATGTTGCTACCTCTATTTTACAGAAGATAAAACTGAAGGCAAAGGAATAAAGTGATCATCTCAGGCTTACATAACTCCTCTGGATCCTGAAATGCAGGTGTCCTGAGCCTCCAGTCCTTTGCTGATAAGACAAAGAGTCCTGGAAAATCTCCCTGTGTATACACCTCCAGGAGGCTTTCTCTCCATCACTTTACGTCAGCCAGACTCTGACTCACAGCTGGAGAATTAGCATCCTTATTATCTGGTGAACTCCATGGGCACACCCCAAGTGTTGTTTTCTGTAACAGACTGAAGTCTCTCCCCCTCTCTTTCTTCCATTGTTGTTGCTGTTCAGTCGCTAAGTCATGTCCAACTCTGTGACCCCATGGACTGCAGCACACCAGGCTTCCTTGTTCTTCAGTATCTCCCAGAGTTTGCTCAGATTCATGTCCATTGAGTCACTGATGCTATCTAACCATCTTACCCTCTACTGCCCTCTTCTCCTTTTGCCTTCAATCTTTAAACATCAACTAGTTTTCCTTGGAAAACTGTGCCCAGGTTAAGGGGACTTCTGCCTAGTTTTGCATAGATGCTTTGATATGCTCCAAACTCAATGAGTTTCCTTCAATCCCTGGGACTTTGGGAACAGCCAACCCACATGTGGTGGGAAGCAGGGCAAGAGGGAAGGAGGAATGTGAGGGAGACACAAACACAGCGCAATGTTTTCTTTCTGAGAAACTTCATCAAGGCTCTGATTCCAGTGACCTCACCTTCAAGCAATGCCAGCTCCTTTGCTCTAAATCAAAGTTGACTTGTGGTGGTTCACATGTTTTGAGTCTAATGAGCCTACAGCTTCTGATGTTGCAAAATAAATCCTGAAGGTAGTCAGCATCTGTTCTTTGAAATCAGGATAGTCCATGACCCTGACATGCTTGACGTGCTTGTTGACATGTTTCAGTGAAGAAACCTGAAGGATGTTGTACATGGGATGCTAGTCTGTCCACATGGTAAGCCTCCTTCAAACAGGGAAACTTATTGAAACCTAACAGGGCTTATTCTGTACTCTCCATTCAAGTACATGAAACTGATTATATAAACAGGCTCTCAAGGTAGCCCCATGCTTTCATTCTTATCCCTTCATGTAACTTCTCTGCACATATTCTTCTAGTGCTGACTTTTCAGAATTAGAATATAATCTATGTGTTTTTGGTGTCTACAAGGAAATTCACAACTTGATCCCTGGCTGTACCTCTGACTTCTTTTAGAGCAATTGCCAATACTCATTCCCATACAAGTTACTCTAGTTTTCTTGCTATTCCTAAAACATATTTAGGATTCTCTGAAAACACTGTTGCCTTTCCAACTGAATGGAAACCCTTTCCATGAGTCTCATGGCTCATTTCTTTAGCACATTCAGGCTTCTGCTCAAATATAGCATCTTAAGAAAATCCTGATATTATTATGGTGGTCTCTGATAGTCCTATAACAACTAATTTCATGGTCAACTTGACTGGGCCACAGGGTGCCCAGATATTTTCTTAAACATTAGTCTGAGGGCATTTTTGGATAATGTTAACATTTAAATCTGAGCAAAGCAGATTGCAGAACCAGAGATGGAATTGGCAACCTCTTTGGATCATAGAAAAAACAAGGGAATTAAAAAAAAAAAAAAAAATATATATATATATATATATATATACTTCTGCTTAATTGACTATGCTGAAGTCTATCACTGTGTGAATCACAGCAAACTGTGGAAAATTCTTATAGATGGAAACACCAGACCACCTTACCTGTCTCCTGAGAAAGCTGTATGAAGGTCAAGAAGCAGCAGAACCAGACATGAAACAACAAACTGGTTCAAAATTGGGAAAGGAGTACATCAAGGGTGTATACTGTCAACTTGCTTATTTAACTTATATGTTGAGCACATCATGGGGTTTCCCTCATAGCTCAGTTGGTAAAGAATCCGCCTGTAATGCAGGAGACCCCCGTTTGATTCCTGGGTTGGAAAGATCTGCTGAAGAAGGGATAGGCTACTCACTCCAGTGTAAAATGCTAGGATGGATGAATAACAAGCTGGAATCAAGACTGCTGGGAGAAATATCAACAACCTCAGATATGCAGATGATACCACTCTAACGGCATGAAGTGAAGAGGAACTAAAGAGCCTTCTGATGAAGGTGAAAGAAGAGACTGGAAAAGCTAACTTAAAACTCAACATTCAAAAAACTAAGGTCATTGTATCCAGTCCCATCACTTCATGGCAAATAGATGGTGAAAAATTGAAAACAGTGGCAGATTTTATCTTCTTAGACTCCCAAATCACTGCAGATGGTAACTTCAGCCACAAAATTCAAAGACACTTGCTCCTTAAAAGAAAAGCTATGACAAACATAGATAGCATATTAAAAAGTAGAGAAATCATTTTGCCAACAAAGGTCTGTGTAGTCAAAGCTATGTTTTTTTTTTTTTTTTTTCCCCAGTAGTCACGTACAAATGTGAGAGTTGAACCATAGAAAAGGCTAAGCACTGAAGAACTGATGTTTTTAAATTGTGGTGCTGGAGAAGACTCTTGAGAATCCCTTGGACAGCAAGGAGATCAAACCAGTCAATCCTAAAGGAAATCAACCCTGAATATTCATTGGATGGATTGATGCTGAAGCTGAAGCTCCAGTACTTTGGCCACCTGATGAGAAGAGCCAACTCATGGGAAAATACCTTGATACTAGGAAAGATTGAGGGCAAGAGGAGAAGGGAATAACAGAGGATGAGATGGTTGGATGGCATCACTGACTCAGCGGACATGAGTTTGAGAAAACTCTGAGCGATGTGAAGGATAGGGAATCCTGGTGTGCTGCCATCTGTGGGGTTACAAAGATTCGGACATGACTTAGCAACTGACCAATAGCAGATAAAATTGCTCTCCCTAATGTGGGTGGGTCTCATCAATCAGTTGAAAGCCTGAATAAAACAAAAAGGCTGACCCTCCTTGATAAGAGAGAATACTTCTTTTTTAATAGTTTTTAAACTGGGATACCAGCTGTTTTCCTGCTTGATATTCTTTGAACTAGGACATCTGATTTTTTTGTCTTCAGATTCAAACTGAAACATTGTCTCTTCCTGAGTCTCAAGCTTGCTCCCCTACTGATTAAAACTATGCTACTGGCTTACCTGATTTCAGGCCTTGAGACCAGATTGGATCTAAATCATTTTCTGTTCTGGGTCTCAAACCTGCTGACTTACTCTGCACATCTTAGGACTTAGTTGGCCTCCATAACTGCATGAGCAAATTCCTTATCATCTATCTATCCTATTTACTCTGTTCTTCCAGATAACCCTAATACAAATACCAAATTAAGAATAGAAGGCAATGGCACCCCACTCCAGTACTCTTGCCTAGAGGGTCCTGTGGATGGAGGAGCCTGGTAGGCTGCAGTCCATGGGGTCGCTAGGAGTCGGACACGACTGATCGACTTCACTTTCACTTTTCACTTTCATGCACTGGAGAAGGAAATGGCAACCCACTCCAGTGTTCTTGCCTGGAGAATCCCAGGGACGGGAGAGCCTGGTGGGCTGCCGTCTATGGGTCGCACAGAGTTGGACATGACTGAAGCGATTTAGCAGCAGCAGCAGCAGCAGCAAGATAAAATGTAGCAAATTTAAAGGGTTTTTAGTTAAATACCAATGTACCATCAGATATCTAGATTGCATTGTTAATATTTTACATTACTTGTCTCCTCTGATATGAACTTGAACACCTCAAAGAAGTCTAAGAGGTCATCAACAACTGTGACAGTCTAAAGTTATGCCTTTTAATGAATCTAAATCTGCCTTTAGTGTTAACATTGCTTTCAATGTTTGTCATTGAAATATTAAATTACTAAGAAAGCATCTTTTAAATGCCAAACCATAAGCTGAATGTTTATGACAAAGTAAATTAATTCCTCTTTGCCAATTTTATATAAACTTAAATACATTTTTACAAAATATTTTTGCATTAATATGTTTTATTAGGATTTCATTGAGTCTACTGATCAGTTTGGGAGCATTGACATTTTAATAACATTGAGTGTTTGACCCACAAAACAATATACTTCTGTATTTATTTAGTTCTTTTTAAATTTTCTCAGCAATGCTGTGGAATTGGCAGCATACAGGTCTTTGTCAGATTCATTCCTAAGTACATCACATTTAGTCTGTTAATATGAAGATTTGTATTAGTTTACTTTCAAATGTTAAACTAACCTTGCATTCCTGGGATAAATCTCACCTGAATATTGTGCATTATCTATGTCACATATTCTTTTTTGATTTACTAAAAGTTTACTTAGAATTTTGCATTTATATTCATAAAAGATACTGGAATATGTTTTCCTTTTATTTGTAACATACTTTTTTTGTTATTTTTGGATAAGAATACTGTTTGGCTCATAGAATGTGTTGGGCAATAGTCCCTCCTCTACAATTTTCTGGAAGAGGTCAAGTAGAATGGAATATTGTTCCCATAAATGTTTGGTAGCATTATCAGTGAAGGCATTGAAAACTGGGATTTTCCCTGTGGGATATTTAAATACAAAGTCAATTTATTTAATAGATAGAGATTATTTACTTTAGCTGTTTCTTCTTGAATGAACTTTGGAATTTTCTGTCTTTCAGGGATTTTTTTCCATTTCATTTAATTGTTGAAATTTTTAGCATCAAGTTGTTATATTTCCTGATTAACCTTTTAAAATTTGTAGAATGTATAATGAGGTCAATTCTCTGACTCACAGATGATAATGTGTGTTCCCTCTCTCTCTCAGTATCTCATGGTCTCTCTGTCTCCATCTGTCTCTCAATCTCTCTCAATTAGTCTTAAAAGTTTGGAAGTGAAAGTCACTCAGCCATGTCTGACTCTGTGACTACATGGACTGCACAGTCAATGGAATTCTCCAGGTCAGAATATTGGAGTGGGTATCCTGTCCCTTCTCCAGGGGATCTTCCCAACCCAGGGATCGAACCCAGGCCTCCCACATTGCTGGCAGATTTTTTACCAGGCTTCCCTAAAGGCTTCCAATTAGACTTACTAGTTGTTAATTGTATTGATATTGTAAAAGAATCAGATATCGGGTTCAATGATTTATCTCTATTATTTTTCTATTTTCTACATTATTGATTGCTGCACTAATTTTTAATGTGTCCCTTCTCTAGCTTACTTTAGATTTAGTCTATTCTTCTTTTTCTAGTTTTTAAAAGTGGACATGATGTCATTGTATTGTGATCTTTCTTCTTTCCTAATAAAGATATTAATGCTTTAAGTTTCCCATAAAGAACTGCATTAACAGTAACTCACATATTTTGATATATTGTTTTTATTACTTTATTTTTTTCCAATTTAAGTTTTAATTTTCTATTTGTCCTATGGTCACTTAGAAATGAGTTATTTATTTCCCAAAGTTTTGGGGTTTTCTGGAGATAATTCTAATTTAATTCTACCTTGGTCAAGGCAATGCTTTGTATGCATTGAGTCTTTCAAAATTTATTGATACTTGTTTCATGGCCTAAAATATGTTCTATGTAGGTGAAAAAAACTTGCACTTGAATGTTTACTATTTTGTTGTTGAGCGGTGTACTATAAAAGCCAGTTAAGTCAAGTTGGCTAATAGTTTTGTTCAAATCTTTTGTATCTCCTCTTGTTTTTTGTCAACTACTTCCATTAATTACAGAGATGAGTATTAATATCTTTAAGTATAATGATGAATTTGTCTACTTTCTAAAAAAATTATTGGAGTATAATTTATTTACAATATGTTGCATTCCAGTGTACAGTACAGTAAATCTGGTTTACATATATCCACTCTTTTCTAGATTGTTTCCCCATTTAGGCGAGAAGTGTGTTGAGTAGAGTTACCTGTGCTATACAGTATGTCCTTATTATTTCAGTCATTTCAGTCGCTCAGTCGTGTCTGACTCTTTGCGACCCCATGGACTGCAGCACGCCAGGCTTCCCTGTCCATGACCAACTCCCAGAGCTTACTCAAACTCATGTACACCGAGTCAGTGATGCCATCCAATCATTTCATTCTCTGTCATCCCCTTCTCCTCCTGCCTTCAATCTTTCCCAACATCCCCTGATGTTTTCCAATAAGTCAGCTCTTCACCAAAGATGACCAAAGTATTGGAGTTTCTGCTTCAGCATCAGTCCTTCCAATGAATATTCAGGGTTGATTTCCTTTAGCATTGACTGGTTGAATCTCCTTGTAGTCCAAGGGACTCTCAAGAGTCTTCTTCAACACCACAGTTCAAAAGCATCAATTCCTTGGCCCTCAGCTTTCTTTATAGTCCAACTCACATCCGTACATGACTACTGGAAAAACCATAGCTTTGACTAGATGGATCTTTGTCAGCAAAGTAATGTCTTTGTTTTTTAATGTGCTATCTAGGTTAGTCATAGCTTTGCTTTCAAGGAGCAAGTGTCTTTTCATTTCATGGCTACAGTCACCATCTATAGTGATTTTGGAGCCCAAGAAAATAAAGTCTCTCACTATTTCCATTGTTTCCCCATCTATTTGCCATGAAGTGATGGGACCAAATGCCATGTTCTTAGCTTTTTGAATGCTGAGTTTTAAGCCAGCTTTTTCACCCTCCTCTTTCACTTTCATCAACTGACTCTTTAGTTCCTCTTTGCTTTCTGCCATTAGGGTGGTGTTATCTGCATATCTGAGATTATTGATAATTCTCCCAGCAATCTTGATTCCAGACTGTGCTTCATACAGTCTGGCATTTTGCACGATGTACTCTGTGTATAAGTTAACTAAGCAAGGTGACAGTATACAGTCTTGATGTACCCCTTTCCCAATTTGGAAGCAGTCTGTTGTTCCATATCCAGTTTTAACTGTTGCTTCTTGACCTGCATACAGATTTCTAAGGAGACAGGTAAGGTGGTCTGGAAAATTTAAGAATTTTCCACAGTTTTCTATGACCCACACAGTCACAGGCTTTAGTGTAGTCAGTGAAACAGAAGTTTTTCTGGAAATCTCTTGCTTTTCCTATGATCCAGTGGATGTTGGCAATTGGGTCTCTTGTTCCTCTGTCTTTTCTAAATCCAGCTTGAACATCTGGAAGTCCTCATATCATGTACTATTGAAGCCTGGCTTGGAGACTTTTGAGCATTACTTTACTAGCGTGTGAGATGAGTGCAATCATGTGGTAGTTTTAACATTCTTTGGCATTGCCTTTCTTTGGGATTGAAACAAAAATTTATCTTTTCCAGTCCTGTGGCCACTGCTGAGTTTTCCAAATTTGCTGGCATATTGAGTGCAGCACTTTCATAGCATTATCTTTTAGGATTTGAGATAGCTCAACTGGAATTCCATCATCTTCACTAGGTTTGTTCGTAGTGATGCTTTCTAAGGCTCACTTGACTTTGCATTCCAGGATGTCTGGCTCTAGGTGAGTGATCACACCATCATGATTATCTGGGTCATGAAGATCTTTTCTGTACAGTTCTTCTGTGTATTCTTGCCACCTCTTCTTAATATCTTCTGCTTCTGTTAGATCCATACCATTTCTGTCCTTTATTGAGCCCATCTTTGCATGAAATGTTCCCTTGGTATCTCTAATTTTCCTGAAGAGATCTCTGGTCTCTCCCATTCTATTACATTCCTCTGTTTCTTTACATTGATCACTGAGGAAGGCTTTCTTATCTCTCCTAGCTATTCTTTGGAATTCTACATTCAGATGGATATATCTTTCCTTTTCTCCTTTGCCTTTGCTTCTCTTCTTCTCTCAGCTATTCATAAGGCCCCCTCAGACAACCACTTTTCCTTTCTGCATTTCTTCTTCTTGGGGATGGTTTTGATCACCACCTCCTATACAATGTCACTAACTTCCATCCATAGTTCTTCAGGCACTCTATGAGATCTAATCCCTTGAATCTATTTGTCACTTCCACTATATAGTTTTAAGGGATTTGATTTAGGTCATACCTGAATGATCTAGTGGTTTTCCCTACTTTCTTCAATTTAGCTCTGAATTTTGCAAGAAGGAGTTCATGATCTGAGTCACAGTCAGTTCCTGGTCTTGCTTTTGCTGACTGTAGAGAGCATCTCCTTATTGGTTACTTTTTTACATATAGTAGTGTGTTTGTGTCAATCCCAATCTTCCAATTTATCTTTCCCCTTCTTATCCCCTGATAACTATAAGTTTGTGTTCTCTATCCAAAACTTTGCTTCTATTTTGTATACAGATTCTTTGTACTATTTTTTTTTTTTTTTTTTAGATTTCACAATTCCAGGTGATCTTAAGGTATAGTCAGGTTTGAGAACACTGAATTAAAGATTAGGAGGAGGGCAGTGAGCAGAGTAAAAGTGATTGGAAAACTTCATCAGGGTTCATTGTTGAAAAATCAGGGTCTGATTTCATTGAGACCTGAAAGCCATGTAAATGAGTTGGATTTAATCTAGAGGGCAATTGGAACCACTGATGTTTTAAACAGAGAAGCAACAAAATGCCATTCCCATTTGAAGCTGCCAAATGGAGAACTCATTGATCAACAAAGAATGGCACTATTAAGAAGTCAATTGCAAAGATAATAGTGGTAACATATACACCAGAGATGGAAGAAAAATAAAAGTGTTTGAGAATGTTAGGTGTTAGGAGTATAAAGACTTGGGAAATGAATCTTTGTGAAAGGTACATCAGAAAGAGGAGTCAAGAATAATTCCCTATATTTTTGTCTTGCTTTAGTCACTCATTGAGATAAGTCAACATGAATAATGGAGGAGATTTGAATAGAAATTATTAAATATTGAGCATTTTGGTTAGGAGTACTTGTGGGATATTCAGGTAGAAATATTTGAGAGGCACCAAGCACAAAAGTTGGGAAGATCCCTTGGAGGAGGACCTGGCAACCCTCTCCAGTATTTTTGCCTGGAGAATCCCATGGACAAAGGAGCCTGGCAGGCTACAGTCCAGAGGTTTGCAAAGAGTTGGACAAGACTCAAGGAACTTAGCACAAGCACACAAGACCGGAGCCCCTGAAGAGAGCAAGCTGCCCCAGGGCTATGGAATTAGACGTCCTTTGCAGTAGGTGGTGATCAAAACGGTGTGTTTTCTGGTGGTGTTGCTGGTGGTTGGTTGGGTATTTGATTGGTTTTAAGAATTTGCTTTTGGAATAAAAATATGTCTATGTAGAACTGAATCGTTCCGCTGTATACCTGAAAGAAACACAACATTGTAAATCGACTGTACTGCAATAAAATAAAAATTAAAACAAAAAGAATTTGCTTTGTTTGATTGGATTTTATAATTATTATTGTTTTGGTATTTGCTTGTTTGGTTATTACTGCTGTTGAAGAAAAATATTCTAAACAGGAGAGAGCAGATAGGGTTTACAAAATGCACCTGCTTGTAACTTGTTGCTCTTTTGTCAGTCTGTGTTATTTTTGTTTTCTTTGGAGAGAGAAATAATTCAAGCTTATTTATAGGTTTACTCATGCTTTAAAGTCATCTCCTATATAATACAGGTGAAATGGTAAATGTTAAAAAAAATAAATTTTTGTGGCAGGAGAAACATGTGGGTCATGAATATATATATTCAGTCTGGTCATGGTGGAAGGTAAGAATAAATTTCAAAAATTAATTTTTGTTCTCCTGGCAAATGCTTCGAAGTAGAAGGGCTTATTCTGCTTTTGGCCACAAAACCGATGTTCACTTTCTATACTGTGGATACCATCAGATATTTTGCAAAAGAATACCATAAATTGGGTTCTGTGCTTGTGGCTGAGGGTTTAGCAGATAATCACCTCTCCTGATGCTTTCTAAAATGCTCTGAGAAATGCCCAAACAATATTTGAGTAGTTGTGATGATGTGGGTAATTAAAGAATACTACTCTGACAAAAATTTAGTGAGGTGGAAGTAAAACATGTTGAATATTTTGTGAAATATTTGTTGAATATTTTGTGTAATCCTAATCACATTAAATACTCTCACTTTACATGTGGGGAAATTGAATCTAATGAGGGGGAGTCACATGCCTGAGGGTGCAGAGCAGGGATCAAAGCAGGATCTGTCTGGATCCAATGTTCTCATTACAAATTTCCTAAACTGGGAAGAGTGGGTCTAACTTCCAAGCACAAATGAGAATAAAGAACAGTATACAAATGGGATTTAGTTGGCTTCAACCAGGCCAGATGATGGACCGTGGGACACAATAAACCATTGTTATTTTAGTAAAACTATGTAGGGCAGCACTCCCACTGAGAACTTTTCCTCCCCACACACGGTTATAGAGAAGAGAAGACTTTGCACACAATTAAATTAGTACTTGATGCTGTCTAATGTGAATTTGGAAATGGAAAAATTAGATTAAATCAGTAAGTGAGGCCTAGTCACCTACTGGGTGAGACAAAGAAAGTCAGGAGGTAGAAGAAAGGAAGTCAGAGGGTGGGACTGGCTGTCCATTTCAAGCAGAAACACTGGATTTCTTTAAACCTGTGGACCCCTTGAATTCCCCAAGAGAGGAAACAGTGCTAAAAGGGGAATATAACCCTCAGATGGAAAGAAAACATACGATTCCAGCACATTTGTTTAGTCTTTCTGCAACTCAGATAAAGCAAAAAGCTCATTAATTTAGAATTGGTGATAATTTGTACAGGGCCTATTCTGAAGTTTACCTTTGCTTTATCTGGCTAAAAGGATTTGAAAAGCAAATTAGCAGTGTAAACAGGATGGCAGGCAGCAATATTTAACCTCTTTAAGAGAGCAAACTTTCTCCCAATATCTTTAAGACACAATTTATACATACAGATATGACATGCTAGTTATAGATTATTTTTATCTATTGTGTGTAGCAGGACCCTGGTGATTTCTACCTGGAACACTTAGCTTAGTTTGACCCAATGTGTGTGTTTCTAAAAGAAGTCAATTTGCATTGACTTTATAGTCATCATACTTTTAAAATATTGATACTAACTTGGACAGGCTTTGAGTATCATAATTAGTTCCATTTAATAACCTCTGACTTTGTTTCTATCAAGCAAGAAACACAAGGTTTTAAGCAGCATATGGTATAGAACAAAGCGTGGGTATAGAAACCAAAGTTCTTGAGTTCAAGTCAATGTTCTTGTGTTTATTTGTGCTATGTCTCCTTGAATACACTTTAGATGGGGCTTAATCTTATTTCTAGAACCATCTTAAATAGGAATAGAGTTCTGCTGTTAGACTCATAAGGTTAACTCAAAGATGAATTTTGCTAACAGATATCAAAGTTCATGATGAGGCAGTATCAGAATGCAAAATAATTCTATTAGTACATTTAGCATTATTAAAGACTGAATGCTGAAGCAAAGAGAAAGACTTTCATAAACCAATTTGTTACTTCTTCCAGGAATTCCATTGTTTGGCCATTTCTTGCTAGCGTAAACTCTTAGCTAAAATTTCACATCTTTGGAGTAGTTAGCTTCATTAAGCTATTATTAATCATTGCAACCTCCATTAAGAGTTCCTAAGGAATTCCCTGTCAGTCCAGTGGGGCTCCACATTCTCACTGCAGAGGCCCCAGATTTGACCCCTGTTCTGGGAACTAAGATCCCACAAGCTGTGTGTTGTGGGCACAAAAAAGAAGACTTCTTTCAATTAAGAAGTCTAGGTGCCTTTGCCTTCCTCCTGCTCCACTACTTAGGCTCCTTTTCTCTATAAAATTGGCCCTCTTTAATTTTGTATGTGTGCTTTGACATACTTCTATACTCGTACCCTAAGGTGCCTTTATTAATCTCCCTGTATATTTCTGTATCCACACCAATACCATGGATTCCTTTCTTCCTACCTTATGTCTAATTCATTCCTGTGTCCAAAGTGCTTGGCACACAGTAGGCACTCAACAGAGGCTTAATAAATGAAGAATTGAATAAGTGAGGAAGATGACATATAGAAGGTGAATGGGTGAGAAAGGCACAGGATCATGGTTCTAACAACTCCTTAAACCCCATCTGAAGAAAAATGCTCCATTTACAGTTGCTGTCACAGAGAAATGTACATTTTCTACCATGTGGTCTCTTGACCACAATTTACTGGATTTATAGTGAGTACCAGACCTAAGAGTAGACACATCCATAGGTTAGCTAGACAGCCAGAATGTGCCCGCATGACATCCTACTTGGCCTTGGTCATAGCAAAAGGACAAGTGGCCACTCAATCCAAAGTCAACTGAATCAAATACCATTACCACCAACATCTAAATCCATCTCCTTCTTGATAACACAATCTGGTGTTTGTACAAGTACCAGTCATTTAGGAAAGTTGACTTCATCTCCTGTTCAGAAGGAAAACCTAAACCCATCTTAGTAATCTCGTTCCCTTTGGTAGCATTTGTTTTAGACATGGCATGTGTCATAGTTCCAGTAAATGAAATGTGAAGCTGATGTGGGAAATTCTCCTGATGAACTTCTGGGAAAATTTCCTCATTCTTAAAAAGCAAATCTTAGTAAGTGTCTTCCTGTACAGGATGTTGCGATGTTTGGTTGAGATGCTTAGACTCGGCTACTACAAAGATCATGAGAGGGGAGTCAGCCTTAGAACAGACCTAGCATCTGAAGAGAGCCAAGAAGACTGAAATAAAGAACCCAGATTCTTGGGTCATCAATTAAAGGACCTAGGAGAAGTCCTACTGTAGGACCTCATAACTAAAGGCAGACTTACCTTGTGGTTTAAGCTAATTGAATCAGGGTTTTCTTTTGCGGGTAACCAAAGGCACAATAATGAATACAAACATCAGTCCATACGCAGAGCAATTATCTATGCGCCTATCTAGTGCAACATGAGGAACTGACCTTTTAGATTCCTTTTTTATTTTTTCAGAAACTAGAATTTGGGATTACTGAAAGAAGAAAAATGTCAGTTTGGAGCTAAATCCCTAACATTACTAATTAGAGAAAGAATTTAGAATTGCCTTAATGAGTCATGAACAAACTCAACTCTTAAGGAAGTAATAATTGTAAGTAAGCAAAGGTAGCCAGCTGGTGGAAAGAAGATAACAGCACAAAAGGTCAGACAGACATCAAAAGGCTGACCGTGAGCCCCAGAAGGACAGAGTGATGGTGCGAGTATTCAGTTCAGTTCACTTCAGTTCAGTCTCTCAGTCATGTCCAACTCTTTGCAACCCCATGAACTGCAGCACGCCAGGCCTCCCTGTCCATCACCAACTCCCAGAGTTTACTCAAACTCATGTCCATCGAGTCGGTGATGCCATGTAGCCATCTCATCCTTTGTCGTCCCCTTCTCCTCCTGCTCCCAATCCCTCCCAGCAGCAGACTCTGTTCCAATGAGTCACTCTTTGCATGAGGTGGCCAAAGTACTGGAGTTTCAGCTTTAGTATCAGTCCTTCCAATGAACACCCAGGGCTGATCTCCTTTAGAATGGACTGGTTGGATCTCCTTGCAGTCCAAGGGACTCTCAAGAGTCTTCTCCAACACCACAGTTTAAAAGCATCAATTCTTCAGCACTCAGCCTTCTTCACAGTCCAACTCTCACATCCATACATGACCACTGGAAAAACCATAGCCTTGACTAGACGAACCTTTGTTGGCAAAGTAATGTCTCTGCTTTTTAATATGCTGTCTAGGTTGGTCATAACTTTCCTTCTAAGGAGTAAGCGTCTTTTAATTTCATGGCTGCAATCACCACCTGCAGTGATTTTGGAGCCCCCAAAATAAAATCTGACACTCTTTGCACTGTTTCCCCATCTATATCCCATGAAGTGATGGGACCAGATGCCATGATCTTTGTTTTCTGAATGTTGAGCTTTAAGCCAACTTTTCACTCTCCTCTTTCACTTTCATCAAGAGGCTTTTTAGTTCCTCTTCACCTTCTGCCATAAGGGTGGTGTCATCTGCATATCTGAGGTTATTGATATTTCTCCCAAAAATCTTGATTCCAGCTTGTGCTTCATCCAGCCCAGCGTTTCTCTTGATGTACTCTGCATAGAAGTTAAATAAGCAGGGTGACAATATACAGCCTTGATGTACTCCTTTTCCTATTTGGAACCAGTCTGTTGTTCCATGTCCAGTTCCAACTGTTGCTTCCTGACCTGCATATAGGTTTCTCAAGAGGCAGGTCAGGTGCTCTGGTATTCCCATCTCTTCAAGGATCTTCCACAGTTTATTGTGATCTACACAGTCAAAGGCTTTGGCATAGCCAATAAAGCAGAAATAGATGTTTTTCTGGAACTCTCTTGCTTTTTCCATGATCCAGCAGATGTTGGCAATTTGATCCCTGGTTCCTCTGCCTTTTCTAAAACCAGCTTGAACATCTGGAAGTTCACGGTTCATGTACTGCCAAAGCCTGGCTTGGAGAATTTTGAGCTTTACTTTACTAGAGTGTGAAATGAGTGCAATTGTGCTGTAGTTTGAGCATTCTCTGGCATTGCCTTTCTTTGGGATTGAAATGAAAACTGACCTTTTCCAGTCCTGTGGCCACTGCTGAGTTTTCCAAATTTGCTGGCATATTGAGTGCAGCACTTTCACAGCATCATCTTTTAGGATTTGAGAGAGCTCCACTGGAATTCCATCACCTCCAGTAGCCATGTTCATAGTGATGCTTTCTAAGGCCCATTTGACTTTGCGTTCCAGGATGTCTGGCTCTAGGTGAGTGATCACACCATCGTGATTATCTGGGTCATGAAGCTCTTTTTTGTATAGTTCTTCTGTATATTCTTGACACCTCTTCTTAGTACCTTCTGCTTCTGTTAGGTCCATACCATTTCTGTCCTTTATTAAGCCCCTCTTTGCATGAAATGTTCATGGTGGGAGTATTAAGTCCTATAAAGTACCTTGATATTTAATGTCATTCTCCCCCCCCCGCCATTTCCTGTACATATGAATTCCTTATCTAGAGTTAAACTGGGCCTCATTGGCCTTTTATAATCAAAATAACTGAACAGAAACACATATCTACTGAGTAAACAGAGTTAAATGGTCTAATGAATGATTCTGAATTTTTTCATTTAATGAATAAAATGGAACCAAACATACAAACAAAAAAACACACCCACCTGACATCCCTTTCTCCTTATTGCATTTCTAACTAGGATTGTTCAGTGTCTGCCTAATATCCCTAGACATGGAGTGAATTCTCTCCTTTCAAGGACACATTCTACCATTACTGAGTGGTATTGACTGATAAAATGTTCCCTCTCAGGTAGAAATGAAATTGATTCTGTGAATCCCTGTGGTCATCTCCAAATGTATAGGTCAGTAGTTATCAAATAAGACTAATCTTCCTCCCCCCTCAAAAAACATCCTGCCAGTGGAAAATTGGTAAAAAAAAAAAAAAGTTAGAGACATTTTTAGCTGTCAGGACTGAGGATTTGCTGCTGGCATCTGGCAGGTGGAAGAGGAGGATGCGGCTCAATTGCCAGCAATGGACAGAACAGCCTTTCAAAATAATTATAAATAATTAACCAGCCCCAAATGTCAACAGTGCCAAAGCACGGAAGCCCTGATCTAAAAGGGATCTAATGTTGTTGATTTAGTTGCTAAGTCATGTCCAACTCTTGAGACTCCATGGACTGTAGTTCACCAGGCTCCTCTGTCTGTGGGATTTTCCCAGGCAAGAATACTGGAGAAGGTTGCCATTTCCTTCTCCAGGGGATCTCCCCAACCCAGGGATCAAACTCATGTCTTTTGCATTGGAAGGCAGTTTTTTGTTTTTTTTTTTTTAACCACTGAGCCACCAGGGAAGCCCATAAAGGGCTCTCATATATACCAAATAAATCCCTTCTTTGGAAGAGAAGACAAAAATGAATACTGTGATTTTGAAGCATTTCTATTAAGCCTTTCATAATTTCCATTAGTACCGAGGCCTGGGTATTAATTAAATGGTCTTGTATATAATACCTGGTCCCCAGGTCCTAAAATACAGTTGACCATTGAACAACATGGATTTGAATTGTGTACATTTACATACATAATAAATATGTACTATAGGACTACACGATCAGTGGGTGCTTCAATCCAAAGATGGGGACTGTGGATACAGAAGGCCAAATGTATAGTTACAAGCAGCTTTTCAACTGGGCAGTGAGTTGGTTCTTCATTCCCCTCTGAGTTGTTCAAGCATCAACCATAGTTGGAGGTCAAATTGTCCTTGTTTGAAGAGCAGTGGAGCAAACAGTACTGACGAAGAGGTGCCTCAGAGACTTAGAGGCACGCTGGCTTTCCTTGCTTTGGAGCTAAGGCATCAGCAATGCATAGGAAACTCACCCAATGAGAATTCATGCTGTGGTCTTTGAGTAGATGCTTCATGACTCTCCTTTGGAAATGCCTGAGTCATATCCTTGGCTTTGTTCCTGCAGTGGACATCTGTTGTTTTTGTCTCCCTTCTCCCTTCTTTTTTGGAATAGCATGCAATTTTCCTTTGGGAAAATACTTCTCCCTATAGAGGTATTTCCTAAAATGTCTTAAAGGAGTCATCCGTCAGGGGCTCATATTTTCTTGTCATGTGTTGGCAAGTGTATCAAGCTAGGCTGATCAGTCTTGATCTTGTTGGGATTTAATCTTGAGTGAAGTAATATAAGAATGGGAAATATTTGAAACGGATTTATAATGAACTGTGATGGTGTCCTAAAGAGACGGCCTGCAATTCCTTCTAGATTCCCAGTTGTTCCTTGTTTCTGATCCAATTGTTCCATTGTCCTCTCAGTCTTACAAATAGCCCCTGCATACTTCTACCCCCACTTCAGGACTAATTTTAGTTTCTTATGGTTAATAATCCTTTACTTTTACAGCAAGAGAATTGGGTACTAGTAGGAAGTCAATACATTCGGAGTCTCTGTCTATGGCTGCTCTTCGCTGACTATAACATTCATGGGAAGGGTACTGTTGCTCTCTGAGTCTGTCTCCTCATGCATAAAATAGAAATAACAGACTAGGTCATTGCTAAAGGTCCTTCTAGTTCTAAGGTCCCAAATTGCTAGTGTTAAATATTGGATCTTCTTTGACTGGTAAAGGCAAACTAAACCTCAGATACAGCCAGGAGGTGGTGCTCCAGGACCACAATGATCCAACCACTGACACTGTCAAAGTAGTACTGCCCTTGTTGGGGATAAGGGCTTCCAAGAATCCTGCAAGGTCATTTCCACACTGTCTGGTTGATCAGGCACATTTTCCTCCTCTGTTGCTAAACACAACTCTGTGTGTGGCAAGCGTGAGAAGTCTTTGCTCCATCTCTGTTGGGATAGATAAACGTTCTTCCCCAAATATTTCCCTACTGGACAGTGGAAATATTCTTTCTCGATATTTGGTGAGTCACAGTGATGTTTGATAGAGATGGGTGGTAGAATTATGCATGTATCAGAAATATCAGTAGACAAGCAGTTCCAAATGCCATGGGAGATAAAAACGAATATGGACCTTGCATGCTGGTATCAGCTCTTCCATGTATTTGCTGCATAAAATTGGGGAAATGACCTTGTATTTTCCTTCAGTTACCTCCTCTGTAAGCAATTACATTGGATGAGATCAGCAGTTCCCAAATTTATATTTTGTCAGAGAAAAACAGTGGAAAAAATCTTTCCTTAAATAAAGTCATACATGAAATACCCATATATAAATACATCTCAAAACTTTTTACATTACAAGTGGCAGAAATGGAATTCAAACAAGTTTAAAAGTAAAACAAGAAGAAAAAAAATCAAAGCATGCCAGACACGACTGGGTCGGGGATCAAAAGCTGTCATCAGAGATCCATTTCTCTACCCGTCATATACCTATAACTACTTGGCTTCATTCTCAGCCAGAACTTCAACGTGTGGTAGCAAGATGGTCTTAGAAGAGAGATGGAGGGAGAACATATCTGCTTCCCCCACCCCTACTCCCTGTCTCTTATGATCTGAGAAATTCCAATGAAATGGCACATCTCTGCTGCTAAAGAAGCAAGACTGCATGCTTGCCAGTTCTTTCAGAATAATACAGAGTTAGAAAGGGAATATTCCACATGGCAGACAAGAAGAAGGACGGAAAGATATTCAGTATGAAAAATATATGTAAAACTGGGTTTTCTCTCACTGGAGAAGAAGAAAGAACTATCGTTCTACCAGCTTATGGTGGAACAGAAACTGAAAACTATAGGAATAGGGATCTATAAAATTTCTGGAGGCTCTGAGGGTCCAGACTTCTAAACTGAGAAAAAAGTGACACAGTTCTTTTCTCACTCTTTGTCATGTTAACTCTGAGGCTTCCTCATTTTCTATGGGCTAGCTATTTATTTAGAAAACAAACTGATAACTTACCATCTTGGCTTTTTCTCATTTTTCAAAATTATTTGTGACCTTGTTTACACGATGAACTTTCTTTGTACATGGTTGAAAATCCAGAAATGATTCTATTATTCAAATAATGTAATTGAGGAACAGATAATTATACAAGCCAGTTACAAAAGTATTGGTATAAAATGTTAATAATATACCTGTAAAAACCCAATGAAATCACCTTGTCCAACTCAATTATTTTCTACTGGAGAAGACTGAGATCCCAATTTCATGCAAAGATTTTGTCCCCAGATAAGATAGAAACTCAGATTGCTATTTCCAAATCCATTGCTGTTGCTGTTGTTCAGTCGCTGAGTCATGTCTGACTCTTTGCAACCCCATGGGCTGCAGCACACCAGGCTTCCCTGTCCTTTACTACATCCCAGAGTTTGCTCAAACTCTTGTCCATTGAGTCACTGATGCTATCTACCCATCTCATCCTCTCCCACCGCCTTCTATCTTTCCTCGCATCAGGGTCTTTTCCAATGAGTCAGTTCTTAGCATCAGGTGGCCAAGAAGCTTCAACCAAATCCATTAGTCCCTCTAATTGTTCCTTTGATGTGTGTTGTTACCAATGATATCTTTTTGCTAACACAGTTCTGAACATGTCACTTCTGTCGATTATTTACATGATTTCCATCTTTATTGAATAGTGTAAACACTTTAGCATCAAGACCCTTTTTGATACAGGCCCTTGCTTACTTATAGCTTTATTTCTATCAGTCCTTGCTTTCCCTTTAAGCACACTGCTTTTCCCTGGCGTCTCTCATACACTGTGGTATTTCTGGCTTCTGGTTTCACTCAGACAATCTCTCTGTCTAGAATACTATGCTCTCCTGTCTCTCATCTCGTGAAACTCTCCTCCTTCTCCAAGGCTCAGTTCATCTGTTAGTCCCTTCAAAGCATGCTGGGACACATTCTCTATCTTTAAACTAGTTGTGATACCCCTCTGTTTCTCTTATGGCAATTCTTTTCATTGTTGCTCTTGCTAAATTGAATAGAATTTTCAGTTTATTGACTCAGTACTGTGCATGTCATTTTGAATAAATGAATCATCTGATGTTAGGCTTTGTGAGAGAGGAAGCTGGGGGCAAAAATGTTTTCCCAGGACCTCTGAAAATACACTAGAACAGGCTAATGATTCTCTTTCTTAAAAGCCTGAGCAAAACCAGAATCCTCCTCTACAACATAATGTAGCCACTACCATTTAGCTGGAGTTGGTTACTAAATGGAAATGTAACTTACCATCCCCATCTTTATCTAAAACAAAAGGCTTTAAAAAGGTATATTTCTTCTAAGATGTCACATTCATTTGATACTGGTTATTGAAGGCTACATCTGGGCTCAAAAACAAACTCTGTGATTTGATAGTCCTGTCTGTCAATGAAGAGGAAGATATAATAGTGATGTACATTAGTTCACTTGCTGCCTCCACCTCAATTCAATGGCTCTCAATCTTTTAATCCCTTTTTCACATTTGAGGTTTAGTTTGCACTGCTTGACACACCTTAATCTCATCATAGGGATGGCTCACTATTGGCCATGCTTCCATAGGTATTCTTTACCAACTGAGCCACAAGGGAAGCCCTATAGGTAAAAGCAAGTTGCAATATACATGCACCCCCTACCTCTTACTGTAATAGTACCCATTTCTCTTTCTCTGAAAAAAGTGAAATTAGCCTTCCTGCAACCCAGACCTTCCAATTATTTGACTCTCCACAAAGCATCATCACCGACTCAATGGACATGAGTTTGGGTAAACTCCGGGAGATGGTGATGGACAGGGAGGCCTGGCATGCTGCAGTCCATGGGGGTCGCAAAGAGTTGGACACGACTGAGTGACTGAACTGAACTGAACTGAACAAAGCATCATAGTGATTGGGGTTCTCGCCTACCCCAGGTATATATGGTACTCAAAGGTGAGAGAAGCTATTTTCCCATCTTTGCATCCAAAGTTCCTCCTTAGGTAAGATAAGCTCAAACTATTTAACTTGTTTCTGTCTTTGCACCAGTACCTTACACATCTGATCCCATTTCATCTTTATGGCAATTCTATACAGTAAGTATAATTATTCTCACTTTCAGGAAAATGATGTTGGAATCAGATAAAAAACTGATTTACTCAAAACCAAACTGTTTATAAATCCCAAGCCATTCTAAATACAATATGGGAGCTTCCCTGGTGGTCCAGGGGTCTAAGATTCCACGCTCCCAATAGAGGGGTGGGCCCAGGTTCGATCCCTGGCCAGGGAACTAGATCTCACATGTTGCAACTAAGAGTTTGCATGCTGCAACTAAAGATTCCGTAATGAAGACCTGATGCAGCAACATATATTTTTTTTAAAATACATTTAAGTACAAATGTATTTATTTTAATTCTGTTAATAAGTATTTTCCAAAAGAATAAATGGACAAATGGATGGATGTTCAGGACCCCGATGCTCGGAAAGATTGAAAGCAAAATGAAAATGGGTCAGCAGAGGATGAGATGGTTAGACAGCATCACAAACGCAATGGACAGGAATTTGAGCAAACTCTGGGAGATAGTGAAGGACAGGGGAACCTGGCAAGCTGCAGTCCACGGGATCCTAAAGAGTCAGACACAATTTGGTGACTGAACAATAAATTACATATTTTTCTACCTTTGTGCTATTGTCAAAGAAATGGCAGATTATAATTTCACTTGAAATTTTTAAGTAGTTTTAATTAGGTTTCTGTAACTAGAGACTAAAAGGATTTTGACTAATATATGTAAGTTCAGTTCAGTTCAGTTGCTCAGTTGTGTTCGACTCCTTGCGACCCCATGAATTGCAGCACGCTAGGCCTCCCTGTCCATCACTAACTCACAGAGTTTACTCAAATTCATGTCCATCAAGTTAGTGATGCCATCCAGCCATCTCATCCTCTGTCATCCCCTTCTCCTCCTGTCCCCAATCCCTCCCAGCATCAGAGTCTTTTCCAGTGAGTCAATTCTTCACATGAGGTGGCCAAAGTACTGGAGTTTCAGCTTTAGCATCATTCCTTCCAAAGAAATCCCAGGGCTGATCTCCTTCAGAATGGACTGGTTGGATCTCCTTGCAGTCCAAGGGACTCTCAAGAGTCTTCCCCAACACCACAGTTCAAAAGCATCAATTCTTCGGCACTCAGCCTTCTTCACAGTCCAACTCTCACATCCATACATGACCACAGGAAAAACCACAGCCTTGACTAGATGAACCTTTGTTGGCAAAGTAATGTCTCTTCTTTTGAATATGCTACCTAGGTTGGTCATAACTTTCTTTCCAAGGAGTAAGCGTCTTTTAATTTCATGGCTACAGTCACCATCTGCCGTGATTTTGGAGCCTGGAAAAATAAAGGCAGCCACTGTTTCCACTGTTTCCCCATCTATTTCCCATGAAGTGATGGGACCGGATGCCATGATCTTCGTTTTCTGAATGTTGAGCTTTAAGCCAACTTTTTCACTCTCCTCTTTCACTTTCATCAAGAAGCTCTTTAGTTCCTCTTCACTTTCTGCCATAAGGGTGGTGTCATCTGCATATCTGAGGTTATTGATATTTCTCCCGGCAATCTTGATTCCAGCTTGTGCTTCTTCCAGCCCAGTGTTTCTCATGATGTAAAGGAAGTGAATATATGGTGCAGTTGGCTGAGTCTGAGTCGAAAGTCATGTCACCAAAGAAAAACTTCTGGAAAAGTGCCACTGCTGATAATCAGTTGATTATCTGGATCCTCAGGTTACAAGGCAGGTGTACTCTTCACAGTGTCACAGATTAAATGTCAAAGAAGTATTTGAAAATACTTCATCCAGTCTTTCCTAAAGAATTCTGTAAGACTTTGCTCCTATACGAAGCTTTTAAGTGGTTCCATGAAAAAATGAGTTTCACTACTAAAGGATATATTGGGATTTTGATTGTTAATACACATCATGAATCATATAGTGTTATGTATGTCACAGTATCTACTGAACTTATTTTACCACAGATTCTGTACTTAATCTTGAAAAGTGATGTCCTGAGAGATGTAATCTGTGGGATTCTGGCATATTTTGAGCTCCCTGTTTTAAAAGTGGGGGATCAGAGGCTCAGAGAATTTGAGTCACTTGCTTAAGGTATATGGGAGCAGAACTTGAGGGCTATCTCTCAGTTTCTATTCCAAAGTTCTATTATTTTCCATTGGGCTGAAATGTGGTCACTATTAAATCAATTAAACAAGTAGGTCATTCCATAGGCTAAAGTGGTTTCCATGCTGTGAGAGTCTATATAAGCAAACCAAAATCTAAGCCTATAAATGCCTCAAATTTAGGCATTTAAGGACAACAGTCACAAATAGCAAACTAGATTCTAAGCTATAGACAATTAATAATTGCTTGACTTCACTTCTTCCTCTTCTCTATAAATGTCTCTCCCCTACACTTCTTGGTGCTGCCCTCCTGGCTACTTCTGATTTAGATCTGCCCAATTTCGTTTGACTTTTGCTCAAATAAATTCTTAAAAATTGTAATATGCACCAGTTTATCTTTTAACAGCACTGGGGAAGCTATGACAAACCTAGACGTGTACTAAAAAGCAGAGATACCACTTTGCCAACAAAGGTCCATACAGTCAAAGCTTATGGTGTTGCCAGTAGTCATTGTCCCGATGTGAGAGTCGGACCATAAAGGAGGCTGAGTGCTAAATAAGGATGCTTTTGAACTGTGGTGCTGGAGAAGACTCTTGAGAGTACCTTGGACTGCAAGGAGATCCAACCAGCCAATGCTAAAGGAAATCAACCCTGAATATTCATTGGAAGGACTGATGCTGAAGCCGAAGCTCCAATACTTTGGCCACCTGATGCAAAGAGCTGACTCATTGGAAAAGACCCTGATGCTAGAAAAGATAGAAGGCAGGAGGAGAAGGGGACCACAGAGGATGAGATGGTTGGATGGCATCACCGACTCAATGGGCATGAGTTTGAGCAAGCTCCAGGTTATGGTGAAGGACAGGAATGACTGGCATGTTGCAGTCCATGGGGTTGCAAAGAGTGAGACACGACTGAGTGACTGAACAACAAGAGCAAGGGACAGAAAAGGAATCAAGAGTCCCCAGGAGCAACAAGCAACAAGGTGTAGGTACCTGTTGAGCTTCTTGAACTCACTGTTTCCTCAATGCCTCTGGAGGAGGTGGGTAAGTTTTTCTCAGATCCTGGATGCTAGACCCATGGCTTTTTTGTCATAAGGTTTCAGATGTTATTTGTGAAATTTTTAGTTTTTTGGAACTGGATCCAGAAAGCACTGAAGTTGAACTGGGTGAACCTTAAAAACCAGAGTGGGTCTAGGGTCAGACTAGGTTAAAGTTAGGAACTGGACTGGATCTGACTTAAATTTGACCAGGTAGAGGCTTAGGTGAATAAAATTTTGTCTTAAAGGTTAAAGGTAACTTTATGTGGGTTATACTTACCAAAGATATGCAAATTACAGTGGCCATAGTAAAGAACTTTTAATCATCTTAGATAAGCTTATTCATTTACAAGTTGCCCTAGAGAAAGAGGTATCTCAACAAGGTACTCACTATAAAGAGTAGAGGAAAAAAAATGCTTCCTCCCCTACAGTTTCTGGTGACCAGAGTGGGATCCTCTGGAATACCCCACTTGCTCTGGAGTGTGCAGAAGGCGTCCTAGAAAACTTGGCGGAAGCTGGAATTCATATCTAAGTCATGGCTGGTGGAGAGGGGAAGGGAGAATTTCACACTGGCAGGAGAAAAAGTCATACATCCTTTTGCTTTCAGGGACAGCTACTGAGTTCTTGTTTGGGACCTGAGAATTTGGCACCTGTCACTGATGGCCCCTGAAGTATTACCAAGCCAGAAATGTGGCTGTACCTTGTGCGTGCTTCTGTGCTAAGTTGATTCAGTCTTGTTAGATTCTGTGTGAGCCTATGGACTGCAGCTTGCCACACTCCTCTGTCCATGGGGATTCTCCAGACGAGAATACTGTAGTGGGTTGCCACGCCTTCCTCCAGGGGATCTTTCCGACCCAGGGATCCAACCTGTGTCTCTTACATCTGACCTGCATTGGCAGGCAGGTTCTTCACCACTAGCGCCATCTATGGCTAAATATGGCTGGCTTGTACATGTGGTTTGGTATGTCCTTAAGGTGTGCCTATTTAAAAATATTTTCCAAAGCATCTTTGTTAACCTAAAACTTTACAGTTATACTGAGATAAGGTAAACAATGAATATTTATTGACAGTCTAGATTATTTCCAAATAAGATAAACTGACGTATTAACTACTGAGCATAGGTTTATCCACTTTAGGCTTCCTTTTATCTAGAAACTTAAGATATTTGGATCTGTTTGTAAACATATTTTGTGCCACATTAAAAATTTACTATGAGCAAGAATGTATCTCTGGAAATCGTGAAATATGTTTATAATATGCTGGTCCACAGAATACTAGTGTAGCAGACAGTCCACAATTGCTTACTTTCAGGTTTTACTAGGAATAAAGGGTTCTAGTGGTTAAGAATTCTCATCAATATATGTAATTAAAGTGATTTAGGAGTAACAGAGGTGAAAGGAAACAAGTGTGTATGAAAAGTAAGTGAGGAAAGTAGAATGACTAGCCGTTCCAAAATGAGAGAGAGAAAACACAGACCAAAACCAGAACGGAAAACAAAGTTGTAGATTTGTGAAAAAGAAATTTTGTTTTGTGGGGAGGAGGGGCCGGGGGGGCATCAAGCTGACTAAAGCTGCAATAGATTTATTTAAGTTTTCAAAGAGTGAGTTTTAATACCAGAAGTACACTGGTGCAAAATCAAAATTAGATTTTCTCTGTTAAAATTATACAGTGTTTTTGAACTATTGGTTTTCTCCTGACAGGAGATTATGAAAGGTTTTGGATAATCAACATTGAATATTCATTGGAAGGACTGATGCTGAAGCTGAAGCTCCAATACTTTGGCCACCTGATGTGAAGAACTGAGTCACTGAAAAAGACCCTGATGCTGGGAAAAATTGAAGGTGGGAGGAGAAGGGGATGACAAAGGATGAGATGGTTGAATGGCATCACTGACTCGATGGATATGAGTTTGAGCAAGCTCTGGATGATCCAGAAGGACAGGGAAGCCTGGCATGCTGTAGTTCATGGGGACTCAGAGTTGGACACGACTTAGTGATTAAACAACAGCAATAACCTAGAAAGTCAAGATTTTGTGTCTTATCAAAATGATGTATTATACTTCATGTTGTCTTTATCAGGTCTTTGGTTACCTAAGAAAGCCCAGTCTTTTCATATTAAAAGATAAGCTTTATTTACAACTATGTAACCTTACGTATTTGCCTTTAACATCTTCTATTTTCATAGTTATGTATGTAGCTAAATATTGTTTCATAATTATCTGAGATTTTACTTATCCAAATGTTCAAACTTTTTAACTTTTGACAACTTCCCCAAATCAAATTCTAAATGGAGATTTCTTTTTAACATCAAAATAACTGAGATTTCCCAGAGAGCTCCTGAAAAATCTCAAGTGTTTTGTCTCTCACCTTATAGAAGAGAGATATTAAAATAATTAGGTTTATTTGGAATGTTAAAATTACAAGGGAAACACTGTTAAACAAGAAATGATCATTAATTTTCTTGAGTTATATGTGCATAGATGTGTTACTAATATAGATATTCCAGAAATTAGAAATTTGTCAATACTATCATTGTCCAATTATTACCCTAAATTTTCATATGTCATGAAAATAAGTACATTTTCTTATCAAATGAACTCTCATCAGATCTTTAACCATGACCTTTTTAAAGTCTTTTTGTCATTTATAGACAGTTACTATTTCACTCTGATACTTTTGCCAAGGTGCTTCATCTTCAGAGAGATTCATGGAAAGGACTCTGACAAGTACCCTAAAATAGAAGTTTCTGACAACTTTAAGATCATAAAACTGAACTGCCTAGTAATTACCAGAAGTAATGAAAAAAACTGAAAGCAGAAAAAGAATTAAAAATAAGTTAAATTTAAAAATTTCGGGATTGAATAAATTTATGAGGATGATTCTAATTTTTTCACAACTTTTTTTGAAATGTTGCTTGTTCCTTAAGGTTTTATTTTTCCAGATTTAAGGGAAGCTTTTTCTCTTCAGCTATCTATGACATACAATAATTTTGTAAACTATATCTCCATAAATATAATTGAAACATTTACTTATTCTCCCTACCTGATTTTTCTAGAATTCAGAAATTTATTAAGTATTCTTATTTCATGGCAATATAGTTATTCACATAAGTTCAATAGGAATATATAACAAGACACAATTGGAAACACTGGTTATATCACTGAGGCTTGGACTGGGATATCAGAGAAGACAATGGCAACCCACTCCAGTATTCTTGCCTGGAGGATATCCCAGGGATGGGGGAGCCTGGTGGGAGGCCGTCTATGGGGTCACACAGAGTCAGACACGACTGAAGCGACTTAGCAGCAGCAGCAGGACTGGGATATCATACTTGAGAATGTGTATAAGATCATATATGACCAGTCTTAAGGAACTAAGATTGACTTTATAAAGCCAATAAAAGTCCCTTGGAAAAACTGGCTTGGTATCTTGTTTACATGGTTCTCAGTAGTCTTACCAGGTGAGTAAGGAAGGGCACTTTCTGGCATGCCTGGAACCTCAGGAAATCCTGGGAACCTCAAGAAGAGAGGATTTACCCAACTCTATAGGGATTCCATGTCCAGTTCCAACCGGACATGGAACAACAGACTGGTTCCAAATAGGAAAAGGAGCATGTCAAGGTTGTATATTGTCATCCTGCTTATTTAACTTACATGCAGAGTACATCATGAGAAATGCTGGGCTGGAAGAAGCACAAGCTGGAATCAAGATTGCCGGGAGAAATATCAATAACCTCAGATATGCAGATGACACCACCCTTAAGGCAGAAAGTGAAGAGGAACTAAAAAGCCTCTTGATGAAAGTGAAAGAGGAGAGTGAAAAAATTGGCTTAACACTCAACATTCAGAAAACGAAGATCATGGCATCTGGTCCCATCACTTCATGGGAAATAGATGGGGAAACAGTGGAAACAGTGTCAGACTTTATTTTTTGGGGTTCCAAAGTCACTGCAGATGGTGACTGCAGCCATGACCTTAAAAGACGCTTACTCCTTGGAAGGAAAGTTATGACCAACCTAGATAGCATATTCAAAAGCAGAGACATTACTTTGCCAACTAAGGTCTGTCTAGTCAAGGCTATGGTTTTTCCAGTGGTCATGTGTGGATGTGAGAGTTGGACTGTGAAGAAGGCTGAGCGCCGAAGAATTGATGCTTTTAAACTGTGGTGTTGGGAAAGACTCTTGAGAGTCCCTTGGACTGCAAGGAGATCCAACCAGTCCATTCTGAAGGAGATCAGCCCTGGGATTTCTTTGGAAGGAATGATGCTAAAGCTGAAACTCCAGTACTTTGGCCACCCCATGAGAAGAGTTGACTCATTGGAAAAGACTCTGATGCTGGGAGGGATTGGGGGCAGGAGGAGAAGGGGACGAAAGAGGATGAGATGGCTGGATGGCATCACTGACTCGATGGATGTGAGTCTCAGTGAACTCCGGGAGTTGGTGATGGACAGGGAGGCCTGGCGTGCTGCAATTCATGGGGTCGAGAAGAGTCGGACACGACTGAGCGATTGAACTGAACTGAACTGATAGGGATTCCAGGCAAACTCTGATGGTACATTCTTGGCTTGGTTTCTAGTCTGCAGAGGCTTTTAAAATCTAATTTAAGATTATGATAAGTTCATAATCTTTAACTTATAAAAAGTTCTGGCAAAGCAAATTTTAAAAGAGCCTGTATTGTTAATCACTATTCTTGCTTCACTTACGTAAAAAATCAGGCCAAGTTTAATGAGACTAGATTTTTTTTTCTTGCTAACAAATTACTCACTGTGATTATTTTTTATATAAATGAGAGTGATTGTAGAGAAAAAAAATACATGTCAGTAGAAAATTATGACACAATCTTGTGGATATCAGATTATATTTCTGTTCATTGCCTTTGAGGCTTTGTACATATCTGTAAACCAAATTGAATTTTGAATTCTTCTAGTTTCCTCAAACATCTAGCTACAACTCTCCAAACTAATGTTTCCAATTTCCCCCAAACCTTCTGATTTGGAATTACTAAAAACAAACTTCTTTTGAACCTACTTGGAAGGGATTATACCAGAACCTTCTCACTACTGAGATGGAATCCAAACTCCAGAAATTTTATAACTGAGTACACAGCCCCCAGTTAAAAAGGGCTCCTCTAGACTCTTAGAACAGCCTACAAGCTGGACATTAAAATTAAAGTTGACTACGGAGGTTCTTTCCCCAAAGTTTTTATCATCTCGTAGTGGACAGCTCTCCCAGGATCTTGGGTCAAGATCTTTATCTCCAACATGAAAACTGTATTCTTTTTGCTTCTTTGCCACTTGCTTTTTCTTTCTGTCAGTGCATGAGAAGACAGGGTTTTTAATTTTGGCAACTACAACTGAACCCACTGCTAAGGTCATTGCTGTACAATAAAAGTCCCTAAATTTTCTGGCTGAGGCAGTTTTAGATAATAGAATTGCTTTAGCTTATTCTTATTGGCTAAACAAGGAAGACTGTGAGGCGTAGCAAATACTTTCTGCTGCACCTAGATCAGCACCTGTGGTATCCTAGCAAATATAAGAAATTAATAATCTACTCAGGTAATACAGGATGATGTGACTTCAGGTATATCCTTTATTTGACACCAGCTGAGTTGGTGACTGTAGTCCCTGGCTGAGGAGTATGCCTCCATCTTGAGGTATTACCCTGCTGATAGTTATCATTGCAGTCTCCCTGGTGTGCTACATTATCTCAAGTGTATTAAATTATGATCACGGCCACACCAGTACACAGTGATCTCACTGTGCATGGAGAAACCGAAACAAAATGCTTCATAACAGCAACAGCCCTTCCAGTGCTCTGACATTATAACCTGTGAAGTTCACCTTGAGATACTAGCAACTCGACTCTGATAGTGACAGAGTGGCAGTAACGCCAAGCTTGGGGTCAATCTCTCATGCATAAGAGGACGACCAAAAGAGGGGAATGGTGAGCTTAAGTGCACAAGGGGGCCATTAGAACGATGTGGCTTAGTGCTGTGATGACATATGCAACCAAATTAAAACCTAAGCATGTAAATGCGTCAATAAGAAGTCAAAACACTAGGGACAACCTTTCACAGCCAACTGGCTTCGGGCTATAGCCAACTGATATTTGCTTTACTTTGCTTCCACATTTTCTTTGTAAAAGTGTTCCTAACCACTTCTGGTTTGATTTGAATTGTTTTTGCTCAAACAGACTCTTAAAACTTGTACTATAGTTCAATTTATCTTTCAACAACACATAGCACAGGAATATATTTTTTTTTTCCCCTGCTACTTTAAGTTCCTTGAATCCTCTTTATTTATTCTCTCTACCCCAATCCATTCTGAAAGACTCCACAACTATGGAACAACAGAAAGGTAGGCTCAGATTGAGTTGACATACACCAGGCATTGGAGAGCATCCTGTCAGAACTTCAATAACAGATTTCCCCATGGTTGGAAATGTCATTGCGCCATTATTAAGAAATACACAAAATCAGTACTCTTTTATTATCAAAGTTCTTATAAGACAAGCTTCTCTCTGGAGTTCATTCTGATACTTCATGGATTATCATCTTCCACATACTTTCTGGGAAAACTTCCACTGTACTAAATCAACTTCCAAAACCTCCATCCTTCTCCATGAAAACACACGCTTTTGAGTACCTACGTTTGTTTTCCAGACAACCTAAGTGCTTTGGATACATTCTCCTTGACCAACTTGGAGTTCTGGTCTTATGTGAAAACATTCCACTCTTTCATGTTTTCCAGACAGTGTCTAATTGGAATGGAAACTAGCACAGAATTGGGTGTTTAGTGAAGGAAATGACATGTGGCCCTCTGAGAACTAAGGGGTGATGTCACTCACTAAGGTGAAGACTCTGTTGCATGATGCCTTTATGACCAGGGATTAGTGAGGTGTGGTGAACAGAGCACTGGACTGGGAGTCAGCAGGCCCTCCTGGTGTAGCTTTCTGTCTCACCCTGCATACATCCCTTTCCACCACCTTGGTGCGACTCCTTATTCATACTGTAAGCCTCCCCACCCAAGTCTTGTTTTCACTAAGCTAGATCTATCAACTTAGAAAGTCTTGGTGGAGGGGCTAAGGGATATACAATTGGCAAGGAGATGGCAAAGAGTCAGCTTTCTACCCAATTGCTAGATGAACAGTAAAGTTCTGTAGGAAAAACAGAGGAGGAATCACTGAATTCTGCTTGGTTGGTTCATTCATTCAGGAAAATATGGGGAAGATGAACTAAGCTGATTAAAATGTTATGAGAGTCTCCTGGCTTCTGTGTAGACAATGGATCACAGGGGACATTAGAAGAAGTGGAAGGGGCAGTTAGGATACTAATCAAATATAGGGATACCTTGTTTTATTGTACTTCACTCCATTGTGCTTTGTAAAAATAAATTAAACTGTGCTTTTTGCAAATTGAAAGTCTGTGGTAACCCTGCATCAAGCAGTTCCATGGCTGCCATTTTCCTGTTTGCTCACTTTGTGTCTTTGTGTCACATTTCTGGCAATTCTTGCAATATTTCAAACTTTTTCATTATTATTCTATTCATTATAGTCATTTGTGATCAGTGATTCTTTGATGCTACTCTTGCAAAAAAAGCCATACAAAAAATGAAGTAATGCCATTTGCAGAAACATGGTTGGACGTAGAGATTATCATACAAAATGAAATGTTACAAAGAAATAAATACCATATGATGTTACTTACATGTGGAATCTAAAATATGACAGTGAACTTATCTATGAAACAGAAACAGACCCACAGACAGAGAAAACAGACCTGCGGTTGCCTAGGGGATGGGGGAGTTGGAAAGGGATGAAGTGGGAGTTTGGGATTAACAGATACAAACTATTATACATAGACTGGATAAACAACAAGGTCCTACGGTATAGCACATGGAACTATATTCAATCTCCTGTGATAAACCATACTGGAAAAGACTATGAAAAAGAATATATATGTATATAGAACCACTTTTCTATACACCAGAAACTAGTAAACTTTGTAAATCAACTATATTTCAACTAAAAATAAACAAAAGATTGCAGCTAAGAGCAGTTTGCTTAAGGATAATGAGAGAGCCTACAGTTTATTTCATTTTTCCTCACATTAAATAAAAAGTCTCTCTCTTTTTCTTTCTTTCTTTTTTTTTAATACCATTGAATTCATTAGTGCGTGTCTTCTCCCAAGTCCGGCAGCCTCATCCAGCATAATTCAGTTCAGACTTCAGTGTTACTACCTGAGAGAGCAGGATAGATTAAAAGCAGTTTAGAGATTTTGAGTTTATTTCTGAACTTTCCCCTTTCAAATCAATTCCAAAAATAAGCTGCGATGTCCGTCTTTTAGACTCTGCCCAGTGGAAAATGTTCTTACAACAAAGACATCCAGGAAACCTTGAGTCCCATGTTGCTTTAGGTTTTCTTATGGCAGGATGTTCCCACAAGTCTCTTCTTCTATAAGCAGAGCTGTCACTCTCTTTTGTTCTCTCTGGCTTTGCCACTCTCTCCTGAGTTCATCGGCTCTCTCTCTTAATCCTACTCTCATGCTTGCCCTAGCAATCTAGAAGACTCTGACATGGTCTAGCTTGACATTTTCACTTTAGGGGTGATGCATCACTTTTACATTGCTGTTGTAACAAGTTACTATAACCTTAGTGTCTTAAAACAACCAAATGTATCATCTCACAGTCCACAGGTTAGGCATTTGGTTTGAGTCTCCCAGGATTCAAATCAAGATGTTGAAAGCCTGTGTTCCTTTGTGGATAGTGTAGGGGAGAATCAATTGTCTTACGTGGTAACAGAACTTAGATCGCTGTCTCCTTGCTGGGGATCTCTCTTAGGCTCAGAAAAAGCACCAGGGACTCAAATCTTACTCACCTTGTATCACTCTTGCCCACTCTTTTGCCTTCCTCCTTTATTCCCAACGACTTATCTAGAGTAATCTCCCCACTTTAAGGTCTTTTATTAGTAAAGTCTCTTGCCATGTCACCTTGGAGCATATTCAGATGTTCTGAGAAGGGGCTGGACATCTCTGGGAGAAATTAATCTGCCTACCACAGTTGAAAAAACTGAGGCCCCAAAGATCGGCATGCCTTCTCATAATCAGTAAATTACAGTTCAAATTTGAATCCAGGTGTGAGATTTGTAGGGGCTTCCCAGGTAAGCGGTAAAGAATCCATCTGCCAATGCAGGAGCTGCAGGAGATGCGGGGAAGATCCCCTGGAGGAGGAAATGGCAAACTTCTTCAGTATTGTTGCTAGGGAAATCCCATGGACAGAGGAGCCTGGTGGGCTACAGTCCATGAAGGTTGCAAAGAGTTGTATACAACTGAAGTTGACTGAGCACATGAGATTTCTAACTTAGAATTCTTTCCAATATATAAAAATATATGCAGCTCAAGTGTGAATTCAGGTCTCTCCTAAGAGCTGAATGATGTTTGGGGGACTAATACAACCTCTAAGATAAGACACACATGTATTTAGAAGCTTATTCCTCCGCTCACCAGCCATTTGTGTGAAAGTGAAAGTGTTAGTCCCTCAGTCACATCTGACTCTTTGCATCTCCATGGACTGTATGTAGCCCACCAGGCTCCTCTGTTGATGGAATTCTCCAGGCAAGAATGCTGGAGTGCGTGGCCATTCCCTTCTCCAGGAGATCTTCCTGATCCAGGGGTTGAACCCCAGGCTCCTGCACTGCTGGCAGGTTCTTTACTATCTGAGCCACCAGGGAAGTCCTACACCGGCCACTTGACATTGAGCAATTCAGGTTGCATATCTGAGCCACAGTTTTCTCATCTATAAAATGAAAGGAGAGGACCCATGTAGCAGGGATTTAGGGAGCATTTAATAAGCTATTTCTTGAGCACTTAGGACAGGGTTTATATTTTTTAAAAATCACTGAAAGAGCCAATTTGAGTTCCTATACTTTGTCGATGAGAAAACAGACCCAGAGAGGAGGAGCAATTGCACGAGGTCATATAGTGGGTTAGTGGCAAACCCCAAGCCAGATTACACAATGGCATGAGAATTCAGAGGGAGAGTAATTACAAGAATGAAATTCCACACCTGCTTTGGACAACATTCCTCAACCAGCCCAGAGGCTGAGCCTCAATTTCCTTCCACCAGGGTATCCCACAGGAATTAGAGGTTGAAAGGCAGGCATGCTGGATTCATCTGATGTGACAACTTTGGTCTTCCCCGGCATTTTCAGTTTCCACATTCCTCTATGAACCTCTGCCCTACAGCCCAATCGATGTCAGCTCACTTAGCACTAAATGCTTCCTGCTCACCGAGCCATTTTGCATTAGCTTAGTAAAAATGGAGCCATCCAGCATCAATTCACATGAAATAATTTTCCACTTCATGTCAACCGAAAATCACCCATTTCCTGCTACAAGTGACACTTAGTACTGGGAAGCACTTGGAGTCGTTGAGCTATCGTCGCCTGGACTGCCTGCCTTTGTGTGATCAGGTCCTGTATCTAGAGAGAATATGGATCAAGACTCTATTTTCATGTGATTAAATATAAGGATTAAAATCTAGCCCATCTTCTTATCAAGCTGAAATATGTTCACCTCCCAAAGACGGAAAATAGTCATTGCATTTGTAACTCCAAATATGGGGCAGGTCAGAGCAGATTGTTCAATCATTCAGTGAGTGTATAGAGACCTCCTATGTTCTAGACATTCTTGCAAATACAAAGATAACAAAATAAAATCTCTACTCTTAAAAGATTCTTACTGTCCAGACAGGACAGTTAAATGTGTATATAGTCAGCTATAATAAAAGGCATGTTTAATCATATGCAGCTGTTAAAATATTATGTCTTAAGCCAATGATGTTCAAATACTTTCAACTGTGAAACTTCATTTAAGTGAAATTCAATAAATAAAACTGATAATACAGGACCTGCGGTGGCTAAAGTGGGAACAAGAGACCTGGAGACCTATCCATTAACACATTATAGTTTCTGATAGCTCTTCATAATATATTTAAAAGGAGCTGTTTTGCAGTATTTGTAACTGCTTTACTGAATGTACTGATCTGTAAATACAAGTAGGAAGTCATTCTTTTTATCATTACCTCTTTGAACTTACTCTATAGATTGATATTTCTCATACTCCTGGCTTGTATCTCAGGGGGATTCTATAGTTTCTCTGGTCCTTCTCAGGTGTTAATAAATAATCTTGTTTCCCAGCTCATTATAGAACTAAAGGTAATCTCAGGGAAAGGGGAAGATTTTTCCCTTTCCTAAGCACTGCTCCACACAGTTGGAAAATGTACAGAGAAGAGACTTGTTACCCACCTCTTCCCCATTTCCCTACCATACTCTTCTACACCACTCCCCTCACTTATTATGACTCCTATGAGTTCTCCTGATTTGAGAGGGTATTAGGGTGATGGTGACAGAAGAAAGAGGCAATGAATGTCTTACTTGCCCAACAGGGTAATGCACAATGGTAATTACAACAGGTAATTTCACAATGGTACCCAGGCAAGAGAACATGGAATCTAGTTCACTTTGTTTGTGAAGCTAAACTTACCAAGTTACTTTGGTGTGGAGCTGCAGCCATTTGAAGGAAGGAAACATTTTTATAAATTGTCACCTTGTTTCATCACCTAGTTCTGTGCTGCCTCCAAAAGGAGGGTATGTCTTTTATAAAATTTTCACATGGCACATAGGGACAGAGGCAGTCCTGTTGACCAGTACAATTTAAAGCTGATGCTTGACTAAAGGTGGCAGGTGTTCAAAGACTGGTTCTTTCCTTTGCTCTGGAAATTACTAGGCTTTCTCCTTGTGGCTCAAATGGTAAAGAATCTGCTTGCAGTGCAGGAAACCCAGATTCAACCTGGGTTCGATCTGGGTTGGGAAGATCCTTTGGAGAAGGGCGTGGCAACCCACTCCAGTATTCTTGCCTGGACAATTCCATGGACAGAGGAGCCTGGTGGGCTAACAGTCCATGGCGTTGTGAAGAGTCAGACATGACTGAACAACTAACAATTTCACTTCCACTCCCACTCTAGGACTCTCCCATTTGACGATTTCTGATTCCAATGGCTGAATATTTCTGATCGTACTTCAGTCCTGCACCCCATACCACCACCCCACACAGACCATATCTGTTGGATCTCCTCTACTTGCAGGTGGTCTCTGAATAGAGTCCGTTTCAAGACATCTGGAGGTTTACTGCCTCATCTGCACCAGAGAACACATATGCCCTTCGCCCACCATACTAGGAAGTAGAGCTCCACAGCCACCTCCTCACCCCAGCTGTCCAAGACTCCTTCAGAAAGTCTCTCCCTGTTAGGCCTTTTCAAGAATTAATCAAATTCCTGTCTCCATATTCACCAAAGTCAGGGGTATTTACATAATTTTCAGGAGTCTCCTCCATCTGAATAAATCTCCTAGCATCTCCTCTGTACCCACACCTGGAGGATTAGCCAAGTGGCAAAACCAGTTCCACAGCTGTCCTATATCAACAGGTGGCAACTGAGAATCTGGGCCTTTGGAGCATCTGCTGAGACTCAAAGAGATAACGGAATATCTTGATACATAATGTTTAGTGACATGAGTAAATTCTCAAGAAATAATAAATGGAAGGATGAATAAACATATAAACTTGAGTGTGTGTGTGTGTGTGCACATATTGTGTGTGTACGGAGAAGGCAATGGCACCCACTCCAGTGCTCTTGCCTGGAAAATCCCATGGGCGGAGGAGCCTGGTGGGCTGCAGTCCATGGGGTCGCTGAGGGTCGGACACCACTGAGCGACTTCACTTTCACATTTCACTTTCATGCATTGGAGAAGGAAATGGCAACCCACTCCAGTGTTCTTGCCTGGAGAATCCCATGGGCAGAGGAGCCTGGTGGGCTGCAGTCCATGGGGTCGCTGAGGGTCGGACACCACTGAGCGACTTCACTTTCACATTTCACTTTCATGCATTGGAGAAGGAAATGGCAACCCACTCCAGTGTTCTTGCCTGGAAAATCCCATGGGCGGAGGAGCCTGGTGGGCTGCAGTCCATGGGGTCGCTGAGGGTCGGACACCACTGAGCGACTTCACTTTCACATTTCACTTTCATGCATTGGAGAAGGAAATGGCAACCCACTCCAGTGTTCTTGCCTGGAGAATCCCAGGGACAGGGGAGCCTGCTGGGCTGCCGTCTATGGGGTCGCACAGAATCAGACACGACTGAAGAGACTTAGCAGCAGCAGCAGCATCGTATGTGTATGTGTCTGTCTCTCTATCTATTGCTATAGAATTGGATGAGGTAGAGAAGATATTTAAGATTTTTTTTCATTTAAAGTATGCTTTATTTAGCACTTGTGAAAGTCACTCAGAGTCCCTGCCTATACCACAAAGACATATGATATAAATTCTAGGTACCCCCTTGTTAGTTTCCTATTGCTGCTCTAACAAATTACCTCCAAACATAGGATATAAATTCTAGGTACCCCCTGTGTGAGTTTCCTATTGCTGCTGTAACAAATTATCTCCAATGCTGTGACTTAAAAGCACAGATTTATTATACTAACATTCTGGAGGTCAAGAATCCAAAAAAGGGGTTTTAAAAGGCTAAACTCAAGGTATCAGTAGAGGAATGAGTCCTTCTGGAGGCTCCAGGAGACAATCTCTTTTCTTGGCTTTTGAGTTCCTAGAGGCTGTCTACATGACTTGGCTCCTGATACCACATCACTACAAACTCTGCATGTTTCCCCTAACTTTGACAGTCTAGCCTCCTTGTTATAAGGACTACTATGATTTCATGGGACTTAGAGACATCAGGGTGAATTTCCCATCTCAAGATCCTCATTAATTACATCTCGTCTGTTTTGCCACGTAAGGTAATGTATTTGTAGGCATTGAGGGTGAGGACATGGACCTCTTTGATAGGGCTCTATTAGTCTACCTGTCACATCATCCTTAACAGGAGGTCATGGACAGAGAAAATGAAAAATGGTAACAAATATGAATGCTTTAAAGTGTGAACCTCAGCAAGTGACCTAACCCCACTCAGCCCACAGTTTCTTTGTCTGTCAAATAATAGTACCTGTTTCATGCAATTGTTATTAGTGTTAAATAAGTCAATATTTTTAAAATGCTGAGAACAGGGCTGGCTCATAGTGAGTGCCACATAATTATTTTTTAAAAGCCCCAAGGGAGGGAATTTCCGGGTGGTCCAGTGGTTAGGACTCCATGATTTCACTCCTGAGAGCAAGGGTTCAGTCCCTAGTCAGGGAACTAAGATCTCGTAAGCCAGTCACATGGCCAAAGGGGGAAAAACAAAACAAAGAGTAGTTAAAAAAAAAAAAAAAAAAAGAAAGAAAAATAAGTCACAAGGGAGGATGCTCTACATTACAAAGTAGACTCAGGATACAGCTGCTTCTTATTTGGCTGACACTGTGTTACATATTCCAGGATTAATAGCATCAGGGGCTCATTAACTTAATGAATGTTAATAAATCTCTGGAGTAAGTCTGATACAATAGTATATGCAAATACTATTTTTTTAAGAACACATTCTAACATGTTAACAGTTCTCCTGTGAGATTATGGGTGATTTTTATACTCTTCCTTATACTTGATCAATGTTCTATACTTTGATCAATTAACCTGGATGCCAGTTATAGCAGAGGAAAAAGATAAATAAGCCCTGCTATTTAAAAAAAAAAAATATATATATATATATATACACACATATAAAGAGATCAGAGCGTTTTTGTTGTGGTGGTCTTTTATTTGCAGGGTCAGGGGTGGGGGTGGTTCCTAGATTTGATTATATATATAGGCTGGCTTCCCTATACATTCAGGCAATGCTCCAACACCAGCTGAAAGAAAAGAAAGAAAGTAAAGTTGCTCAATCATGTCCAGCTCTTTGCTATCCCATGGACTATACTCTACCAGGCTCCTCCATCCATGGGATTTTCTAGGCAAGAGTACTGGAGTGGGTTGCCATTTCCTTTTCCAAGGTATTTTCCTGACCCAGGTATCGAACCCAGGTCTCCTGCATTGCAGGCAGATGCTTTACCATCTGAGTCACCAGGGAGAAGGACACCAGCTGAGTGTCCTATAATTCAATTAAATTCTGACACCATCTACCCAAAGATAGCATCAGATTCACAGGTTGATGGCTCAGCCCACAAGACTGCTCCCCCTACCCCAAGTTCCTGATCAACTGGCTATAGATTGGAAATTGCCTTGAATTTCTTCTTGGGCTTCAAAGTCAATTGCAAGACCAGGCTCTTACTTTTATTTCTGAGCAACAGGCTATTAATATAAATAGGAGACTCCCAAGACACCTCCTAGGATTCTATTAATTTGCTAGAGTGGCTCACAGAATTCAGAGAAACATTTCAATAACTGGGTTACCAGTTTATTATAAAAGAATACGACTCAGGAGTAGCCAAATGGAAATGATGGGCAGGGCAAGTTATGGAAAAAGAGCATAAGCTTCCATGTCCTCAGGGCATACTACTCTCCCCAAATCTCCACTTGCTTACCAACCTGGAAGCCCTCTGACCCCAGTTCGTTTGGATTTTCATGAAGGCTTCAGTACATTCCTGCCTTCCTTGACCTCTTCCTTCTTTTCTTGCTTCCTTTTTATTAATCAGTGAAGGTCTATAAGTCTTTAGGGCTTCCCAGGTGGCAGCAGTGATAAAGAATCCACCCACCAGTGAAGGAGACATTAGAGACCTGGGCTCCATCCCTGGGTTGGGAAGATCCCCGGAGAAGGGCATGGCACCCCACTCCAGTATTCTTGCCTGGAGAATCCCATGGACAGAGGAGTCTGGTGGGCTACGGTCCATAGGGTTGCAAAGAGTCAGACACGACTAAAGTGACTTAGCACACAACACATGAATCTTGAAGTTCTTTAGTTCAGCTTCAGTGGGCTTCACTTGAGCTGCTTATTTCAAATGCAAGTTTTTATGCTTCGGCCCTTAAAATTCAGATCAATAGGTCTGAATTGGGGTTGCAGGAATCTATCCTGAAAACATTCACACCTAGACACATACCAGGTGGGAATGTTGAGGAATGTTGTTCAAATGTGGTCTAATCCCCTCACCTAATGGTTCTGAGAAACTAAAACCCAGAAAGAGAAAATGACCTCCCTGGTAAGTCAAATGTTGATATGGTAGCAATTTTGAAGAAGGTCTATACCTGATTATCTGATTTCTTTTCAGAGCCCTTGTAACTGTAGGTTCCTGAAATTATAAAAATGCAAGGACCTCTAAAAGCACCAGGGTGATCTCTAGGGAACTGCAGTGTTTAAGGCAAATACCTATTCGTCTTCTTATCCCACAGCTGAAATCAGACTGAAAGGATCATGTGGGAGAATCCTGAAAGGGAGGAGAAATCAGAAAAGAGAAGCTTACAGCCCTGCGCAGGTGTGGATGAGGAGGACTGGCTTCCTAGTGTCCAAGCTGCTCACACTGGGCAGTGCTCCATGTGCCAGCCAGGATGGTCTTTTTAAAAGACAAACCTCCCTGGCGACCCTCTACCCTGGCACAGCACCACCCATATGGAGTTTGGTATGGTGGGAACAGTACGTACACTGGGATTGGATGGACTAGAATTCAAAGTGTGTAACCTGGGACTGAAGCTCCAATATTCTGACCACCTGATGCAAAGAGCCGACTCATTGGAAAAGACCCTGGTGCTGGGAAGGATTGAGGGCAAGAGGAAAAGGGGGTGACAGAGGATGAGACGGTTGGATGGCATCACTCATGACTCAGTTAACATGTATTTGAGCTAACTCTGGGAGATAGTGGAAGACAGAGAAGCCTGGAGTGCTGCAGTCCACGGTGTCACAAAGAGTTGGACTCGACTTAGAGACTGAACAGCAACAACACCCACAATCTGGGGCAAATCTTCGGCTCTCTGTGCCTTGGTTTCACGATTTTTAAAAAATGACAGAATGGTAACCAACACACAGGGTTTGTAGTGGAGAGGCTGTATAATACTAACATGTTAAGCACTTAAGACTCTGAAATTGAACACCTAAGTTCAAATCTTGTCTCCTCTTCTTAATAGCTGTGACTTTGAGCAGGTTACTTCACTCTCTGGGACAGATGAGCACCAGGATCATACATTCCTTGTGGGTCATTGTGCAGATGAAAGGAAACGCTGTACTAAGGCTCTTGATTAAGTACTTAGCAAGGGCTCAGAGAATGGTAGCTGGATGAAGCAAGGTAGATGCTTGACAAACCAGTGGGAAATCAAATGAATGGGGGAAAGGAGAATTTCAGGCAAGATGTAGTCACACAAAGCAACATGTCTCATCTCCTCTATGAAAATGCCCTCTAAACCCAGTGAAGTTTCACTGATTGGAGAGAAGCTGGGAGGGTAGACCAGATTAGGATAATTGTTTTCCTTGGAAGCTGAAAAGTCACAGCTAATTTGCCACAGGCACCTCTATTACCATCATTTCAATGCAATCCCCAAATCCCATTGAAATAGTGAATGAAATTGAAAAGCTGCAAAGGAAGAGAAGGAAAATTGAGAGGAGGAGCCAAAATGCTTCAGGCTGTGTTTGAATCCTCTCTTGGCATCTCCCCACCCTGTCTTGGGCCCAAGCCTCTGCAAGCTTCCTCTCTTTCTGTTCCTTTCTGGGGCGAGGTGGGAGGGAGGGAAGTCTTTATCCCTGCTGTTGGCCCTGAGAAGTTATTTTCTCTAAGGGGAAGTGCAGAAGAGAGGTGAGCAAGCTGAGGCATTGAAAGAGAGAAGCCTGAGGAATAAGAGAGCAGGGCCTTGGTCTCAGACTGAAAACACAAACAGTACAGCTCTCCATCAAGGTTCTCATCAAACCTTTGTAGCTGCCTCTTTACCTGCTTGTGTTTGCACAGACATGGGGGTGTCCGGACCTCAATGCCAAGGCCATGAGCAGTCAGACTTGGTGTTAATCCAGGCCCCTCAACAGCTTCATAGTTTATTCAACATTTGTAAAATGAGACAACATGGGTAAAATACTTGGCACCATGCTCAATAAAATGAGCATGGTGCCTTTTCTCCTCCCCCTCCTTCTTCATCTTTTCCTTCTTTTGTGCCTCCTCTTTCTCTGTCCTCTTTGTAAAGACTTTTTTTATATGGACCATTCTTGAAGTCTTTATTGAACTTGTTACAATATTGCTTCTGTTTTATGTTCTTTTTTTTTTTTTTTTTTTTGCCACAAAGCACGTGGGGTCTTAGCTCCCTGACCAGGATTCAAACCTGCATCCCTTGCATTGGAAGTCAACATCTTAACCGCTGGACCACCAGAGAAGTCCCTCTTTGTCCTTTTTAATCCTCATGCTTTTCTTCCTCTTTCATGCCCTGTCTCTGCTCCTGAAGTCAGGGGCTGTGTTTAACACAACTCTGCCTCTCCTTAGGCCTTGGACACAGCAATTGCTCAATGGATACTTGTATAATGGAGAAAGAAAGAAACTCTCCATTGCCCTTTCTCTGTGTATTAGAAAGCACTCTCATATCTGTGTTCTCACCCAGGAGTACTTAGCTATTAAAATACAAAACTTCTATGTAAAGAATTAGAGAATCATAAAAACCTAAACAACCCATGCATTGGTTCTAGGCTCCAACTCTGACTTTACATAAAGGACCCTGGAGGCTCAGAGAAGACTACAGATTTACTTATGGCCCTTGTGGGGGCAGGGGCAGAGTTATCTGTCTTGATTCTCATCCATTTCCATTTCTCTAGATCACAGCAGCTCCCTCTGTGGAGGTGAGACTCCTGATTGTCCCATTGATACATTTGCTCAATTATTCATTCAGTGAAGAAATGTCTGATAACACAATGTATCAGATAGTTATGCTACCAAGGATAACTATACATTAAAATAGTCCTAATATCTATTCTCATAGAGCAAGCAAAGGAGACTACTGTTAACTGAAAACATGTGAAAGTCACTCTCCTGTCCTCAACACACATGGATAGATTTTCAGTTTTAAATAATAATAACATGCTTCACAGGAAAGCGGCAAGATGCTATGAAGGAGGAAAATAAAAGGTGGATGCTATTGAACTGGGGCATTGAGGAAAGCATTTCTGACTGAGTGACTTTTAAGAGGAAGCCTAAAGATGAAAGAATATTCTTGCGGGCAAGTTCTGCTAGTCCTCTTTGTCTCTCCACCTGGAATGCCCTTTCCTGTTTCTTCCTTCATCTGAGCCCACATGTTCTTCAAGTCCCAGTACAAAGGCCACACGTCTTTCCTTATCATCTTAACTCTGCCCTTTAAAAAAAAAAAAAAGTTCCAGTCTTCCCTCCAAAAACAGATTTTCATCATTTCAATTCATATTCAGCAAATATGTTAACAGAGATGTTTGACTCTATTTGCCAAGGCAAATTCATCAGTATCCTTTATGTGGATGAACTTGGTTATGCTTATCTGGTTTATTAAAGCATATTGGATTTATATGAGCTTAAGCCTGGTATAAGAAGTTCTATAAGCAAGATATTACCTAATTGCTTTGTAGATATGCATGAGAGAGAAAGAGGTAGACAGATAGGTAGGTGATAGGTAGATTTATCACCAGGTATTTTATATTGAAGCAATGAACTTTGCTGGAAAAAAATGTAAACTCTTCATTAAGAGATGAGAAATAACAGAGTGGAGAACAAAAGGTGAATTTGAAGATGGTAGACATGAATATCAGAGAAGGCAATGGCACCCCACTCCAGTACTCTTGCCTGGAAAATCCCATGGACGGAGGAGCCTGGTAGGCTGCAGTCCATGGGGTCGCTAAGAGTTGGACACAACTGAGCGACTTCCCTTTCACTTTTCACTTTCATGCATTGGAGAAGGAAATGGCAACCCACTCCAGTGTTCTTGCCTGGAGAATGCCGGGGATGGGGGAGCCTGGTGGGCTGCCATCTATGGGGTCGCACAGAGTCGGACATGACTGAAGCAACTTAGCAGCAGCAGCATACATGAATATAGATTCTACTTTTAGTTTTTAATGACTAAACCAGCAACAATTACAACAAGACTAATCTCCAGCCTTTTGGAGCTCTTCATATATTCTAAGTATCGTGCTAAGAGTTTCATGTATATTACCGTGTTAATCTGATTCAACAGAAATTATGATGAGTTTTACTCCAGTTTTTACAGATAGGGAAACTGAAGCTTGGGAAATTAACTAACTTTCTCAAAGTAACACACTTAACAAGTAATAAAGGCAGAATTTACCCTGGGTGGTTTTATTCTAGAACTCAACACTACATACTCACTTGAAAGTTCAGACCAAGCTTAATAAGCAATTTAGCTACAGTTTGCATCAATTTTTCTAACCTAAAATAACAAGGGGAGCGGACACAGTACTTGACAAGTCAGCACCTCTGTTTTAAAGGGCCACTTCTTCCTGTTCTTTCATAATTTGGGAAGATCAAGAGAGGCTTCCTAGAAGAGTTGCAGGAAGATCTGGAATCTGGAGAAACTCTCAGTCTCATGGGTTCCTTTCACTTCATTCAAACCCCCATCCTGCAATTCTTTGATTATTTATAGAAGATATTCCCAAAGGAGGGCAGCTCCTTATTCTGCCTTAGAGATTGTGAAGAGAGATAAATAACACATTCCTCATTCTCTTACTCGCTGGGGAAATTGGGGGCTGTGTTTACATCGCGTCCTTGGTATTTATCCTCCTGCTGACTGTTCCATCCCCTCTATTTCACGTTGTTATTTTACTTCCATTAGGGGAGCAGAAAAAACATGAGAAGCCATTCTGATCCACCCCAATCCTCAGAGGGCACTGCTCGGTCAAATCAGCATCCTCTCCCTTGTAATTTTCCCTACAAACATCTCATTCAAGAGGCATTTTCCTCCCTCTGAGTGCTAATGTCCTGATGATGATAAAAATAAATAAATATCACACACACACACACACACACACACACCAAAACAAAACAGAAGGGAAGAAAACAGAACAGAAAATCAATTGCACGCTTGGTTCATTTCATGTTTATATACTTCTGGATTTCCTTCCTGGGCTCCTGAGAATTGCCTAGTTAGCAGTTAGGAAGGGCTGGTGGGGTCACTGCAGTTTTAATGTGGCATGCCTGTCTTCCATGGCTTTTCTTCTTTGAGAAGGGGCTGGACTTTATTAAGAAAACTTCTGAACATATGAGCTCCTTTATTTATCCATCATGTCTATGGAGACATTGATGCAGTCCATTTTGTATGGGGAACTGACAAGATTATTTGTTATTTTCTGTTCTTTTCCAGAAATAGAGGCTTTGCTTCAAGAAAACCCTGTGGTAGGTTAAAACAATTTTGACCACTGGAGTCCTTATTTGGTTAATTTTTCTTTATACTGGCTCTTCAATGAAGGACAAGATACTCTGAGCATCTAGCTGTGTGTTAAGAACTATGCCAAGCACTTTTCACATGTTATTCCATTTGATTAAACAAACAAATATATTGACGAAAACAGCAATGTCCTAATGCCATAGATGGAGAAAATGAGACTCCGAGTATAAACACAATTCTGATTGGGAGATTGTGAGTCTTTGCAGCTCACTGATATAAATTTACTTCCGTCTGATAACTTTTTAAAAATTCTATATTGTAGATGATTGTCAATGCTGTGCTGGTTTCAGGCAGGCATACACAAAGTGAGTTATTTGCACATGTACAAGCATGCATTCATTTTCAGATTCTTTCCCCGTATGGGCTATTACAGACTATTGACTATACTTCCCTGTGTATGCAGCAGGTCCTTGTTGATTATCTATTTTATATTTCAGTTCAGTTCAGTTGCTCAGTTGTGTCCAACTCTTTGTGACTCCATGGACTATAGTATGCTAGGCTTCCCTGTCCATCCTCAACTCCTGGAGCTTACTCAAACTCATGCCCATCAAGTCGGTGATGCCATCCAACCATATTATCTTCTATCATCTCCTTCTCTTCCTACCTTCAATCTTTCCCAGGATCAAGGTCTTTTCCTAAGGAGTCAGTTCTTTGAATCAGGTGGCCAAAGTATAGAAACACCAGCTTCAGCATCAGTCCTTCCAATGAATATTCAGGGTTGATTTCCTTTAGGATTGACTGATTTGATTTCTTTGCTGTCCAAGAGACTCTCAAGAGTCTTCTCCAACACCATAGTTCAAAGGCATCAATTCTTTGGTGCTCAGCTTTCTTTATAGTCCAACTCGCACATCCATACATGACCACTGGAAAAACCATAGCTTTGACTAGACGGACCTTTGTCTGCAAAGTAATGTCTCAGCTTTTTAATACACTTTATAGGCTGGTCATAGCTTTTCTTCCAAAGAGTAAGCGTCTTTTAATGTCATGACTGCAGTCACCATCTGCAGTGATTTTGGAGTCCAAGAAAATAAAGTCTGTCACTGTTTCCATTGTTTCCCCATCTATTTGCCATGAAATGATGGGACTGGATGCCATGATCTTAGTTTTTTGAATGTTGAGTTTTAAGCCAGCTTTTTCATTCTCCTCTTTCACCTTCATCAAGAGGCTCTTTTTTTCCTCTTCACTTTCTGCCATAAGGGTGGTGTCATCTGCATATCTGAGGTTATTGATATTTCTGATGGCAATCTTGACTTCAATTTGTGCTTCATCCAGTCTGACATTTCTCATGATGTATTCTGTATATAAGTTAAATGAGCAGTGTAACAATATACAGCCTTGACATACTCCTTTCCCAATTTGGAACCATTGTCCATTGTTCCATGCTTGGTTCTAACTGTTGCTTCTTGACCTGCATATAGATTTCTCAGGAGGCAGGTAAGGGGGTCTAGTACTCCCATCTCTTGAAGAATTTTCCACAGTTTGTTGTGATCCACACCGTCAAAGGCTTTAGCATCTTAGATGAGCTTTTCCAAAAGCAATGTTTGGGATGTAGATTCATGCATGTGTTATTTGTTAAGGAAATGGTCCTAGGAGAGAATGACAAGCGAGAAGTAGGAGAGAGATAGGATGAAATCAAGCAGGGGTGTGATTTCAAGTGGTTTCCCATCTCAGTCTGATCCTGCTCTGGAACATGTTACTCCTCAGTTTGTCCTGACTCAGGGCAAAAGAGCTGGATCTGCACACTGCCATCCCTGTCTATCATTGATAAGAGCTGCCTGAGAAGGCTGTGAACTCCTATGTACTTGTTTTTTTTTAATTGCCTTCTTTTGTATTTTAATTTTTGTTGGCGTATGGTTGATGTACAACATTGTGATAGTTTCTGCTGAACAACACAGTGAATCAGTTACTCTTTTTAAGATGTTTTCCCATATATGCCATTACAGAGTATTGAGTGGAGTTCCTTGCGCTTTACAGTAGGTGCTTATCTGTTACACTTCTGACTCTGCTTGCACTGAGCAGAGGTCAGGGGTAAGACAGACCTAAGCAGACCACGGTGGAGCAATCTGTGTCTCTAGCGATGACATTTCACATTTCTGTTTTATCTTCCTGTCTTTAAATTGGTCAGCCAAATTCTACCACTTCAATTTGTGTAATTGCTCCACATGAAATTGGGAGAAAAAGCTAAGTTTCTCCCAGTCGAACTTAAGTTTCTTGGGCCAGGAGTCTTGACTTTATTCAGTCACATAGCTGATACTCCTACAAGGCAGACTAATAGTTTTGTTTAGTCACCAAGTCATGTCCCATTTGTTGAGACCCCATGGACTTCAGCATGCCAGGCTTCCCTGTTCTCTATCTCCCAGAGTTTGCCCAAACTCATGCCCACTGAGTCCGTGATACTATCCAACCATCTCATCCTCTGCCACCCCCTTCTCCTCATGCCTTCAATCCTTCCCAGCATCAGGGTCTTTTCCAGTGAGTCAGCTCTTCATATCAGGTGGCCAGTAGAAGGAGCTGAATACATATCTAACAAAGGAATGAATGGTGAACAAATGGATATCCACCAATTGCTGAAGGAGAGTTGTATCCATGATTAGATCAATCTTCTAACTATATCATCAAATATTTTGTATTCTCACATTGGGCTTGTCACATATATTATAGAGCTTTAATCACTGGAAAGACACCGATGGACCCAGAGAATGTAAAATTACTTTAATGAAAAATGACACAGAAACATACAAAGATATATAATGAAAGAAGGAGATAACACCGTATATCCTAGACCAGGGTATAACTTTCCAGGCTCCAACCCCACAGGACAAATTGCTATAAATGATAACAGTTCTTAGAATGAAGATTATCCCTTTTCCATATTTATGGGATTTTATGTCCTCTGAGTGCCTCGCATCTTGGAGACTTGGCTAAGCAATAGCCTTCTACTCAATATAAGAAACTGGAATTTGTAACAACCCCAGACTCCATAAAATATGGACTTGAGCATTGTGTGGGTTTGAGGATTTAATTTATATAACTAACTTTGTCCATTAATCTTCATGCTGAGAAAATAATATAAAAATATTTTTATACGTGAAAGAATACAGTCACAAAAAACACATATTGTGTGATATCATTTGCGTGAATTGTTCCAAGACATCCTTTGTACCCTTTGTACTATTGGAGACAATAGTACCTATCCTCTAGGATTTATTATCAGGAATAAATGAATAATAGCAAGTCAAGCATAGAAAATGGTACTTAATGCCGAGACATAAATGCCTTATAAATACTAAGTATAATTAACTATCACTAAGAAAAAGGCACTAGTGGTAAAGAAGCCACATGCCAGTGGAGGAGACATAGAGACATGGGTTTGATCTCTGGGTCTGGAAGATCCCTAGAAAAGGGCAAGGCAACCCACTCCAGTATTCTTGCCTAGAGAAGCCCATGGACAGAGGAGCCTGTCAGGCTACAGTCCGTAGGGTTCAAGAGTCAGACACAACTCAGTGACTGAGCATGCAAGGAAAACAAATGAACAAAAATGCACCCAGACTGAAAACTGGAAATTGACACATAGACATGCAATAATAATTCACAACTGACACAGGTGAAACACATATGAAGGGATGTTTGGACTTCACAGAAAAACAATTTCATGCACCTTAAATTTTAAAAGATACGTTATTCTATCATATTGGTAAAGATGACCTTTGTAGCACACCCAGAAGTTAGTAAGAAGAGACACCAAAGGGCTTTGTCAGATAAAGTTAGGAATGTGTAAACTGCAATGAACCGTTCTAATGAGCATTTGGACAAGTTTATCAAAAAGCACTTCATATCATTATGAAATCTCTCATTATATTATTTTCAACCAAGAGCCAAGGGCAGGAGAGAGAACTTCCTTTAATGGGAAATGATACAGAACATGTAGAGGTATTTACATACACAGGAGATAACCGCACTCTTTAGACTGGGTTGTAAATTTCCAGGCTCCGAAGGGATGGAGTGCTGTGAAATATACCTTTGCTAAGAAGGGCAAATTCAAGTTCAGTTCACCTTTAATTGAGGTGTAGAATACTGAGAGGCCTGACTTGATGATGATGATGTCTAAATTTCAATTCCTACGCATGAGCGGGCCAAATTCTCCTTCCCCCATCCTTACTTCACCAGGACCCCAAGAACAGCCCTCCCTATTTTCCGTTACTATACTAGCACAGCTACAGCATCCTTTTACTTGCTCATTTTCTGGATCCCAATTCCTTCTTCATTTGTGTGTGTGTGTGCATAGTCGTGTGTGTGCTTGTAAAATTCTATTTTATTGTGCATTCAGCTATGCGTTTGAAAGAACTTCTTATATAATATCTAGGGTTTCCAAGTGTCATATGGCAGTGGAACTTTCCAATTCTCTAGCCCATTCTATGGCCCAAACCAGATATCTATTTTTAAAGGATCTACAAATTTGCCAAATCCCATGGTCCTATGGTTCTAAGAGGAAAACCTAGAATCACACATAATTAAAGGCCTTTTTGAATGAGAATAAGCCTGAGAGAACAAGGAAACCCTACACTTGGCTACATGCTGGAGTAGTTTGTGCTTTCATCTCTTCCTACGGTTATCTACAGAGCCCTCTGCAATGCCGTCCCACTCCTACATGCATGTGCCCAGCACTAATGATGCCGTCAGTCTGCAAGCCTGTGTTCAAGCCTGCCAGCCCACAGGCCTGTCTGCCCTAGAAGACACTTGCCTCTCTAGAAGCTAGCATTCCTATTATTATAAATCTGTATCCCAGTTTCTAGAACTATATCTCTGACTAGAATATATGCTCTTGTATGCCTGTTAAAGAATTAGTGATTTCTCTTTTAGAAATAGATCTGATGAGGTGGTAGAGAGAGAGAGAAGGTCTTGGATGAAACGCTTTGTGTCAACAGTAATAAAGGATGTATTTTTAATTTCACAAATATCAGTTAAACACCAAACATAATTGTACCTACTTTGTAAGTCCTGAAGGATGAATATACTTTGTTTGATTTAAAAAAAAAAATGGCTGATTTTAAAATCAGGATTTCATTTACCTTATATTAGGAAGAATTTCTGTGCATGTGTGTAGTATGTATGTGTGAGAGAGAGAGAGAGAGAGAGAGAGAGAGAGATTTCTCCCTTGCAAATTGTCAATATGTTTTTTCATAGGATCTGAAGAGAAATGCTTCACTATAGTAGCAAAAACATTTGCTAGACAAGTTAGATACTTTCTAGCTCTATGACCTTCAGCAAGTCACATCCTTTCACCAAGTATCAATTTTCTCCTACATGCCTTCAAGGGTTGTTATGAGAATTGAGAATTGTAAATAATGTCTATAAACTACCTGGCCCCATAGTAGATGCCCAATAAATCAGAGGTGCTGCTCTGACATCATAACACGAGACTTCTCAAATGTGAGGGTCAACTCCCTTGTTGAGTTTCTTTTCCAAGTTCAGGGTCTGGACACTTGTTTTCTTTAAAATCGGGCACAGTGTGACTCCTTGGTACTGATTCTAATCCTGTGAAAAGCATATTATGATGGGCAATTCTGCCAGTTAGGAAAAGACAAGATTGAGCTTGCACATTCTCTTTAGACGTCAACTAAGCAGGAAGCAAGCCTCGTTTATTGTCATTTCCAATTCAGAGCCAGCAGGGGAAATGTAGATAGTGCCATAACCTTGATGCCTTGAGAGTCTCTAAAACGCAAACCTATTTGATATGACAAAAAGTCGACCACATTGGTTACTAGGAAAACCTCAGGATGTCCAGAGGAGCCCTTAGGGCATCAGGGGCTAGGGTATCTCACTGCCCCCCATCTCTAAATGGATAGCATCTCACAGAGACATTTTACCGCATTACCACATTACTCTCATCTGGTGCCAAGAATGTGCTGGAAAAGCCAACAGGAAACAAAAACTAGCCAATTTGTAAAATTTTCTCATGCCTCTTTTATTTCTCAGTGTATGCTTCCATTGATCTCTCAGAGTTCTTGAGGCTGGAATGGTGAATAATAACCTCAGGCAATGCATGGTCTGACCTTGGCAGAGGTCTTTCCTTTTGCCTTTCCTGGCTGCCATGGGTCAGATTCCCATGGGTGTGCAGCATAGCCCCAGAAGAATCGCCTCTGTAGTTCCTCTGTCTGCTTATTGAGAGGAGAGGGGTGGCAGAGAGAACATCAGACTTGGAGTTCTACCACTCATGGACTTAGAGGTCTTGGGTAAATCATTTTATATCCCCAGACCATCATTTTTCAACTGTAAAACAGGATCAACATCTAGCTCCCCTGAGAACACATTGGTGAGAGTAGTTTATAAACACTAAATCCCGAAGCATGTGGAATCTTTTTATTTTTGCCATCTCTAGCACTAGAGGGAAATGAAACACCCTCCATTCGTCTTTCAAGCTAATACCATTTCCAACACTGTCTTATCCACAGTCGGAGCAACACGCTAGAAATAAGATTATGAAAAGATCCTGTGTTGCAGAAAGAGAGAGGAGGAAAAAAAAAGGCAGGGAGAGAAAGAGAGAAGGTTATCATAAGGGACTGGATTATGTGAACGTGGAGTCCTTTTTGTCCGAAATCCATAGGGCAAGTTGACAGGCTGGGAATTCAGGTAAGAGTTGATGTTGCTACTGCAGTCTTGAGTCCAAATTCTGCAGGGTAGCAAGTTGGAAACTGAAGCAAGATTTCTATCTTCCAGTCTTGAGAATTCCTTTCACTTTGGAGAAACTTAGCCTTTGCTCTTAAGGCCTTCAATTGACTGGATAAGGTCCACCCATGTGATGGAGAAAATTTTACTTTCTTGAAAATCTAATGATTTAAATGTTAATCATACGTAAAATACACTTTCACAGGTATTCATATCATATCCAGACTAGTGTTGACGAAACAAATGGATGCCATAGTCTATTCAAGTTCACACGTAAAATTAACCATCACGGCACCAAAAACAGAGGATTTCCAAGTGGAAAGGACTGGATGGTGGTTTGGAAACAAAATGACTGAGGGAGCCATGACCTCTGATCTGCACCAGCAGAAAGGCAGTTGTTGAGGAGGACTTGCTTTTAGGAGTCACTGAAGACCTAATAATGACCAAGAAGTACAGCTCCCAAGAGGCCAACTCTGGCTGAAAATAAGGAAGAACATATGATCAGTGACATGTGTTGGAAACTAGATGTTTTGATTCAGTGGAGGTCTTCAGCATAAAGTGGAGCTGTTGCACTCCATGAATGCTGTGCACAGATGGGATGCTGCATCAGATGGGAAGCCCCTAAAGTAGCATCGAAGGTCTTCCTAAGGCATGAGATTCTGTGATGTTAAATAGATACTCCAAGTCATTTCGAGCAAATTTCAAATTTATTTCATTACTCTGTGTGCTACTTTCCTCTTATGAGGCCAGACTGCTTCTTTTCAAGAAGCAAATTCATTAATAGCTTAATGTAAAATCATTTATTCTTTTATAGTATCTGCTACCTGCCTTGAAATAAAAATTGCAAGTATGACCTGTAGGTTGTCTGCTGTTCAATGCAGTTAGTTTTCTGCACAGCAAAACCACCCATCTTCTATTTGTCCTTGACTCATGCATAGTAGCGGAGAAGGCAATGGCATCCCACTCCAGTACTCTTGCCTGGAAAATCCCATGGGCGGATGGGATATATATATATATATATAAATCTCTCTCTATTGCCCACGGGATAAGCAGAGGTAGTGTGGCACTGGGGCTAATGTTCCCTTGCATAGAAGGATCAGGGCAAGGGAAACAGTGGAAGAATCCAGTAACTCTAACAGAAGGGAGTGACGGGAGCCTTAGCTAAGATGAAAAAGTGGTGAAGCGGTGATCTCTGAGATATCCTTAAAATTCTGAGATCAGGTGATCACTGAGATACCGGGGATCGTCTTCAGGCTTGATCATCATTGATTACATTAATAATTGATAAATGCTTCGCAAACGGCAAAATCACTGGATGATAGCAGGTCTTTTCATACATTATATATTAAAGAGCAGTTAACTACAAAAAAGAAGCAAATTCATTTATTCATTTTACCTAATGTTTTCCTTTTCTCTGTTGGCATTTTTTCCCCCAAGTGTGCTCATTCCTATCTGATGTAAGAGTTATTTTATGAGATTTATTCTGATTGTTTTCTTAATATTATGCCAAAGCAAGACTGAAGTACATAAAAGATGGTGCTACGCCAGGAATTCTTTTTCATTGGTGGACTGATCATATAAGCTTTAAAACTGGTATCAGAAGGGCTTTGATCACACTTCACATTATTGTACTCAGTTATATAGAATACAAATAAATATGATTATTTACCCACATATTTCAGGTTTTCCTAAATTTGATGGTATGGGTAGCATTTTATTTTTGCTTGCCTGCTCCGTCATGTCTGGCTCTTTGCAACCCCATGCACTGTGGCCCACCAGGCTTTTTTATCCATGGGATTTCCCAGGCAAGAATACTGGAGTGGATTGCCATTTCCTTCTCCAGGGGATCTTCCCCACCCAGGGATCAAACCTGCATCTCCTGTGTTGCAGGTGGGTTCTTTACAACTGAGCCACCAGGTAAGTCCTTATTTTGTCTTTGACTCATTCACTGATCTTAGGCAAGTGAACTTTTCCATGTCTTAGCTCCTCCATCTGTAGAATGGGTATGTTGGATTTACTTGAGCACTCAAATTTTCAGATTCTAGCTCTTACATTTGGTGACAGTGATTCCAAGTTATCTTCAGAAGTCTTTCAGAATTCTACTAAATTTTGATGTAGGCTACTATTGCTAAACTCCTATAGTATTTGGGATTAACTGATATTTTCTTCTTGCAAACCAAATCTGTTAGAATATCAGAGCTTCCCAGACAAGTATTGGCTCAGAGTTCAAACCCAGCATCATGAAGAAATCCAGCTTAGTTTCCATTATAAGAGAACACATTTAATAGAACTTGTCATATTTTTCTCTCAAGTGCAAGGTATTTAGAGGTGCAGTTGTGTCCCTTGGTACCAATCTGATTGGAAAAATAATCCTTAAATACTCCCATGCGATGACTCTCAACACAGCCGAGCTTTTATCCCATGCTGCTCACCTTCTTCTGCTGTGTGCGTCCCTTTGTGAGGCTCAGGTATTCTTATTATTTCCTAGGTTTTAAATTCTTGTTTCCAAGGTAGAATTACAAAGGAGGGAGCAACTGGAAACATCTGCTCTGGTTTTGGACACTGGGAAGGCACCTCCATCACGCACCTTTCTGCTGCTGGGTGATTAGATACAACTAAAAACAGAATCTAGACTTCCCATTTGATGCAATGGTAAAGAACTTGCCTGCCAACACAGGAGATGTGGGTTTGATCCCCGAATCAGGAAGATCCCCTGGAGTAGATAAATAGCAACCCCCTCCATTATTCTTTCCTGGAATATCCCATAGGCAGAGGATCTGGCAGGCTGCAGTCCACAGGGGTCACACAGAAGTGGACACCTCTGAGCACACACACACAGGGACAGAACTGCTTTAACTTCAGACTGGGATTTTCTTCTTGGCAGTGAAAGAATGAAATGCACAAGATGGAACTCTCTTTTCTCACCCGCTGAATGGATGTGATCTGCCTGTCACTCAATCTGATTAGGAATATGCATCCTACCAAGACAGGAGTGGAAAGAATCATGAATAGTTGAATATGCCAAAGCCAGTTTGTTTTCCTAAAGTTGGGCTGATTCTATGGCAGCATAGTAATGGATTTTGTCTACGTTGCCATGAGGGGATGGTTATAAAAATTAAAAAAAAAAACAAAACAAAACTCCTGTCATGAGTCTCCAAAGTAAATGAAGGCTGAAGATGCTGAACAAACCATGTACATTATCACTTTAGATGTAGGTTTGAGAAGTGTATCAAGAGTTACTGAGAATTGCACATACAGCCATTGATTATCAGAGCTAGAAAAACTGGAGAATTCTAGTCCAGATATGGGCATTCATAAATGGGTAAACCATGGCCCAGAAAAATAGGTTGACATAATATTACTGATAGCACATAAAATTTACTGAACAGTTACCATGTTAAGTACCATGGAAAACACTTCACAAAGGCAAACTACATTTTCATGAAATCTTTCAGAGTTTGTTACTATTTTCCTTCCTTCCTTCCTTTCTTTTTTTCTTCTCTTGGAATTCTCCAGGCCAGAATACTGGAGTGGGTAGCTGGTCCCTTTTCCAGGGGAACTTCCTAACCAGGGATTGAACCCAGGTCAGCTGCATTGCAGGAGGATTCTTTACCAGCTGAGCCACCAGGGAAGCCCCATATAGAAAATAGCAATTAGCTCATAGGGTGGTCACTGGAATTAAATTAGTAACACCAAAATGATGGTTTTAGTATATGATGGGTCCTCAGACAACAGGACAGGTATTTGACAGATATTTCAGAGGGCACGATGTTACCACCCTGTGCATGGAGGGGGTATGGTGAGTGGTGTGTTGGCATTTCTAATGCTTTTCAACCTGGTGCTCCCATGATGCTGTGACTCATTTGCTTGGGATCAAAGGTACATGTCCTTCCTGAGTCACAGTCCCGCAATCTTAAGTCTAACTCAAAGATGTCAAAAAGCGACAAGCTTACATTGCTGCCCAAAACTAACAGAAATATGAAATATTGATTGTAAAAGCTTTACATTTTCAATTAAAATTTCAGTCCCTTCAGTATATACTTATAGAAACAAAAAGCAAAGTTTTACCCTCAAGAAGCAATGCACTATTCGATTTTTTTTTTTTTTCCCTTAGGAAAGAATAAGCACAGATGTGGTAAGGAGGGAGCTGGATGGGGGGTTAGATGTAGCAGATTCTCCTCTGCTACACCTACCAAGTAGGTGGGTCCTGGCACTCTCTACTGGGATGGACATACCCTAGACTCCTAATCAGGCTTAGTTTTCCCATTTTTTAAATGAATAAATTCACTTAGAACTAAGTGGACTCTTAGAACCTTTACAACACAGTGTAACATCTACATGAAAAACAGAAAACTCTAATCTTTTACCTGCATGGTAGCTACCATGTAACAGTGTCTACAGGTCTTGCATCAAAATGGAATTGAGTACCTCCCGATGTGCCTAGCACTGTGTCCTTTAATCCTTGAGAGCATCTAGTGATGAAAGTGATTTACGACAACAAGCAGACCTTATCATTCTATTCCCCCAAATCTTTCCCACGTCCATCTTGACCACTGTAAGAGTGAGTCTGGCAGACTGCATTCCACTGTGGTTGAAAGATGCATCCGGGGTCTGTAGTGTATTCCCCTTCCTCATGTTTCCATTACTCAAGGAACATTTTCAAAGGATGAGATCTGCTCGATTTTCGAATAGTTTCCAGAGGGATGTGGCAGAATGCCACCTCATTTGATTCACTTAAAATTAGACCACAGTGAGGAATCCCAGTGTCCCACTGGGAGCAGCTCTGTACCGGTGGGAGGGTGGGAGGAGAGACCTACCCATTTGCTGCTGGAATACAAGAAGGGTTCTCCATCCTTGCCTCACAAGTTTCCCCAGTTCTGATTATTTTGAGCACTAACCCTCTCAATGAAAACAGGATATAATATTATTCCTGAGCTCCCCCTCCCCTCTTCCACCGATCACCTCACATAACAGTTAGGAATTCATGGATACTAGTTCTAACTGAAATGAAGGGCACTTATTGGAAAAAGAAAAAAAAAGTCATTGCCAGTTCATATCCTATTTTCAATCTCTAAGAAGTCAACCACAGGTTTCACTTGGTAAAGACTTAAAATATACTCACACTGCATATGGGATATATTGTTCAGTCTCTCAGTCTTGTCTTACTCTTTGCTACCCCATGGACTGCAGCATGCCAGGCTTCCCTGTCCTTCACCATCTCCTGGAACTTGCTCAAATTTATGTCCATCAAGTCAATGATGCCATCCAAACATCTCATCCCCTGTCATCCGCTTCTCCTCCTGCCTTCAATCTTTCCTACCATCAGGGTCTTTTCTAATGAGTCAGCTCTTCACATCAGGTTGCCAAAGTATCGGAGCTTCGGCCTCAGCATCAATCCCTCCAATGAATGTTTATAATTGATTTCCTTTAGGATTGACTGGTTTGATCTCCTTATACCCAAATGCAGTACTTGGGTGCAGTCTCAAAAATGACAGAATGATCTCTGTTCATTTCCAAGGTAAATCATTCAATATCACAGTAATCCAAGTCTATGCCCCAACCACTAATGCTGAAGAAGCTGAAGTTGAACTGTTCTATGAAGACCCACAAGATCTTTTAGAACTAACACCAAAAGAAGATGTCCTTTTCATCATAGGGGACTGGAATGCAAAAGTAGGAAGTCAAGAGATACCTGGAGTAACAGGCAAGCTTGGCCTCAGAGTACAAAATGATGCAGGGCAAAGGCTAACAGAGTTTTATCAAGAAAACACATCAGTCATAGCAAACACCCTCTTCCAACAACACAAGAGATGACTCTATACATGGACACCACGAGATAGTCAATACTGAGATCAGACTGATTATATTCTTTGCATGTGGGATACAATCCTGGGTATATTAGCTGACTAGGGTTGTCATAACAAAATGCCATAAAATTTAAATCTGTGTTCTCACACCTTTGTGTGCTGGAAACCCAAGACTAGGGTGCCAGTGTGAACCGTTCTGGTGAGAGCATACACACGGACAAAAAGAAAGAGAGAGCCCTCATCCTTTACTTATAAGGCCATGGTCACATCACATTAGAGCTCCATCCTTACAATCTCCTTTAACCTTAATAACTCCTAAAAGGGGGCTTTCCCAGTGGCTCAGTGGTAAAGAACCCATCTGCAATGCAGGAGATGTGGGTTCAATCCCTGGGTTGGGAAGATTCCCTGGAGGAGGGCGTGGCAACCCACTCCAATATTCTTGCCTGGAGAATCCCACGGACAGAGTAGCCTGGCTGGCAGGCCTCAGTCCATGGTGTTGCAAAGAGTCTGACATGTCTGAAGTGATTTAGAACATGTGCATAAGCCTTGAAAGGGCCTTCTCTCCAAATACAATCACATTGAGAGCTGGGGCTTCAGCAAGTGAATTTTGGTAGAGAGGAGAGGGGAACAGTTCAGTTCATAGCACTGGGGTTTCCAAAATTTTCTTTCTCTGTCCTCAGAGATAAGTCCCCAAAGAGAAATCAAACTCGGCTTAGATTTCCCAAGGATTTCCATATCTATAAACTAAAGGAAAATTTGGACTAATTTGCCTGAAATGGGTAAGTTCAGTGATCTGCTTTTGTTTTTTCCATGTACCTATTTATGGGTTGGAAAGAATTCAATATTTGGAGAGAGCAGATTGAGTTCTAATCTTGGTAATATTACTAATTTGCTTTATGACCTCAGCTTTTTCCATCTGTAAAGTGAAATCTTCTGGGAAGACTTCTTCCCACTCTGATATTCTGGGGATCTGAGATGTATGGATTGGTATTTGTGCTCCTTTTGGAATGGAGACTTGTAATCAAAATCCAAAGGGTGCTCTAATGTCATTGGATCTACATTTTCAGTGTCCTCATGGCTAGGATGATGGAATAGAGAAAGCTTAAACAAAATATGAAAACAAACTTCCTGGGGAGAGGTGGAAGACAGACACTGAACTATAATCTAGAAGCGGAACTGGAAGCAGTCAGGTGAAATATTCATATGTCAAAAGGAGCAGTTCTTGGAGTGTTCTTCCTGCCTGCTGGTTTACATCTTATGGAGTGTTGGATAGATGAGACATCTCAGTGATTTATAGAGTCTAGTCACTAGTTAAAGGACAGAATAATGATAAGTGTTTTCTTAACTAACAGGCATTTTCTATAAGTAAGAGATTTATTTACAAGCACTCTACATATATTATTATATTCAAATCAATTCTAACCGCAAACCTTGGAGTATCACTTTTATTCTTAAATTCTAGAAAAGAAAAAAATGACACTTAGAGCACTTAAAGCAATTTGTCGGAAATCGTGATTGGAGAGAAACAGGGAACAGAGTCCAAACAAGCCAGTTGACCTGAGATCGCCTAAGGACTAGCCCATTCTGTCTTATCAGGAAAACTGAGGTTTAGTAATGTCTTCTCCACCAGACAGTGTTCCAAGAAGACGGGGCTGCATGCAACCTTTTACCTCCAACACAACGCTGTGAAACATGCTTGGGTGTAGAGAATACAGGATGATGGCAAACTCCAAACACGTGTCCCCAAACTTAAGCAGAATCAGGAGCATCTTCAAGGAGGAAACAAAGCCTATGGTGAGAATGAAAGGCTAAGAATGACTTACACAGTGAGAATAGGGGAAATACAGTGGGATAAGGGGGACAGAGTGAAACCCGCCAGGGCCCAAGAAGAGTTTCATACCAAACGGCATCTGTCTTCCATGCTCAGTTACTCCATATCCCCAAAACATTGTTTACTCAAAAGTACATCCTGAATACCACAATTATGTATGCCATAGCATGTTCATCACATCCTAATGGCACGTTTATTCACCTCTCTTTACTGACAGTGAATTCTGGCTATTTGTCTTGGATTTACCATTGAATCTTATCCAATTAATGTTTTCTTTTCACTTCATTTGCACTAGGTGGGTCTACTAGGCATCACGGAAGTGAATAAACAAGCTCCAAGGCACTGCTTTCCAGGACCTCATCATCTCTGTTGGAGATGGTAGACAGACATGCAAGTTGCTGAACTTCAGGATCTTTATACGTAAACTGAAGATGAGAAAACCTCTACCAGCTATCTCACAGGAAAATGGAGTGCCCGGTAAAATAATGCCTCAAAAATACTTTACAAGAAGTAAAGTATTACAAAGTATCATTTGTGTGCAAGCTTATAGCTATAAATAGTTAAATGATGATGGTGTGATCACTCATCTAGAGTCAGACATCTTGGTGCGAAGTCAAGTGGGCCTTAGGTGGTATCACTACAAACGAAGTCAGTGGAGGTGATGGAATTCCATCTGAGTTATTTCAAATTGTAAAAGATGATGCTGTTAAAGTGCTGCACTCAATATGCCAGCAAATTTGGAAAACTCAGCAGTAGTCAAAGGACTGGAAGAGGTCAGTTTTCATTCCAATTCAAAAGAAGGGCAATGCCAAAGAATGCTCAAACTACCACACAATTGCACTCATCTCAGACACTAGTAAAGTAATGTTCAAAATTCTCCAAGTTAGCCTTCAACACTACGTGAACTGAGAACTTCTAGCTGTTCAAACTGGATTCAAAAAAGGCAGAGGAACCAGAGATTGAATTTCCAACATTCATTGGATCATAGAAAAAGCAAAAGAATTCCAGAAAAACATCTACTTCTGCTTCATTGATTATGCTAAAGCCTTTGACTGTGTGGATCACAACAAACTGTGGAAAATTCAAGGGATGGGAATACCAGACCACCATACCTGCCTCTTGAGAAATCTGTACACAGGTCAAGAAATAACTGTTAGAACTGAACATGGAACAAGGAACTGGTTCCAAATAGGAAAAGGAGTATGTCAAGGTTGTATATTGTCACCTTGCTTATTTAACTTATATACAGAGTACAACATGTGAAATGCTGGGCTAGATGAAGCACAAAATGGAATCTTGATTGCTGGGAGAAATATCAATAACCTCAGGTATGCAGATGACACCACCCTTACGACAGAAAGGGAAGAAGAACTAAATTTAGAGCTTCTTGATGAAGGCGGAAGAGGAGAGTGAAAAAGCAGGCTTAAAACTCAACATTTAAAAAATGAAGATCATGGCATCTGGTCCCATAACTTAATGGCAAACAGATAGGGAAACAATGGAAACAGTGACAGACTTTATTTTCCTGGGCTCCCAAATCACTGCAGATGGTGACTGTAGCCATGAAATTAAAAGACACTTGCTCCTTGGAAGAAAAGCTATGACAAACCTAGACAATGTATTAAAAAGCAGAGATGTTACTTTGTCAGTGAAGGTCCATATAGTCAAAGCTATGGTTTTTCCAGTAGTCATGTGTGGATGTGAGAGTTGGACCATAAAGAACTGATGCTTTTGAACTGTGGTGTTGGAGACTCTAGAGAGTCCCTTGGCCTGCAAGGAGATCCAACCAGTCATCCTAAAGGAAATCAGTCCTTAAAATTCATTTGAAGGGCTGATGTTGAAGCTGAATCTCCAATACTTTGATACAAAGAGCTGATTCCACCTGATGCCAAGAGCCAATTCATTAGAAAAGACCCTAATGCTGGGAAAGATCGAAGGCAGGAGAAGGGGGCGACAGAGAATGAGATGGTTGGATGGCATCACTGACTCAATGGACGTGACTTTGAGCAAGCTCTGGGAGATGGTGAAGGTAGGGAAGCCTGGTGTGCTGCAGTCCATGGGGTGACAAAGAATCAGACATGACTGAGCGACTGAACACAACAAAAAATGAAAGAAAAACAAAGCTCTTTCCTTTAGTTATTGCTCAGTTGTCTTCTTAAGTTTGTGTTGTTGTTCATTTGTTGTTAAGTCCCATGAAATGTGATCCACAGGAGGAGGGAATAGCAAACCACTCAAGTATTCTTGGCTGGAGAACTCCATGAGCAGTATGAAAAGCTCTTTCCTTAGTAAAATCCCAATTTTTAAATGAAGAAGCAACGTTGGACATTATCGCTTGGTGAATACCATGACACTAACTGTTTCAGGCAAGGTTCTTCAATAGAAATGAAAACCAATGGACTAAAGATACATAGGGAAATGTATTTTCTGAATTTAAATATTAATATGAGGAAACAGCAGATAATAGACCTTCTACCAAAAGACTGACCTGTGTCCTGTATTCTTCCAAAGTATCACAATCATTTAAAATAAAAGAGAGAGAAAAAAAAAAAAAAAAACCACTGAGGAATTGCCCCAGATTGGGAAAAACTAAGGGGACATGACAACTAAAAGTAACATTTAATCCAGGAGTGAACCCTGGGCCAGAAAAGGACATCTGTGGTACAAGTAGAAAGCTTCATATAAGGTCTGTAGTTTATAGGGTTGCAGCCATAATTTTATAATTCCATAACTGCACCAAGGTTATATAAGATGTTAACATCTGGGGAAATCTGGGGACAGATATACAGAGACATTTTGTCCTATTTTTTTCAACTTTTTTGTACGCCAACAATTTTTTTTTTCCCAAATAATAAAAAGAAGGTACTTCACTCATGCATCCAGGCCCCTGAAGTTAGAAGAAAATGGTCATGTGATCTGTCGCCAGCATCTGAGGGCATATTTTGTTGTTCCTGTAATTCAATGGGATTATCTGTCTGACCCGCTCAGGGTCCCCAGACCCACAAATCCATACTCAGAATCTTTGATTTTCATCAAATCTATGGATTTGATGAAACGCAGAAAAACAGCGGCACACGCTGTGCTGGGCGCCATGCGGCCTCTTTACGTGCGCCCCCGTGCTGCTCTGCAGTTGGCATCGTGTCCTTTCGGTGCTCTTACCTTGTCTCGCAACGTGAATTCTGTGTCATAGAAGGAGGCCCACACCAGTCCCCTCCTCCCTCTGAACCCAGAAAGCAAACAGCTTAATTGGAAATTGCTGTTTTTCTTCTCCCTGAGATGGTAAAAATCATTTTCCATTTCTTCAGGCAGTTGAGAGTCACTGCCCTCCAGGAAATGAGGAACGTTTCCCTGGACTTTATTTTTCTACATGCTATAAAGTTAATTACAGTTTTGTTTCATTTCAGGGTTGAGGTAGGGTTAACAGAGGAGGGGAAATGCATTAAGGCAAAGGAGTAAATAATATACAAACCTAAAAGATGTTTTGAAAGGTTGCCAGAAACCAGGTGAATAATTGATGATACTCTGAAGCATCCAGATCTTTCCCATGAAGTGGTAGTTATGCCAAAATGAATTGCAAGTGATCTTTTCCCTCTCTCTTTTCCCTTACACACACACACACTCACAGACACACACACACACAAGTCCCTTTACTGACCCCCTTCACAGATAAGAGATACTATTATTCATCCATTCAGAGTGTCCTGAAAGTCAGACCCATTCACTTCTTCCCTCATTCTCAAGCCCACCGCCCTTACATGAATCTTGTCTACACTTATATGCAGGTAATTTTATGCACTAGAGGAGGAAATGGCAACCCATTCCAGGATTCTTGCCTGGGTTATCCCATGGACAGATGAGACTGGTGGGCTACCGTCCATGGAATAGGAGAAGAGTCAGGCACATTTAGTGAGTAAACAGTAACAACAACAATCTTAGGCATCTGGTCTCCCTGCCCAAGTCTGGACAGACTACTGCCTCCTACAGAGCTTTCCTGCTCTGCTTTTACGGTGCCTTGCTGAGCAGAACCCTCTGTCCTCAATTCCTGCCTATGAACAATAGTCCAATCCTTCTGAGTTCTGGCTTCTGACTTCATTTCCACTGGACAATCTAGCAACCCTGAGTATCTTTTCATTAAATATTTATTCCCTTCCTTTGTCCACATAGCCTGTCCACCAGGAATGAATGTACTCTGCCCTCATTTCAGCCGCTGAAATTCTCTCTCTCATGATTATGTAGGTGCTACCTCTTTCCTGAAACCCTCCCCCAATTTTCAGTTATTCTGGTAGTAATTTGCCTGAGAGTACATTTGTAGGCAGTTGTCTCTACTCAACTACAAACCTCCTGAAGGTAGAAAATGTGTGTTTTAGTATTTGCTCCTCTTAAGAACATAAAGATATGGTTCTGAAAGATTTTGAGAGGAAAAGTTTATGGCATGTTGGGAGATTGTTATCTATTTTATATCTGATGAATAGGCTTGTAACATGGAAAATCTAGATCTATGGCACACAGCATGCCATCACGATTCTGAAAAATGTGATGTTCTGTGAACATTTTCATAGCACTATTTCACAATTTTCTTTCCACATCATTAATTCTCAGAATCCACTCAATACAGTAGGCTTGATTCTCCTTACTTTCTGACGAGAAAACTGTGAGTTGGGCAGGGATCAAGTCTAGCCTGATGCAAAGAGGTGACTCATTGGAAAAGATCCTGATGCTGGGAAAGATTGAGGGCAGGAGGAGAAGGGGGCGACAGAGGATGAGATGATTCAATGGCATCACCAACTCAACGGACATGAGTTTGAGAAAACTCCAGGAGACAGTGAAGGACATGAAGGCTGGCATGCTCCATTTCATAGGTTTGCAAAGAGTCAGACATGACTTAGAGACTTCTGAACAACCAAAGTCTAGCCGGGGCAGAGTGAGAGGACTTAGAGCTATACAGCCCTAGGTAATCGCTGGAAGAGGAAGCCATTGACAGGGGTGGGGGGTACACTCAACTCAAAGATCTACAGACTGACTTTCTAGCCTCATCCATTCCATCTAGGAGCTCAGCGGTCTTGCATAAGTCATTTGGTTTTCCAGTCTTTTATTTCCTATCTTGTATGTGTGTGTGTGTGTGGTATTCAAATATTGAATCATTCAACCACTCTTATATTTTTGGACGTGGGGGAATGTTTCTTTTTTTAAGCCATGATGAATAGCCCTGTGATGAATATCTATTACTGGAGTGCCGTTGATTTACCACGTTGTATCAGTTTCGGCTGTGCAGCAGTGTGACTCTGTAGTACACATGCATACACCCACTCGTTTTAGATGACTTTCCCGTATAGGCCACTCCATAATATTGAGCAGTGTTCCCTGTTCTGTACGGCAGGTCCTCGTCAGTTATCTGCTTTACATGCAGTAGTGGGTGTGTGTCAGTCCCACAGAGGCCTGGCACAGTGATGCGTCTAGAAGATGTATAATGTGGCGAGCTATGTCCATAGTGGAGGCCCCGCTTGGTCAGGTTAAGAGGCCCCGAGGTCTCGGAACTGCCAGAGACGAGTCGTCTACGCTGTTCTCTGCCCAAGAGGCCGTGCTGTCATGCTGATGCTTCCGCTTGTCATCTTCCTGTGTGTAAGCTGTGAAGAGTGAGCACCACTCTGGTCTCAGGAGACAATCTAGGGCACCGATTAAGAACACAGCCTATGGGGCCAGACGGCCTGGGTTTGTGTCTCACCTCGACCTCCAGACTCAGCCTGTGGCCTTAAGAAAGTCGCTTCCCCTCCCCACGCCTCACTCCCCCATTGGCAAGATGGCAGCGATAGTACCCACCTCCCAGGACTGCCTGAGCGTCTGTGAGGTAAATGTCTGCTAACAGCACCTCTCGTAAATGGCAGCTATTTTTACTTCTGTGCCAACCACTCAGGCTCCTGGGAGGATCAAACGAGAACAGTTTGTAAACTTTAAAGCACTAATGGAAAATAAAGACTTAGTACAAACGAATATGCTTTTTTCTCTAAAACTGGAAAAAAAAAGTGCCCTCTTGTTCCAAAATCCTTCTGAGATCATGAGCTAAAAAACTCAAAGACTATTCATACCCTTTACGAGACATAATTTTCTTCTAAGACATTTTCAAAGTTAACTTTACAGTGAACTTTCTCCAAAATGTCTCTTGTTGGAATCAGTTTATGCAGACTTGAGCTTTTGACTACTTTATTTTAAATATCCCCACTTTCAAAGTTAGAGAAACAACTACAATAAACAAATAACACAAAGTTATAAATTACAAAAGCCATTTTTTTAATCTGTGAAGATTTTTAACTTGAAATGGGTATATCTTATACCTTCTGTGGACAGCTTCTCCCTATAAATTATGTATTCAAATAGTAACGTTAAGCCATCAACTCAGAAATCAGTAAGGGAAAGTGCCTTTTTTATTTTGGAAGCACCTCTGTGCTAAATGAAATGGATGGCTGGTACATGCTTTTCCTACCATTTGCAAAGTAATAAATAAGAGCGGAATAATAGCATATTTTAAAATGCCACATTGATATACACACACTGACTGAAATATACACACGTAGTAAATAACCCAGGAGACAGTTTAGGTCAGCTTCCAAACTGGTTGACAGTCATAAGTTGGTACAATTACCCAATTTTTAGTAATACTTTGTGAAGGGTATTGTCTTAGAACTGTGGAGGATACAAGACAGCTGGGATCTAGTAAAAATAAAATACTGATTTCAATCCAAAATCCGTATTTATTGAGAAGACCGTATTTGAGTTTGAAAAGGTCAAGTGGAGCTCCTGGAATGGCTTTTTTTTTCTTTTTCTTTTTCTCATAGCCTCTTTGCTCAGGTCTTTATTCAAAATTAGCTGTCCAAAATGATTTGGCACTTATGGGATAAACAAGTTTAAGCTTATGCAGCAGCCTTCTTTTCCTCTGTGGTAGGTTTCTTTTCTGGAGGCTTCTTTTTCAGCTGCTGGTTTCTTGGTCCCTGCTGGAATGGCTTTGATTGGGCTGAGAACAGAAAGATCTGGCCACCATCATCTTTCCTAACTGGGTTTGCTTCCCTAACTGATGACATTTTCCATAGATTACAACTTATACATGATGTTATACTAAACACATACATTTCTGAAGTCAAATAAACAGCATAAGTTGAGCTCAGTTTATATTTGATTCCTACAAGTCTTCTCAGAGTCTTTAATAAATTCATGACTCTTGGCAGGGGATGGAGGAAGTTGTGTTGCTCAAACCCATTAGATTAAAACAGTATTTTTACAGATTAGTGTTCCACACAATAACTGGGGAAACACTGGATTAAGAATTAGCTTAGATTCCTTTGCTCAGCAAAGAGGAACTTGATGGGGGTAATGGAGATACAGCTGTTAACACATAGCCGCTGTCATATTTCCATGCAGCTCACACCTGGGAGGTGAAGCCTAGCACATGAATATTTCAGCAGGAAGTGTGAAAGGCTGGGGAACACCTTGGGGGAAGAGGGATGCCTTATTAACTTTTAGGTGCATGACATGTTGCCTGATGTGGAACCAATGCATAGTTGATGTTCAACTGATGTTGGTGAACAGGTTGGAGAAGGATAAAGAAATCAAGGGAGCTTGGAAGGAAAAAGATTTGGGGTGGGGGGGAAAATGGGTTGAGAAGAGACCAGTCTGGGAGTATAATAAAAGGCAGACAGTTAGTTGACCAACATTGAAAAATCCTGAGAGTTTCTAGGAGAATGGGGGGTGATTCTGTCTGGGAAAACTGAGGGTAGCAGTTAAAATGACACATTCTGCATCACAGAGCTGCTTCAACTTGGTCTCATTATGGACAGAGACACATTTCACAAAGTGAGTTAGTCTAGGAAGTTCCTGCTCCAAGAGATCTTGGAGATGCCCCAGTGTGACCGCCTTTCCTCATCTGTCCATGTGACCTCTTACACACAATTTTTTATGTGTGTGTGTGTGTGTGTGTTTTTTTTTTAAGCAGACAGTGAGATCCACTTAATCTATTGTGCACCCTTCTGCTTTGACCTTTAGGAAGTTCAGAACTTAATGTGGTCCGCAATTGCAGTAACACTTACCTATACGAGTCCAGTTGTATTCATATCTCCCCTTTCTGTCAACGCATCTAAAACTGCTACAATGTCTCAGAAACTATCCTAGGCCCTGTGAGCGCTGTACATAATGCCTCAAAGAGCTCTGACCAGTCATGGGACACGAAATTTTTATTCACTGATTCATTCATTAACTCATGAAGTTGTTGGCTATCTAACACGGGTCAAGATCTTTACCAGGAGTATTAAAGAAGATAAAAATGTAAATAATAATGACATTTTTCACCTTGATTATAGTTTCCTTTGCTATGCAAAAGCTTTTAAGTTTAATCAGGTCCCACTTCTTTACTTTTGTTTTTATTTCCATTACTCTAGGAGGTGAGTCATAGAGGATCTTGCTTTGACTTATGTCATCGAATGTTCTGCCTATGTTTTCCTCTAAGAGTTTTATAGTTTCTGGTCTTACATTTAGGTCTTTAATCCATTTCGAGTTTATCTTTGTGTTGGTGTTAGGAAGTGTTCTAATTTCATTCTTTTACATGCACCTGTCCAGTTTTCCAGCACCATTTATTGAAGAGGTTGTCTTTGCCCCATTGTATACTCTTGCCTCCTTTGTCAAAAATAAGGTACCCATAGGTGCATGGGTTTATTTCTGGGCTTTCTATCTTGTTCCATTGGTCTATATTTCTGTCTTTGTGCCAGTACCATACTATCTTGATGACTGTAGCTTTATAGTATAATCTGAAGTCCAGCTCCATTCTTCTTTCTCAAGACTGCTTTGTCTTTCAGGGTCTTTTGTGTTTCCATATGATTTTTTGTTCTAGTTCTGTGAAAAATGTCATTGGTAATTTGACAGGGATTGCATCAAATCTGTAGATTGCATTTGGTAGTATAGTCATTTTGGCAATATTGATTCTTCCTACCCAGGAACATGGAATATCTCTCCATCTGTTTATGTTGTCTTGATTTCTTTCATTAGTGTCTTATAATTTTCTGTGTACAGTTCTTTTGTCAACCTAGGTGAGTTTATTCCTAGATATTTAATTCTTTTTGTTGCAATGGTGAATGGGATTGATTCCTTAAATTCTCTTTCTGATTTTTCATTGTTAGTATATAGAAATGCAAGTGATTTCTGTGTATTGATTTTGGATCCTGCAACTTTGCTAAATTCACTGATTAGCTCTAGTAATTTTCTGATACTATCTTCAGGGTTTCTTTAGGGTTTTCTATGCACAGTATCATGTCATCTGCTAACAGTGAGAGCTTCACTTCTTTTCTGATCCGGATTCCTCTTATTTCCTTTTCTTCTCTGATTACTGTAGCTAGGGCTTTCAGAATTATGTTGAATAATAGTGGGGAAAGTGCACACCCTTATCTTATTCCTGATCTTAGGGGGAATGCTTTCAGTTTTTCACCATTGAGAATAATGTTTGCTGTAAGCTTATCATATATGGCCTTTACTATGTTTAAGTAGGTTCCTTCTGTGCCCATTTTTGGAGAGTTTTAATTATAAATGGGTGCTGAATTTTGTCAAAGGCTTTTTCTGCATCTATTGAGATTATCATATGGTTTTTATCTTTCAATTTGTTAATATGGTGTATCACATTGATTGATTTGCATATACTGAAAAATCCTTTCATCCCTGGAATAAAACCAACTTGATCATGCTTTTTGATATGTTGCTGAATTCTGTTTGCTAAAATTTTGTTCAGGATTTTTGCATTTATGTTCATCAGTTATTTTGGCCTGAAGTTTTCTTTTTTGTGTGTTGTCTTTGTCTGGTTTTAGTATCAGGGTGATGGTTGCCTCATAGAATGAGTTTGGAAATGTTCCTTCATCTGCAATTTTTTGAGTTTTAGAAGGATAGGCATTAGCTCTTCTCTAAATGTTTGATAGTATTCTCCTATGAAGCCATCTGGTCCTGGGCTTTTGCTTTTTGGGGAGATTTTTTATCACAGCTTCAATTTTAGTGCTTGTAATTGGGTTATTCATAATTTCTATTTCTTCCTGGTTCAGTCTTGGAAGATTGAACTTTTCTAAGAATCTGTCCATTTCTTCCAGGTTATCCATTTTATTTCCACATAGTTGTTCATAATAGTCTCTTATAAGCCTTTGTATTTCTGCATTGTCTGTTGTAACCTCTCCTTTTTCATTTCTAATTTTGTTGATTTGATTCTTTGCTTTTTTTCTTGATGAGTCTGGCTAAAGGTTTGTCAATTTTATTTTTCTTCTCAAAGAACAAACTTTTAGTTTTATTAATCTTTACTATTGTTTCTTTCATTTCTTTTTCATTTATTCCTGCTTGGATCTTTTGATTTCTTTCCTTCTACTAATTTTGCTTTTGTTGTTGTTGTTTTTCTTCTTTTAGGTGTAAAGTTAGGTTATCTATTTGATGTTTTTCTTTTTCTTGAGGTAGGATTGTATTGCCATAAACTTCCCTCTTAGAACTGCTTTTGCTGCATCCTATAGATTTTGAGTTGTCATGTTTTCATTGTCATTTGTTTCTAGAAAGACAACCCTCAGAATGGGGGAAAATAATAGCAAATGAAACAACTGATGAAGGATTAATTTCCAAAATATACAAGCAGCTCATACAACTCAAAGCAAGAAAAACAAACAACCCAATCAAAAATTGAGAAAAAGTCCTAAACAGACATTTCTCCAAAGAAGACTTACAGATGGGTAACAAACACATGAAAAGAAGCTCAACATCTCTCATTATTAGAGAAATGCAAATCAAAACCACAATGAGATATCACCTCACACTGGTCATAATGGCTATCATCAAAAAGTCTACAAACAATAAATGCTGGAAAGGGTGTGGAGAAAAGGGAACACTCTTGCACTGTTGGTGGGGATGTAAATTGATACAGCCACTACGGAAGACATTATGGAGAGTCCTTAAAAAACTAGGAATAAAACCACCGTATGACCCAGGAATCCCACTCCTAGGCATATACCCTGAGGAAACCAAAACTGAAAAAAAACACACGTATCCCATTGTTCATTGCAGCACTATTTACAATAGCTAGAACATGGAAGCAACCTAGCTGTCCATCAACAGATGAATGGATAAAGAAGTTGTGGTACATATACACAATGGAATACTACTCAACCATAAAAAGGAATGCCTTTCAGTCAGTTCTTAGGAGGTGGATGAACCCAGAACCTATTATACAGAGTGAAGTGAGTCAGAAAGAGGAAGATAAATATCTTATTCTAATGCACATATACAGAATCTTGGAAAATGGTACTGAAGAATTTATTTACAGGGAAGCAATGGAGAAACAGACATAGAGAATAGACTTAAGGACATGGGGAGAGGGGAGGAGAGGGTGAGATGTATGGAAACAGTAACATGGAAACTTATATTACCATATGTAAAATAGATAGCCAATGGGAATTGCTGTATGGCTTGGGAAATTCAAACAGGGGCTCTGTATGAAACTAGAGAGGTGGGATGGGGAGGGAGATGAGAGGGAGGTTCAAAAGGGAGGGGAGATCTGTATACAAATAATAATAATAATGACAATAATAAGTAAATAACTTTGAAAGTTTCTGTACTCATTCTTTTAACAATTTGCTTAATATGCAAATATTGATAATGATTTGTGTACATATGCAAATTACTTCAAAAACTGGTTCTAATGAGTGCTCAAATCTATTATCATCATTATTTTTACAACAGATATCCTTAAATGTTGTAAACATAGATTTATAAAACCCAAATCCTGCAAAAACACAAATCTAAAGTGTGTAAAATCTAAGTGGGTATAATTTTTTAATGAAAGAGTCCTGAAGCCCTTAAAAATTATAGGGCTTGCCCATTGTCAGTGTCCCAGCTAGACTTCCAGTACTGAATTACACTGGATTTGGAATAATTACCCAGGGACAATGCCACCATAGCAAAGTTAACTCCAGCTCATTCACTCAGCATGTGTTTGGAGGGTCCCTACCAATGCCAGGTCCTGAGCTAGGCATCAGGGTTCTGAGTTACCTTTTGGGTAACTCTGAATGAGGGCCCTCTGCCTATTAGCACTATAAATGTATTATCTAGGCACTCAGCATAGAGAACCCATGTTCCAGTCTTATGATTACATAAGCCCCGTGACCAATCTCTGGGCAGAACCATCAGGAAATAACTGCTCTTTGGCTTCACATTCCTTTGTTAAGCTTGATACCCTCACAAAAGGAGGATTATACAAGGAAGGAAGAGATAAACTGAGGAAACATCACGTAAACACGTTCTTTTCAGAATGGAGCAACCTGCATGGGGGGAGAGTTAAGGCAAATGTCTCATACAATCCAGTAAAGAAGCTTTAGGGTGTGGACACTCTGACACTCTCTGACACTTTTAATTCCTCATCATTGGCCAAAACAGTGTGTCAACAGCATTTTTTTGGTGGCCAAAACGTAGAGAGATTTGCATTTGGAACAGCAGATGGAAAATGTAGAGGAGTCAGAAATACTTCCCTTCACAAAGTGTGCTTAGTCACTCAGTCATGTCCAACTCGTTGCGACCCCATGGACTGTAGCCCACCAGGCTCCTCTGTCCATGGAGATTCTCCAAGCAAGAATACTGGAGTCTGTTGCCATACCCTTCTTCAGGGGATCTTTCCCACCCAGGGATCAAACACAGGTGTCCCACATTGCAGGTAGATTCTTTACCATCTGAGCCACCAGGGAAGCCCCCCTTCACCTAGATAGCAGTGTAAATGGCACCCTCTAGAGCTGTGTAGGAGAAGGCAGTGGCATCCCACTCCAGCACTCTTGCCTGGAAAATCCCATGGACGGAGGAGCCTGGTGGGCTGCAGTCCATGGGGTTGCAAAGAGTCGGACACGACTGAGCGACTTCACTTTCACGTATTGGAGAAGGAAATGGCAACCCACTCCAGTGTTCTTGCCTGGAGAATCCCAGGGATGGGGAGCCTGGTGGGCTGCCGTCTATGGGGTCACACAGAGTCAGACACGACTGAAGCGACTTAGCAGCAGCAGCAGCAGCAGCAGAGCTGTGCAGTGCAGTCTTTACAGTTGTATCAAACGTGATTGAGAAGCATTCCCCACATTCACGTGCTTGTATATGAACAACAGGGATGAAGGAGGTGAAAATACAAGGCCATGGGCTATAAGAAAATATCGAGAGAAAGTAACAAACTGTATAGCTGAGGTTTAGGGAGGGGTAAGGCTTCCCTAGTGGGTCAGGGGTAAAGAATCTGCCTGCAGTGCAGGAGACTCAAGAGACGTGGATTCGATTCCTGGGTCAGGAAGATACCCTGGAGGAGGGCTTGGCAACTCACTCCAGTGTCCTTGCCTGGAGAATCCCTTGGACAGAGGAGCCTGATGGGCTATAGTCCGTAAAGTCACCAAGGGCTGGACACAGCTGCAGCGACTGAGCACAGTACACAGAGAAGGGTATGGTAGATTTAGATTTGTCAGGCTCAGATTCGAATTCAATCTGCAGGCAACATTAGGAATCCATGATGCAGGCTGATGGAAAAACAGACCTGATCGAAGGTGTGACTGAGATTAGAAATTTGGGTTTAAGATTTGTCAGTAGAAAGTTGATAACTGGAAAACATGAGAAGGAGGGTAATTTCTCTCATGGAAACAGAGCACAGAATTATAATAGAAGTGAAAGGGGTGCGGACTTAGACCTTGCAAATCCCTGTTAGGGAAAAGGATTAGGAGGAAGAGGACCTGGAAAAGCAGCTGGAGGCTGACGCTTTCATCCTTTGGAAAACACTGTCCAGTGTTTTGAGTGAATTGCAGTGGCATATCTCAGACTACAAGGACTCTGTGGGTTACAGAAACTTTGTTTGGCAAAGAAGAGTTTGCCATATAAGGGTACAAGCTGTCATTTTTCACAGATTCCAACCTTCTGTTTCTCAAGATATGCTTCAAATGCACTCATCAGTTTCCTCAAGGACGTTTCCCAGTGGTGAGGGAATCATAAATCTCACAATGTTCTTACGAATTCTTTAAAAAAAAAAAACCCACACTTTGGTTATTTAGATAGTAAATTAGTTTAAACTACCACTGTTTTTATATTCAGGGGGTGCTTAGACTCAATAAACATCCCATGAAATACAATAGATGGGCAGAATTTAACAGAAATTCTTTCCACTTGGTAGGTATTTAATCCAGACCTGACCATGCAACAGTGTTAAGGACTGAGGTCAAGTAGAGAATAAGCCTGACATCACCCTTACCTTATGGATGTACATTCTGATGGGGGAACAAACAAAAGTAAAGGCAAAAACAAACACATATCGAGTATTAGATAAAGACTGTGAATAAGAAATTAAAGTGGAGACTAACAGGGGCTCACCTCTTAGATAGGGTAGTAAGCAAAGGCCATTCTGCAGAGATACTATTTTAGCCAAGCACTAAAAGAGAAAAAAGTACAACCTCATGAAGAGGCAGAAGGAAGAACAATTCAAGTAAAGGGAATGGCAGGACCAGAGGCTCTGAAGCAGGAAAGAACCAGATGAGTTTTAGGACCTGCAAGAACCAGGAGAAGAGTTCAGAGGATGGAAGGGGGAGGAAGTCAGGGGGCAGATTATTGCTATGTGGACAATGGGTTGAAGGTGAGTAATAAAGGAGACTGCCCTCGTGGTCCAGTGGCTAAGAGTCTGTGCTCCCAATGCAGAGGGCCCAGGTTCAATCCCTGCTCAGGGGACTAGATCCTATTTGCCACAAGTAAAGATCAAAGATCTTGTGTGCTACAGCTGAGCCCTGACACAGGCAAATATATATATATATATCCATCCCAGGGACAGGGGAGCCTGGTGGGCTGCCATGTACAGGGTCACACAGAGTCAGACATGACTGAAGTGACTTAGCAGCATATATATACACACACACACACACACACACACACATTAACAGGTGAACAGTAACGTGCCTAGAAATCACAAAGGGATGACTAGCACAGTCATTCTGGGCTTCCAGACTAAGACACTGGCCATCAGACAGAGAGAGAGGATGGGAGAGAGAGAGTGGGAGAGAGAGAGATGAGTGGACCCAGGGATATATGTGGAGATCAAGTTTACAGCACTCATGGATCTGTATGTAGCCCCAAAGACACGGATGTCTCTCCAGGTATTTTGTTTGAGAAACGAGGTAAATGGTGGGACCCTTTGTTGATATAAAGAAGACCTGGGGGAGAACCACGTTTCTGGAAGGAAAGCCACAGTTTTATTTTAAACATGCTATGCTTGAGATATCTGTGAATGATACAGTCAAACATAATATTAGCACAATTTGAGAGGGAAAAGGAAGCCTTTGCTCTGTGGTAACTCTCAACAAGGTGAACAAAAATGTGCTCAATTCATTTGTTACCTTAAGCCTGTCTATGGCTTCAATTTACCTCTTGCATAATAAGGATCTTGATTTTTAGCCTGGAATTCGTTTTTGAAAATATGCAATACTCATTATTTTTCCTTCTTAGATATATGTCATCTAAATACAATGATACTAAGAACAATAAGAAAATGAAAAAGAAAGGAAATGTTGATTTACTCTGATCCATGAATCATGGACTTCTGGTCCAAGTCTGTTGTATTATGGAGTTTGAAAGGTAGAAAAATAAATACTTGCTAAGCCCCTGGTTTTTGCTTTTTTGCTATCAGCTGACAAGCTCACTATGAAGAATGAAGAACTGGCTACTAGATAAGTAAATTGCCAAAATGCTAAACCTTCTCAAAGAAACAGGAGTGGGGTTATGAATCTCCAATATTTTGGTCACCTGATGTGAAGATCCAACTCATTGGAAAAAACCTTGATGCTGGGAAAGATTGAGGAAAGGAAGAGAAGGGGGTGGAAGAGGATGAGATGGTTAGACATCACTGACTCAATGGACATGAGACTGAGCAAACTCCTGGAGATACTGAAGGATAGGGAAGCCTGGTGTGCTACAGTATACGGGATCACAAAGAGTAGGACACAACTTAGCAACTGAACAACAACAAATATACAGAATGTGTGTCTCCAGAAAAATGACCCCAAAACCCACTGGCTGATCTACAATATTCAGGGCAGGTACTTGGTACTGTAAGGCAAATCAAGGAGAAGGGAGGCACAGTCTTGTTTCTCAGAGAACTTGCATTATCTAGAAGAGACCCACATGCAGTATCAGTAGGAGAATAGATTAGAAGCTATCCAACTCAGAATGCCAGGAAATAAACATTGCTATTGGAAAAATGATGATAGAGAACTTCCAGCTGAGAATATTATGGAAGAGCTTCATGGAGGAGGGAGTGTTTGAATAGGACTTCAAAGGATGGGTTTGATTTTGAAAATATGATGAGAGGGACAGATCAGGAGGAAAGTAGATTGGAGCAGAGGCTGGAAGATCAAGGTATGTTTGTGAAACTAGAAATAGTTCAGTATGCATGCATCTACAGAAAGTAAAATCCAAAGTGGGAGGTAAGGATGGAAACATTGGTTGATTCAGAAGTTCAAGAAACAGGTTGATACTAGAGTATCCAATCCAGCAACCTCCACATTTGTGAGCCTTGAAAATTTTATGGCATTAGTTCCACTCCCAGTTGATGGGGGTAGGTCCTGTTTTGGAAGGAAGTGTTAGTTGCTCAGCTGTGTCCAACTCTTCACAACCTCATAGACTATAGCCCACCAGTTTCCTCTGTCCATAGAATTCTCTAGGCAGGAATACTGGTGTGTGTTGCCATTCCCTTATACAGAGGATCTTGAACCCAGGTCTCCTGTGGCTCCTGCATTGCAGTCTTACCTCCTGAGCCATCAGGGAAGCCCATATATGTATGTATTTATATATGAATCAGTTCAGTTCAGTTCGGTCACTCAGTCATGTCCGACTCTTTGCAACCCCATGACTGCAGCACACCAGGCTTCCCTATCCATCACCAACTCCTGAGATTGCTCAAACTCATGTCCATTGAGTCCATGATGCCATCCAACCATCCCATCCTCTGTCATCCCCTTCTCCTTCTGCCTTCAATCTTTCCCATCATCTGGGTCTTTTCCAGTGAGTCAGTTCTTCCCATCAGGTGGCCAAAGTATTAGAGTTTCTCAACTTCAGCATCAGTCCTTCCAATGAACATGCAGGACTGATTTCTTTTGGGATGGACTGGTTGGGTCTCCTTGCAGTCCAAGGGACTCTCAAGAGTCTTCTCCAACACCATAGTTTAAAAGCATCAATTCTTCGGTGCTCAGCTTTCTTTATAGTCCAACTCTCTCATCCATATATGACTGCTGGAAAACCCATAGCTTTGACTAGATGGATCTTTGTTGGTAAAATAATGTCTCTGCTTTTTAATATGCTGTCTAGGTTGGTCACAACTTTTCTTCCAAGAAGCAGGTGTCTTTTCATTTCATGGCTGCAGTCACCACGTGCAGTGATTTTTGAGCCCAAGAAAATAATATCTCTCACTGTTTCCATTGTTTCCCTATCTATTTGCCATGAAGTGATGGGACCAGATGCCATGATCTTAGTTTTCTTAATGTTGAGCTTTAAGCCAACTTCTTCACTCTCCTCTTTCACTTTCATCAAGAGTCTCTTTAGTTCTTCTTCACTTTCTGTGATAAGGGTGGTGTCATCTGCATATCTGAGGTTATTGATATTTCTCCCAGCAATCTTGATTCCAGCTTGTGCTTCATCCAGCCCAGTATTTCTCATGATGTACTCTGCATATAAGTTAAATAAGCAGGGTGACAATATACAGTCTTGATGTATTCCTTTCCCGATTTGAAACCAGCCTGTATATACACACAGACACACATACACACACATACATACATTGCTCTGTTGGCTTTATGCAAGAAAATCTCTTTGCTTCAGTGTGTGTTATAAGATAATGTTCTTTTTTTCCCCCGGATGTGAACATGGAAACCTGAAGCTTTGAGAACTCCTGACAGCCGTCTTGGGACCAGAGGAAAAATAAATTTTAAAAAAATTAAAAATAAATCTGGCACTGAGAAAACAAGGCTGAAAAATGAAGAGAGAGAAAAACTATGTCCTAACATTTTTTGAGTTAATGGATTAAGCTTCACATGAGAGCAGTGCTATTTCTGTGCTTTTGTGTCACATGAGCCAATAAATCCCCTTTATGGCTTAAACCAGTTTGACTTGAGTGTGCTATTATTTGCCACTCGAAGTACCTTGACGCAGAATCCTTGGAAGGCACATTAAAGTTTTGGTAGGCAGTAAGGATCTACCAAAATCTGTAGCCCCAAGAGTGTCATAATCTGGAAAGAAACCCTCCTAATAGTGGACAATGCAAGACACCATGAAATCAAGGTAGTCTAAAAGAGAAGCCAAAAAAGTCAGCCAGTGTTTTAAGCTGAGATTTGTCTTATTTTTTTCTCTCCTTCCCTGTCTAGTCATTTGACTTCTGTCTCTGTCCCCCAGAAGAGGAAAGGAAATAATTCTACTTAAGTCTTTCCTTGAGACCAGACATCTCCCCTGGGCTTGGAGCCTGACACCATTTTTCTCTCTTCCACTGACGTCATAGATGTATTCATTTCTCTTTGGGTATTTAATGTAAACCAGATAAGCCACAAACTTATAAAAACTTTAGTCAATTTCCATTCTCAGGCAAGCTGAATCACTGAGGCCAATGCTTCAAGTACAAGATACTGTGATTTCACCGATGGTGAGGCTGTTTGGGGAATTGCTTTCCTAAACTTTCCTTCCAGTGTTTAGATTATGGCACGCAGTCTAGAGGTATATTATGAGTGATCCTCTTGAACTTAGTCAGAAAGTCCTCATAAATCACATTCAAGAAAATATAGTTAACTTCCATATACATATATATGAAACTCAAGAACTCAGACAAGTGGAATGAATTCCAAACTGTCAGTTTATAGCAGTAACTTGCCTTTCCAATTTGAGGACTGAAATTTGGGGTGAGAAAGCTCTAATGGAAATAATATGTTCTTAGAGAAACAAGAGGATCTGCCTGACTTCTGAAACATTTTATATGCAATGATATTTAACCTTGGAATTTAAAAAAGGTTAGGTTATGATCCCAGATATTGGTGGGATTCCAATAGATCCCAGTTGCTAAACCTTAGTCTTTCATCTATGAAATGGGCTTAATTATTCCATTTTGTGTTATGACTCTAAAAGAAAATATTCTGGAATTAATACAATATTTACAATTGACTGTACGCTTAATATACGCCAGGTACTGTATTACAGACATTAGTTATTATCATTTATTGAACTCTTAATAGGTACCAGGCTGGAGTAAGAAATGGTAACCCACTCCAGTTTGCATGCCTGGAAAATTCCATGGACAGAGGAGCCTGGTGGGCTATAGTCCATGGGGTTGCAACAGTCAGACACAACTGGGCATGCATGTGTGCATGCGTGCATACACACACACACACACACACACACATACTCACACAGGTACTAATAATTGATTTGTATGAACATACTTAATACTCACACCATTCAAATATATGGGTGCTAATATTTTTGCCATTTTATAGATGAAAAAATTGAGGTACAGAAATGTGAAGAGTTTTCCCAAGGTCACATATGGCCGAGGAGAGAACCAAAGGGAAAAGGGAGGCCGTATGCTCTTGGTATGTCTTATCATTTTTATGGTTCCTAAAAGCACTGAGAACTAGGGATTGTGAATACTAGTTTCTAGATAAGAAAAGTAAGACTAACAGAGGATTATATATTTCTCAAGGATACACAGATAATTAATAAAAGAGCTTAGACTTAAATCTTAACTCCAGGACTTTCCTGGTGGTCTAGTGGTTAAGACTGTGCTCCCACTGCAGGGGGTAGGGGTTTGATCTGGTTGGAGAAGTCCCACATGCATGGTGTGGCCAAATCCTACTCCCTCCCCCCAAAAAACACTTAACTGCAATATTGCTTTTATCTTCTAGTCCCCATAGTATTTTCCTCATACACTCAGTCTCTTCACTTTAAAGCCTTCCATTCTATGCTATCTTCAGATTACATTGTCACCATTCTCTTTCTGAGCTAGAGTTGAGTGACATAGAAAAGGAGATGAATATTAGATAAATCACAAATCACTAGATTTGGTATGTACCCATGCTACGTTTTAGGAAATTATTGAAAGAACTTGATGTAAACAAGATATTTGACTCAGTGGCATATTCATTTTCAAATATAATTTCCAGTTTCATTTTTAAATTTAGCATGCTTTTTCATTTTTTACCACATTCATTAATGTCTTAAAATCATTAACACATTAGCACATTCCCCTAAAACAGGGAAGGCTTATTGATTCCAAACTCAAATTTAATCAGGATTAGATTTCTGAGTTCTCATTCTTTATTATTGGTAAATTGTGTGTGTGTGTGTGTGTGTGTGTGTGTGTTAGTCGCTCAATCGTGTCTGACTCTGCAACCCCTGGACTGTGGCCCACCAAATTCCTCTGTCTATGAAATTCTCCAGGCAAGAATACTGGGATGCGTTGCCATGCCCTTCTCCAGGGGATCTTCCAAACCTAGGGATTGAACCCAGGTGTCCCACATTGCAGGCAGATTCTTTACCATTTGAGCTACCCAGGAAGCCCAAATTATGCAGTAGTAATGTAGAAATAATCTGCTGCATTTTATTGTTAAGTTTGGCAGAGTCTCCTAAACTCCTTTTCTCTAAGACAGAAAGTGTAGAATAATTGTTAGTATTTATAGTTTTTGCCTCATTGTCACCTTGTGAAAACTGGTTTTCACCTTGACCAACTTTCACAACCCCATTCTTTACAAGCTGTTCAACAGATAAGGTTAAGCTATGAGGCATCATGATTTGACTTATGCTAAGAGGAAAGATTTGTTAGTGTTATGAAACCACCAAAACCATGAGATATAAATGGGCCACATTGGAATAAGGACAAGATATAGGAAGTTATCGGTTACAGAATCATCAGAATAAGAAGGAATGCTACATGGAACTACATGAGGTGCTCAAATGAACCTTGTGTTTTGTAACTTGCAGAGATCTTTCAGTTAACTCATCTCTTATAATGCACACAACCCCCCTGTGAGGCAAGTATCCTTTTTAAAATATTCCTGGAATAAGGATCAGAGACATGGTAAAATTACCCAAGTGTCTGCAGTTAGTAAGTAGGGATGCCAGGATATGAATCAAATTCTGACTCCAGAATCCAAGTAGATGAAGTGTTAAAATCCCATGGGCTTCTGTTCTGCTCTCACACAGGAATCTACTGGGTGATTTGGGTTTCTCATCCTTTCTGTCCTCTTCTTTTCTTTGACTCTTCTCGGCCACATTCATGGGAAAGGACTTCGTTTAGAACTTTGGGAGACGAAGGCTGGTTAATGCATCACTGACCACAGATGCTCCAGGATGTGGCCAAACCTTGGTTCCTCAATTGTCTGCCGTTCACTCCAGTCCTGTCCGGCCCCCTCTAGACCTTCTATTGCCAGGACTCAGAGCTGGTCTCTTTGCCCGGCTTTGGCCTAGACCTAGAGACCGGACAATTGTTTATGTTCCAATTATATCTTTATTCCCTTCTAAACCATCCACATAGAGAGAAAAGGGATGAAGCCCAAGTTTGCTTGGTGTTGAAGCCAGGATTCTTACCCTCTCCCTGTAGGGGTACTTAAGATGAGATACAAAATTTGTTGCTCTTGTTGAATTGCTAAGTCTTGTTTGACTCTTTGTGGCCCCATAGACTGCGGCACGGTAGGCTCCTCCTTCACTATGTCCCAGGATTTGCTCAGATTCATGTCCATTGATCTGGTGATGCTTTCCAACAGTCTTATCTTCTGCCACCCCCTTCTCCTTTTGCCTTCAATATTTCTAGTATGCATGCATGCATGGATGCTAAGTCACCTCAGTTGTGTCCACTTCTTGCAACCCTATGGACTGTAGACCTCCAGGCTCCTCTGTCCATGGGATTCTCCAGGCAAGAATACTGAAGAGGGTTCCCTTGCTCTCCTCCAGGGGGATCTTGCAAACCCAGGGATGGAACCCACATCACTTATTTCTCCTACATTGGCAGGTGGGTTCTTTACCACTAGCACCACCTGGGGAGCCAAGACAAAAATTCTATGCTAAATGTTAGGCTTTCTACTTTTGGTCCCAATATCTGTCTACTGGACCAGTTTTCATACTCCCAGTAGCTTTGAGTCACAACTATCAGCTGAGCACATTACCATCCACCTATAAGATTACATTTACATTCCAATTTTCTCTTGTGTAATTAGTTTCCACCATGGGATGAAATTCTGGCTAAAGATATGTAAACTAAAGTAGTGTGTAGAAGATTGTTCTGGGAAGTTTTCTTAAATGAGAAGTTATGTGTCCTTCCTTCTTCTTTCTGTCCTTCTTGATTCTTAGTGCACAGTTTCAATGGGTACCACTGTAGCAGCCAATTTGGTAATGCGAATGAGGTGCACACTCAAAGGATGCTGGAGAAGAGAGGTGTAAGGATCATGTTCTCTGACATCAGTAGAGCCACCAAACCAAATTCGGATCTCCAACCCATAATACACTTTCAAATACTTGGACACTTGTCCAAGTGTCCAAGGACACTTGCATATACTAAACCTGCCTTATTTTAAGATATTATTATTTATTTCCCTTATATACAACTGAAACCAATGCCAACTGATATAGATGGATATATATGTCTATTTAAAAAGAATGGATAGAGAGAGTTACATACTGATAAACTAAAGAAAATTGGCATGGATAGAGAATGTGGCTATTGTATTGAGCGAAGAGAAATCTTTTCAGAAATGTAGATTATTCCAGTGTTACCTATTATCTTTGTAGTTGGATAACTTGCATATAATACCCTCTAGTCCTTCCAGTTTTACCTTAAAGGATAAAGCCTACAATCAAATTCATGGAATCTCCACTTGCTAGGTGTTTGACATCAGATGAACTCACTTATCTCTTAAAGCCTTCTTTCTACATCAATGCAATGGATTATGAGTTATCAATAAATTACAGCATATGTGCCTGGAATAGAGAAGAAACCAAGCAGTGGGAATTCCCAGAGAGTCAGACACTATCCTCAAATCCAGGGACTTCATTGCCAGTTAGCTTTAAAGGAGCTAGATAACTGTATCTGCTGAGAAAACCTGTCTCCCATATTTGTGTTCTATTCCCTTTCCTCTTTGGATACACAGGGAGATAAGATCCTGTGATTTCACTATGATTCCATTAGCATTAAATGGAGCACACATGACCCAGGAGAATCGAGACTCTGTCAGTGGAAAACTCTAAGTGGAAAGGTTCTTGTCCACAAAGCTATGTTTTAGAGACCTTGTCAGTAAGAGCTTTTGTCTTAGGGGTTTGTAAATATTTATATTTTCAAACTACTATGAGAGGAACAACAGCCATTCCACATGAATGGATTACGTTAAATGTACCCAAAGTCTGTAATTCAAGCTGTCAAACGTGAGGAAATACCAGACTTAAGGCTGCCATTCCAATCCACTCAGAATAAATAAGGACTTTGGGCAGAGTTCGTCTGCACAATGGCTCACAGACATATGGAAGGCGTTACTAGGGAAGACGACCGAGGAGAAGAAAAAACAAACTAAATGAATTCAAGAAGTACCTAGCCGTTCTTCCAGAAAGGAAAGGGACTGGGGCTTGAGGGAGAAGGTTGTTGGCCCAGAAGCAAGGAACTGGGATTAACATTAGACCAAGAGTGAGGGGTGGCACGTGGAAGCTTTTCCTGTTCCTAAGACGCTTGTCTGTTTTTCATTTATTGTTTATGGTGTTTGGTGATATGACACCAATATAGGAATCAAAATGTGTGTCTGGATGGGCTGGATGAAGGGTAGGGGATTTATTTGCTGTGAAAGTTCTGTGTTAAGCATGCAGTGGAGTTTTCTAGACCATATAACACAGGTGGAATCTGTGTTTATTGAACAGAAAAAAAAAAAAAAAAGAATTTCAGGGAGATGCTGACTAGTGGGTCATATAAATTTGATTCAATTCTACAGACGTGTACTAGCCACCTACTTTGTGCCAGACATGGGCAATGAAGCTTGAGAGACAATCTGCTTTAATGGAAAGAGGTTTAGCTTCTTGTCCTTCCTCTGAAGTTCACAGATTTTGCAGAGTGAGGCAAGTAACTTTGCCTCTCTGAGCATCAGCTCACAATGCCAATATTTTCTTTTTAATAACTAAATACTAAGTTAGATGACTTGGCAAAGATATGGGACACATTGGGCTTGCTAATGCTCTCCTATTAACCAGGTGTGGTATTGTGTGTTACCATTCACTCTCATTCCATGCTCTTCTCTGTGGTGCCCCTAACTGTGACAGGATATAACACCCCGCTCTTTTTAATTCAGGTGAGGTCAAAAGATTTAGTTGCCTAGTGAGGTAAACGGAAGTGATATATCCGAGACGAGTATATGAGAACCACGGAGAGGCTCGCTGCATCTGTGTTTTCTCTCCTTCTGCCCTGATGATTCAATAATGGTCCAAATGGAAGCAGCCTGGGTTCTGGAATGATGACACGAAGCTGTGTTATTGCTTTCCTGCTAGGAACATTCACCATTAGTGCTTTTAAGTCACTAAAATCGAGGGCTCTTTCATTACTGCTGCAAAACCTACCCTTGCTGAGACTGAAACTCACAGAATAAGAGACAGCTCTAGTCTACAAAGTATAGATTCTTAACTTAGAATAGCCTAAGTCACAGTGACCCTAAGTATCAACCTAGTCCATGGCAGAAAGTAAGAGAGAGCAAATTCTAAATGTTCATGGTCTTTCAATAAACTAGCTCCACCCAGTAAAGAAATGTAGGCCAACCTCTATCTATGGTTTGCTGGTTTTCCCTCTATAAGAAGGAGACAGTAAAATTAGGGTCAATGACAAAATGTGTTACTTTAGTAAAGTCTCCTAAGAAGGAAAGTATGATGCCTGTTCCCCATTAATAGCACTGAAGACTTCTTGAAGAAGGAGGCGGCACACTCAGGTCTTTGTCTGAAATCTCTCTTGACGTGCTTGCGAGGGTGGACTGGAGTATATATGCCTGCAGCTAGGCTGACTAAGTAGAAGGGGGTATAGTAACAAATATAAATGAATGTGGAGAACAGTTTTAATAAGGACACTTGCAATAGAGATTAAGACTGCAAATAGGAGAAGTCTTTTGCAGGCAGAATTAATAGTCAGGGTTTAGATGTATGGAAGACGTGTAGTTACAGATGACAGTGACAAGACAATGATCAACTCATTAATAGACAGGAAGCCTGCATAAGGTGACTCAGTGAGTAAGTAATTTCGTTATGGGTTCCTCTTATGCTTCTGCACAGAATATCAGTCATCACATGGTTCTGCCCTTTGGGACCATATTTAGATGCAGAGCACTGGGCAAGATGCATCATTCAACTGGCCAGCGGTGACCCTTTCAGAAAATCTATGTCAGATTTACTGGAAGACCACATTGTTTATGATTCGTGGGAGGCATTCACAGCAAGTTAAAAAAGCAGAGTTTCGACCGCAGTTGTGAACCCTGAGACAGAAGACAGCTGGGCAGGATGCCTGGAGAACAACCTGAGGAATTCTGCAGGCTTGGGTTCAAATTCCAGCTCTACCACTCTCTTGATGTTTGGTTTACAACAAATTACTCAAAACCACTGAGTCTCAGTTTTCTCACCTATAAAACTGGGTATAATAATATGGACTTCAAAGGATTGTTGTGAAGATCCCAGAACGCAATCAATGTAATGTGACCGAAACATGGTAGGCATTCCATAAATGCCGTTTCCTTTTTCCTTCCCACATACCACTTAAATGATGTGAAATGAGACTGTCTCTAAAAGACACCATTGAATGATCTGCTTGTTATCGGTCGACTCACCCTTTCATTTTGGGAGCCCCAAAACAATCCTTTATGGTAAATCAAAGGGATTTTGCCATCAAAGAAAAGAAAGGGACCAAACATTTTTGGTTTACTACCCATTGAAAATAGCTTAAGCCAGAAGAGCATTTTGCCTGGAGATGATGACTTCTATTGGTATGTGCATGGTGGGAGTGGTAGGAAGAAGCCAGTCACCATTTCCAAATATCAGATGGTCATCTGAAAGGCAGGGGAAGTGATATGCTTTGGGGTCCAGACAAGAAAACTCTGGCCAGTAGGTTAAAGTTATCATGAGACATTTCTCAGTTCAATTCACTGCAATTAATCACCCCACAATGCCTCTTTGGAGGCAGTAAGTACTGTTACTGGATGTATGAAAGCTGAAGTCAGGCAAACACTGCATAATTAAGCAAGGAGTAGAGTTGCCCACACTTGGTGGGTGGGTCTACCAGATGCAATTTAAGGTAGAAAATATGTAATGAGGATCTAGTACATGTAGGATTCTGGCTGTAATCTGGGCAAGAAACAGATTCAAAGAAGACAACCATGTAATAAGTAGGTACTAAATATATACTATACATCAGATGCCATCTGAGGAAATGAAGTAAAGAAAGTAGCAAGGCATAGACCCTGTCCTGGAAGAATTCACATCTTGTAGATAAAGCAGCAAATGATTACAGGAAACAAGACATAAAAGCTTGTTGATACTAGACCTAATGCTTATGAAAATGAATAAACAAATGATTTTTGCCTTGAAAGATTAAGGAAGACTTTTTTAACTGGGGTTGCCCTAAGGTTTTGCGTGTCAGAATGATATGGAAAATCAGGATGATTCTGAAAATACAGATTCTGACATGTGCTTTAACTAGAACTGTGTGGATTCATGTGCTATAGGCTGGATAAATGAAAGCCAGTAAATGACAGGGAGAAAGAATTGAGTCCAGGCACTGGAGACCGCGCAGTGTGCTACACATATCGTGTACATTAACTCACTGAGTCCTCCCGACAGCCTATGGTTGACGGTACCACCTCCACTTTCACTTTACATAAAAAGGAACAATGGCACTCTATTTTAAGTTTAGTTAAAGTTACAATTCAGACCCAATGGTAGTGGCTAACAGCCGGGGTGTTGAAAGGATTTGGAAGCCACATATGATAAGAATGGTGACCTAAGTGGGAAGGAAATCCAAAAAAGAGGGGCTGTATGTTTTATGCAGGGCTGATTTACCTTGCTGTACAGTAGAAATTAATACAACACTGTAAAGCAACCATACTCCAATGAAAATAAAAAATGAATTGATAGAATAACATGCTTAATTAGGAATTCACACCAGAAATATTACCAAACTCTTTCAAAGTTTTAAGCATTGTTGTAAATGAGTGGAAAAGACTGGTAAACAAAAGCGGACATGGGACTCTGCTCTTCTGTTGCTGATTTCTAGAGGAAGACATGAGGAACAGTAAATATAAAAAATAATAAAATGCATCACTTTTAAGCCATTGAAAAGAGCTATGGAAAACCAAGACAGTGTAGCCAGGGTTTGTGGGCTCTGCAAGCTCATAGAGGTGTTACAAGTTCCATGCGGCGGACAACGTAGGTCTTAATGAGAAGATGGCATTTAAGCAAAGGCTTGAGCATGGTTCAAGGGTTAGCAACAGCAGGACGTGAGCATGGGTGATGTGAGATATCACAACAGCAAAATGGACATAAGGTCAATCTCTAATTATAGGTCTTGATGGCTCAAAAGCTTCAGTAACAGATTTCTGGTTAAGTAAAACAAAAACTGTGATTTCAAATCTTAGTAGAACCATTTCAAGCTGAAGGTATATTTACATTTTCAAGCTATGAGATTCTAAAAACAGTTATTTTCCCTTTTCTGAGCTCCAGTCTTCTCATCTGGAAAATGGGCTTCAAAATATCCAACTGACTATTTGTGGTGATTTAATGAGATGGTGATGGTGATTGTAAAAAACCCTGGTGTGGAGCCTGACACAGAGCTGGTGCTCTATAAGTGGTGTTTTTGTTCTTGTTTTTTCTTTTTCCCCACTCTCTTGAAAGTTTTAGGCACTACAGGGGGAAAAGAAATAGTGAATGTTTTGCTTTGGATAATCCACTCCTTGTGCAGATGTTTCTGGAATTTGCAAGCCACCATCCACCAGTTTCACTGCATTGTTGCAGGCTTATGTTCAAGTCTTTGCCCAAGTATTTATATAGCTTTGACTCATATTTGGGGTATCCAGAATATTTCTCTTTCCTGTTCTCTGTCGGATCTTACCACCCTCTTACCAGCTCCCTCTGCGAATGTCAATTTTGTGAATTTAAAGACTATATCTACTGTCATTGAAGTGTAGCAATTTTCTTTTTATGGGTTACAAAAAGAGGAAACACAAAATTGATAGGCAATCAAAGTATATAGTAGGAGAGAATTTTAAAGTAGGAAGAGTAAATGAACCTGACTTGTAGGCTAGTAATAGTTCATACTCTCAAACATAAATTCATTAAGACATTTTTTCACACACATCTTTGGAATTAGAAGCTCTATCTAAAGATGGTTTAAATAAACCTCACTGAAGGGCATGAGAAATAGTGTTTAATGGAATTTTACTTTGGTTCAAATCTCACTTACAATACCTACTGTGCATTTACTGATACTCTATGTACCCTAGGCTCCATGGAAGGGACTTTAATACCTTATCTAACTGAAGCCTTACAGCAACCCTGAGACATGGGAACTTTTTATCCTTTCACATAAGGAAACTGAAGTCTTCTATATCCTCAGTGTGCTGTGCTGTGTTTAGTCCCTCCGTCACGTCTGACTCTTTGTGACCCTGTGGACTGCAGCCCGCCAGGCTCCTCTGTCCATGGGGATTCTCCAGGCAAGAATACTAGAGAGGGTAGCCATGCCCTCCTCCAGGGGATCTTCCCAACCCAGGGACCAAACTGAGGTCTCCCACATTGCAGGCAGATTCTTTACCGTCTGAACCACTAGGGAAGCCCTATATCCTTACTACATTAGGAAATAGACTTGTTTGGAAAAAAATTTGTATTCAAAGAATACAAATAGAACTCCTAACCTTCAGAGTCAATAGTCAAATTCTGAATCCCCTTTAAGCCTATGTTTTTTCTTCCATTATACAATCAGTTCAGTTCAGTTCAGTCGCTCAGTCGTGTCCAACTCTTTGCGACCCCATGAATCGCAGCACGCCAGGCCTCCCTGTCCATCACCAACTCCCGGAGTTCACTCAGACTCACGTCCATCGAGTCAGTGATGCCATCCAGCCATCTCATCCTCTGTCGTCCCCTTCTCCTCCTGCCCCCAATCCCTCCCAGCATCAGAGTCTTTTCCAATGAGTCAACTCTTCGCATGAGGTGGCCAAAGTACTGGAGTTTCAGCTTTAGCATCAGTCCTTCCAAAGAAATCCCAGGGCTGATCTCCTTCAGAATGGACTGGTTGGATCTCCTTGCAGTCCAAGGGACTCTCAAGAGTCTTCTCCAACACCACAGTTCAAAAGCATCAATTCTTCGGCACTCAGCCTTCTTCACAGTCCAACTCTCACATCCATACATGACCACTGGAAAAACCATAGCCTTGACTAGATGGACCTTTGCTGGCAAAGTAATGTCTCTGCTTTTGAATATGTTGTCTAGGTTGGTCATAACTTTCCTTCCAAGGAGTAAGCGTCTTTTAATTTCATGGGGGCAGTCACCATCTGCAGTGATTTTGGAGCCCCCCAAAATAAAGTCTGACACTGTTTCCCCATCTATTTCTCATGAAGTGATGGGATCAGATGCCATGATCTTCATTTTCTGAATGTTGAGCTTTAAGCCAACTTTTTCACTCTCTTCTTTCACTTTCATCAAGAAGCTTTTGAGTTCCTCTTCACTTTCTGCCATAAGGGTGGTGTCATTTGCATATCTGAGGTTATTGATATTTCTCCCAGCAATCTTGATTCCAGCTTGTATTCCATTATACAATACCATTCTGTATTTTTAATAAAATAGATTTTGTATGAGAAATTTGAAGAATAGATTTGCATTTTATACACAATTCAGAAAACTCTGTTTGGGGAGAGAATTTTCATAGCATTCTGGAATAATTTTTAACAGAGGGGGATACCCAGTGTTTATGTCAGCACTATTTACAATAGCCAGGGTATAGAACCAACCTAGATGTCCATCAATAGATGAATGGATAAAGCAGTTGTGGTACGTATATATAATGGAATATTACTCAGCCATGAAAAGGAACAGATTTGAGTCAGTACTAGTGAGGTGGGTGAACCTAGAGACTATTATACAGAGTGAAGTAAGTCAGAAAGAAAAAAAACAAATTTTGTATATTAATGCATATATATATACACACACACACGCACATATATATATATATATATATACATAAAATATAGAAAAATGGTACTGATGAAACTATTTGCAGGCCAGAATAGTGACACAGACCTAGAGAACAGGCTTGTGGACACAGCAAAGGAAGGAGAGGGTGGGACGAGGTGAGAAAGTAGTGCTGAAACATATACATGACCGTATGTAAAAGAGATAGATAATGGGAAGTTACTGAATAACCCCAGGAGCTCAGTATGGTGCTCTGTGACAACCTAGAGGGGTAGGATGGGGTAGGGAGTGGGAAGGGAGGTTCAAGAGGGAGGGGACATATGTACATTTATGGCTGATTCGTGTTGCTGTATGGCAGAAACCAATGCAACACTGTAAAGCAATTATCCTGCAATCAAAAGTAAATTTTAAAAGAGTTATGTTTAACTCTCAAATATAAAAGCTGTCTAATGGTAGAGCTAAATTTCAAAGCATCGTTTTTGGTTTTCAGCATAGCAACTGAAACACGGTATGAATGCCATACCTGCATTTTCCAACTCTTGACTTCCAAGCAATGCAGAGGTGTAGACAGATGAGACATGCAGGAGACCATATCTGAGTGGTTTCCTGGGCCAGAGGGATGGAACAGAGACATCTATCCTGGGAGGCAAAAGACAGCCCTTCTGGCTCTTGACTGGAGGGTAATTTGTTTTGCAAAGATCTTGGGCAAGTTGCTTTGTCCTCTGTCAGATTGGAAACAGGTAACAAGTGCCTGTCTGGCATCCAGCCCCCACCTGCAGTCTCTGCATCTCTCTAGATCTGGCATCCAGCCCCCACCTGCAGTCTCTGCATCTCTCTAGATTGGATGGGTGTTTTTGGCTCCCTTGTGTAGGAAGCTTCTTGGATCAGCCATTGAATGTAATTCCTTTGATTTGGTTCTTTCCTATTATAAACACTGCTGCTGCTGCTGCTGTTGCTAAGTTGCTTCAGTTGTGTTCGACTCTGTGCGACCCCATAGATGGCAGCCCACCAGGCTCCCCCGTCCCTGGGATTCTCCAGGCAAGAACACTGAAGTGAGTTGCCATTTCCTCCTCCAATGCATGAAAGTGAAAGTGAAGTGGCTCAGTCGTGTCCAACTCATAGCAACCCCATAGATTGCAGCCTCCCAGGCTCCTCCGTCCATGGGATTTTCCAGGCAAGAGTACCGGAGTGGGGTGCCATTGCCTTCTCTGATTATAAACACTAGAAATGAGAAAAGGTAAAATTTTCTCTAAACATCACCCGGCCCTACCCCTTAATGATCAAATGAGAGACACAGAGGGTCACAAAAGGCTAAACTTTGGCTTCCCAGAGCCACATGTCAATTTAAAGCAGAGCAGGGCCAGATCCAGGTCCCTGCATCCTGGTTCAGCAAGCTCCATTGCTTCAGCGTGATTAAATCTGACGTCAGACCTCACAGAGAGATGGTGTTTTGTTGTTTTGTTCTGTTATCTCAGTCCAGACCATACAAGTTTTTCCTCCATAATGAAAAATGATCACCCTTCCTAAAGAATAATTGAAATGAAAAAGACAGTGTAATCATGCTGCATCTGCAGCTATTGGCATTTCAAAACACTGAGTGCATAATGAAATAATCCTTAAGGAAATTAGTTATTGTCCAAGCACGCTGCCTGCTTTGACTTCCTCCAGTGCACTCTCACATATATTAACATTGTACCGAAAAACAGTCAAGGTCTTCTTTCTTTGGTCTGCATGACAATGCTGGAAGAGAAATGAGATGCTTTAATATTATAGAGTGGTGTCATTTAATAGAAGTGTGATGGCCAAAGTCATGGTGATGAGATTCCAGCTTTGCAATTTACTTGGAACTATTTTTCCCTCTGGATGCCTGAGCTTCCTGGGAGACAAGCAGAAGCCCTGCACAATAAAGGGGCATGAAGTCATGTTATATCCTCTCAGGTTTGTAAAGAGAGAAGAAAAGCCAATGCAGAGTGGGAAGAAGATGGCTCACCATAGCAAAGGCTTCATGTGCTTCCTCTCATTCATCCTTATGATGATCCTGTTATATAGCCATTATTGTCCATTAATTAAAAATGAAGAAGCTGGGCCTCATGGACATTAAACAGAGAGTTCAAGGTCACTAGTGTGTCAGTAGAAGACCTTGTTGTTGTTGTTCAGCTGCTCAGTTGTGTCTGACTTTTTGTGACCCATGGACTGCCACACACCAGGCTTCCCTGTCCTTCACTATCTTCCAGGCAGTGAAAGTTTGAGTTTCCTCAAACTCATGGCCATTGAGTCAGTGATGCCATGCAGCCATCTCATCCTCTGCCTTCCTCTTTTCCTTCTGCCTTCAATCTTTCCCAGCATCAGGGTCTTTTTCCAATAAGTTGGCTCTTCACATCAGGTGGCCAAAGAATTGGAGCTTTAACTTTAGCATCAGTCTTTCTAATGAAGATTCAGGGTTGATCTCCTTTAGGATCAACTGGTTTGATCTTGCAGTCCAAGGGACTCTCAAAAGCCTTCTCTAGCACCATAATTCTAAAGGATCAATTCTCTGGTGCTCAGACTTCTTTATGGCCCAACTCTCACATCTGTACATGGCTACTGGAAAAACCATAGCTTTGACTATATGGGCCTTTGTTGGCAAAGTGATGTTTCTGCTTCTTAATACATTGTCTGGGTTTGATATAGCTTTCCTTCCAAAGAGCGAGCATCTTTTCATTTCATGGTTGGTTTTGCTATAACTGCAGGACTTTCTGAATTTGAAGACTTTGCTTTATTTTGCTTTTTCATGTTACTTCCAATGAAGAAACAGGTTGTTTATATTTTTATACATGGTAGATCATCTTTTCCACTTTTAATACTCAGTGTCACTTTAGAGACTGACAATGAGATTTTTCTTCCCTTGGATCCTCAGAATGGTGAGCAGGGAATACAGATGGGAAAAACAGAAGACATACTTTTAAGAGAAGAGAGGCCTTCCTAATGGTAAGACGTATGACTTTGATAGATCAGCTTCAGAAACTGCATGTTTTCAAAATAAGTATGATCAGTAAGTCAAGCAATGACCTCACAGAGATATAGGGAAGATCCAAGTCTTAGATAGGACTTTGGGCTAAAGAATCTGTACATTTCTGTGATTTATCATTTGATTTGCAGCACTGGTTAACACAGAAGGTACATTCGATTCCTGTAATTTTAGGTTCCTAAGTTTTGTCCAAATGCATATTTTTGCAAGAAAAGAAAAAGATCCTCGGCAGTGTTATATTATGGCTTTTGGCTGAAATCTCATGCCTAAAATGTGCAACTGAAATATGGCTTTATGGAGGAGCTCCAAGTTTTTCAGAATTATGTACTGTTTGAGAGGGGTCAACCGCAGAACTGCACATCTCTGCAGTGTCCTCAAACACTCTGAATTGCTGAGGTCTGCAAAACCAATTTGGAAACCTTCAGAATGGGAGGTCCTTTTGGCTTTCCGTCCCCAAGCTGCTCTCCAGCAGAATAGGAACCAGGAAACACTACTCACTCACTCAGAGCCACCAGGTTAGAAATTCACTGGCATTAGAAAAAGGAAGGCCCTGGAGAACTGTCAATGGTGAAACTCCTCCTTGATGCCCTGAAGCCTCCATAAAACTGCAAAATATTGGAGGTGAGAACTCAGCATTTTTTTTTTTTTTTCAGCCAGAGACACTAAGCTGAGGCTCAGAAACAGGAAGGAAATTGTTTAATAAGACACAGTGACTTTGTTCCAAGATTAGTACTAAATTCTAAGTTGCTTGACTCATTTGGTGCTTGAGGAATTGTAGAATTCCAGGATGAGACAGAACTTCAGAGGTCATCATTTCACCACCATTACCCCAACTGGATAGTAGTAGGCTTCCAGCGAAAGGGAGTTTCCTGAACAAGTAAGTTTATGAATCAGTGCCTACTATAGTAGAGACCCATAATGTCTTTGTGCAAAGTTCTGAAAAGCCTAGCATAAAAGATTTTTGTTTTGTTTTTATTACAGTATAATTGGAGTATAATTGTTTTACAATGTTGTGTTAGTTTCTGCTATACAACAAAGAGCATCAGCTACTTGTATACGTATATCCCCTCCCTCTTGAACCTCCCTCCCACCCCACCCACCCCTCAGGTCATCACAGAGGCAGAGGTGATCTCTCTGTGCTATGTAACAACTTCACAACCGCTGTCTGTTTGACACCTAGCAGTGTATATGCGTCGATGCTACTCCCCCAATTCACCCCCCTCTTCCCTTCCCCTTCCTGTGTCCACATGTCTGCTACCTACTTCTGCGTCTTTATGCCTGTCCTGCAAATAGGTTTGTCTGTACCATTTTTAAAAATTCTACATATGAATACATTTGATTTTAATTGTTTCCCTAACTCATTTGACTGCAGAGCCATTTTCCTCCAGGCCACCTATTGACATACTGGGAAACACTTGGACTTTGCAGAATACGGTTTGGAAATGCTGGCTTGGGCTGTTCTCACTGGATGCTTAGTTCCCCTACCAGCCAGGCTACCCTGTAGTGTCCAGATAGTGTCTACAGCAATGACGCTCTCATCAAACCGTAAGTTTATCAAGCAGATGATCATAATATGTTCCCAGTCCGGTTTCCTGTGCATGAAAACAAGGGCTTGATAATTACACGACTATTGCTCCCACAGGCATCCCTGCCACAGCTTTCAACAATTCCAGTCGTCAGAATGTCAGTCCTAACATTTGGCTCCAATTGACTTGCTGCAAGCCTGGTTCTCCTCAATGGGATCTGTCTATGCAGATGATAGCCTTGCAAAGATTTCAAGATGTTGATCATAACTCTCTTTCTCTCAGAAGCCTGAACTTCTTCTTGTTAACCACTCCCTGGTTCTTTTTCTGTTTCCCACACAGAATGGTTTCAAGTCTCTTCACCATTTTGGCCACTGATTTCAGTTAAAACCACGGGCTTTTATGCTATGAGACAAATTTAGGTTCAAATTTTTAGTTATTATACTTGGTACAATAGATGCATGATATTCTCAAAACATTTCCGACTTTTGTTAATCTCATTTTTTTGTTTTTACCTAATAAGAGGTATTTATCTCATATCTATCTTATAAAATCAACCCCATAAAGCTATGTTGATAAATAAAGTGCATGTATGACCTACAATATAGTACTCGATATATTTTATTCTTGATACCTTTATTCCCAGAAACACACTGATAGGAATCTACCCCAAAGCAGCATCATTTCAGCCAATCTTGTGAACATTTGGTTAACAAGTAAAAACAGAAGGCAATACTATGGGAGGTGATTGTCCTTCTGTTTCTGACCACTTTCAGAGGGCTGAGTTTCAGTTCTTCCTCGTGTTATCAAGTTACAGTTGACTTCTTCTCTATCTGGTCCTGCTCCCCTCTGTTCTTTACAGGTGTTTCTGAGAGCACTCCTCAATAAACCACCCACATGCAAGTCTCCAGTGACATTCTGCTTTTGAGACTCCATCAATGACACAGAAATGACATGGGATTTGGGAGAAAGGAAGAGTAATTGAGACCTTGATATTTGAAAGAGCAATGAGCTAGGAAGTTTCAAGTCATAAGAGCAATGTGCCATCACTTCATACTCTTGAGGTGGAGAAATCTGAGAATACACGTGTTAACTTGTATGGGAAAGTTACGGTTTGAAGAGAACCTCATTGTTGTAGATACTATCTGGACACTATGTGGTAGCCTGGCTGGTAGAGGAACTAAGTATCCAGTGAGAATAGCCAAAGCCAGCATTTTCAAACTGTATTCTGCAAAGTACAAGTGTTTCCCAGTTACAAGTTACATCTCTGTCACTTGGATTTAATGCAGTTTCTAGTTGGACAGGGAATTCTTTTCTTCTCTTTAAGGATGTACACATTTTATAAAGTCCTGACTAGTGAGAAGACGTAAGAAACGAGTGAACACTAGTTTAAACCTGTTGGACCAGTCTTATATTTTTTCTTCTAGGTTTCAGTTTCCCAACAACACAATGGAAAAGTTGAACCAGATAATCTCTGAAGGGTTGTGCAGGCTGTCCTTACAATGTTCTCTTTCTTTTCCAGAACTTCATCAATTATTCTCCTATCCCTTGAATAGAATTTTGAGATCCTTTAAGCAATTGACAGGTAATTATAGTGAAACAACCGTGGGGTAATTCCATTGCTTGGTTGTGAAGACATAATCGTAAGAGTGCTAGAAAAAGTGTAGAAGTCCGTGAAGATTTCCCTCTAAGTGGCTAGACATCCAATTAAGTGAACAATACGAAAGGGTAATGGGTAATAGATGAAGTGGCAACGACAGCCCACTCCAGTGCTCTTGCCTGGAGAATCCCAGGGACGGAGGAGCCTGGTGGGCCACCGTCTATGGGGTCGCACAGAGTCGGACACGACTGAAGTGGCTCAGCAGCAGCAGCAGCAGCAGCAGGATGCTATAGTAATGCCATAGAGGGAACTCAGCAATACAAAGAAGTGAAGACAGGTTTTTCAAGAGAAATGTCCTTTAAACTAAGGCTTGAAAAATGAGCCACAACAGATAAAGAGTTTCTATATGAAACAGTTGCAAAATCCTAGAGGCTTGTATATACTTGACTAATTTGAGCAACTAAAGAAGGCAACCCTTATAAAAAGGTTCTACATATGCTGAAGATTATGAAAATAAATAATATGTATTTGAAAAAGAAGGGTCATCTTATATTTTGTCACCAAACTTAAATAGTCTGTGCTATAATTTGTATATGTGAATTGGCACATCTGCATAATCTAAGGGTTTCCAAGAACAATAAATTCTTGGGCCTCACCCCAGACCCACTGAATCAGAATCTTTTTGGTTGGGGGTCCAAAAATCTGGGTTTCAATTATTTCTTTGGGTAATTCTTACGTAAACTGGAGTTAAGGTGGAGTTTTGACTCATGTTTACTTAATCCATTTGGATGTGTTCGTGATACATTAGGCTGTATCAATGGCAAGATTTCCTGCAAAATGTATTGGGATGCTTGGTGATGGTTATAACAGGGACAAAGAACTTGTAGCTGTTTCTTACATCAAAATTGACTTTTCCTCAGCCACCCAAGGCAGAGAATGATGCCATCTAGTTGTTTTTTGAGTAAAGTTTCTTGGGCTGTGGATATTTTCAATGCAGAATACACTGTTCTATTTCATTTCAAGGTATTGAACATAGCCTTCTGAGATATCTGATTCAAATTCTGGTATTTGAAGTTGCTTTCATAAAGACACAGAAAATCAAACACCCAGTCTTGAATATTTGATGTTCGGAAGCCTGCCTTTTATCCAGAACTCCAAATCTTCTTGCAGCATCCCTAAAATCTGTGTACAAAACATGAGCTCATTCAGATCTAAAACATAGGTCTCTAGAGAGCATGATGTTTATAGAATTTTGGGATATCAATTATAAGACAAAGACACTTTTCTCTCTGCAACCAGCCAACAATAGCCCTGTTTCTCCATAAATATCACTGGGGAGGTGGGGGTTGGTCAGATAGGATCTGGTTGGTGCTGCCATGTGAAATACCTTTTATGTGTCAGTTTTTAAAGAAATGGGATAATTTAGCCTCACCCTAATATCCTACATTAGCATGCTAAAACCCAGCCCCAGATAAGAAAAACTGCCCTGCATTGCTAAGAGTCATGTTAGCACCTCTTTAGGGCAGTAAAGGAAAAGATAAACGATAATGGTAGGGAAAAAAAACAATTTCCATAGTGCTTTCAGTCATGACTAAAGGCCAGTGTGTGAGGCAAAGACTTATACTGAGAAATCATAACATATAATGCATCATAATCCCAACAACCATCAAGAAGGACAAATGACATGTAAGAAAGAAAACCCTTCCTTGGTAAGACACTTGGTGAGTGCACCTAGGGAATCCTAGGATAATTTAAGCACTAATTTGGTGCATTGAATTTATAACACAGAGCAATCTCCATCTCAAATGCTGTTGTTTTATTTACAGTCTGAACTAATGGCTCCACCACGTTGCTCCTCTGGGTTCATATGGCAATCAAATACTTAGAGGGAAAATAAAGCAGGTTCTAGGACTTCTGATAAGGCTCCCAAAAGACAGAAATTGTGAAGTAAAGAGCTCTAGATAAGAATGTTTCTCTCTACAAAAACTGATTTGGTTCTTCGTAGTTCTTATCCCTGAATTCAGCTCCAGAACTTTTTAGTATAACTATACTCAGTAAGGTGCTCAGAACAACTGAAACATCCCTCATTTGGCAGAGTCTGCTCTCTTGAGAGGGCTTCCCTGGTAGCTCAGTGGTAACGAGACCTCCTACCAATACAGGAGACGTGGGTTTGATCCCTGGGTCGGGAAGATCCCCTAGAGAGGAGATGGCAAACCACTCCAGTATTCTTGCCTGAAAAATCCCATGGACAGAGGAGTCTGGTGAGTTATAGTCCATGGGACTGCAAGAGTCAAACACAACTTAGTGACTGAACAACAACTCTCATCAGAAGACAATTTTGGCTTTAAATAACAAATATTTTTCTTCACTATGCATCCATAGGTAATTTATTCTTTTACTTGTCAGCTGGCCTTTTTTTAGAGCAATTAAATATTTGTATTGGTCTTCACCAAATTATATTGGAAGTTTTAAGATGGCACTTATCATGACATAAATATCTTGGTTTTCCTTAGAGCATGTAGCATCATGCTTGGGACATAGAGAACTCTAATTCTTCTCATTTTCTTTATGCTAAATCACGTTCCTGGATCACAACCCATGAAAACCCATCTGAGTTTTGAGGAAAGGTTCCAAAGCACCCACTTAAGCTGGAGTTTTGACTCATGTTTACTTAATGCATTCAGATGTGTTTGTCATGAATTAAGCTGTTAGCAATGGCAAGATTTTATGCAAAGTACATTGGGATGCTCAATGATGCTTATAAGAGGGACAGAGAACCTGTGGCTGTTCCTGGTCTCAAAACTGACTTTTCTTCACCGTCTCTGGCAGTGTATGAAGTCATCTAGTTGCTTTCAGAGTAAAATTTCTTGGGTTGTGAAGTAACTCTGTCTATGGATGTTTTTAATGGAAAAGATTTGACCTGGTAAAGTAGAGAGAGTACCATGGTGTTTCCCAGGGTCGCCTGGAGTCTCATCCCAGCTCTCTACTAACTGCCTGCCTGAGCTTAGGAATTTCCTTCCTCTCACTGATCTTTGTTGTATTGATCTGTGTAAAGTTATAAAAACAAGTGATCTCTAAGGTCCTTTCGGAGAAGGCAATGGCAACCCACTCTGGTACTCTTGCCTGGAAAATCCCATGGACGGAGGAGCCTGGTAGGCTGCAGTCCATGGGGTTGTGAAGAGTCTGACACAACTGAGCGACTTCACTTTCACTTTTCACTTCCATGCATTGGAGAAGGAAATGGCAACCCACTCCAGTGTTCTTGCCTGGAGAATCCCAGGGACGGGGGAGCCTGGTGGGCTGCCGTCTATGGGGTTGGACACGACTGAAGCGACTTAGCAGCAGCAGCAGCAAGGTCCTTTCAGCTCTAAAGTTTAAAGATCTCTGTCAATTTGAAGTGACCTATTTTGGGTTTCACCATTTTTACACCTAATTTTGCTGTCTCTTGTGAGGCATAGGAGACTAAGTCTTGTAAATGTAGTGTGGTGGGTGTTTGAATTTCCCACTAATAAAGACTATTCATCAAATTCAGGTTGTATTAATATAGCAACGAGAATAGAAAAATGCTAATTTTAATGCCTTATAATAAAGAATGCTGATGAGCTAATGGAGAGGAAGGTGCACGAATATGAAAGATTTAATATGAGATAGAACAGGCTTGTGACGAATGTGGCATAAATAAAATCAAAGAGCTGGAGGGGTCAGAAAAGGAGATTGCTTCCTCATAGTGGGGGTTGGGGTGGCTTAATGGAAGCATTTTAATTGACACTTGAAAGTCCAAGTAGGAGACCTTCCAGGGTTTTGACTGATGCATAAAATGTGATGAAGCAGCATGAAGGATATAAACTAGAAGGGAAAGTTAAGGCTGGATTATGAAAGGAAACCCAGGCCAGTTCAGGTCTCTGGAGTTTTTAAAGTAGTAGTTATCAACCCTGGCTGTACATAAAAATCACCTGGGGAACATTTAAAAATTATCTCCACTGGGGCCTCATCTTCAGAAATTTCATGAATGGTCCATATTGAAGGCCAGGCATCAGTATTTTCATTTTTAACTCTCTAGATAAATGCAGGCATGCAGGCACAGGTAAGAGTCAACCATTGATGTATGGTGGGCCAATGGGAGGTGGAAGACAGGGGAAGGTTATAACTACAGTAGCCTTGTAATGAGTTGGAGAGATTTGTGTCCTCAGGACAATTGATACATGAATTGCTTTTGGGAAGGGAGACCCCTTTTTTTAAAAGACGTCCTTTATAGTGGGGAGTCATCTCTGGTTGACTCCAGGTATCATAAGGAAAAAGGAGTCTACTCTGCATGATTATGGGCTTCCCTTGTGGCTCAGCTGGTAAAGAATCCACCTGCAATGTGGGAGACCTGGGTTCGATCCCTGGTTTGGGAAGATCCCCAGGAGAAGAGAAAAGCTACCCACTTCAGTATTCTGGCCTGGAGAATTCCATGGACTGCATAGTCCATGAGGCCACAAAGAGTCAGACACGACTGAGAGACTTTCACTTTCACTGCATAATTAAGGAGAGAGGAAAACCAGAGAAAAGCTTGGCACTGCTTGGCAGGAAAGTTAGCCTCAAGAGATGGGTGTGACCTAGATAGGGCTGGGGTGAGGAAACCCTTGGGGAAGGAGACCTATCTAATGGGTTTGTTCCAAGTGAAAAGCTGTTGCCATACTACATTTCTCTTTCTCAGTACCTCATAAATCTTCAGCAAAATATCTAAGAAATGAAAAATGCTGGCTGTAGTAGGACTTCTTGTGGAAACTCATGAAAGCCTAGATAGTCGTGCTGAGATTTTCATGGTGCAAAGAGCTACTGTGGACAGCTAGCACGTTATATTCTAGGTTAGAGAGCTGTGCAGAGCTAATTGGTATACCTTAGAGAAGGTTCTCAAACATGACTAAGCCACAGAAACTGTGAAGCAACTCATTATAAATGTAGATGCCTGGACTCAATGCCAAACTTTATGTTAAGCTGGGTTTTGATGGTGAGGAACCTGTATTTTTAAGGTTTGTTTTTTTTAAAAAAAAACTTTTAATTTTTTTTGAAGTAGAGCCAATTAACAGCGTTGTGATAGTTTCAGGTAGATAGCAAAGGAACTCAATCATATATATACATGTATCCCTCAACTGCTGTCTCATCCAGGCTGCCAAATAACATTGAGCAGAGTTCCCCGTGCCATACAGTAGGACTGGTTGATTATCTATTTTATTTTTTTAATTTTTTTTTCATTTTCTTTTTTTATATAAATTTATTTAATTGGAGGCTAATTACTTTACATTATATTGGTTTTGCCATACATCAAGATGGTAATGATAACCCTGTATGCGAGACAGCAAAAGAGACACAGATGTATAGAACAGTCTTTTGGACTGTATGGGAGAGGGAGAGGGTGGGATGATTTGGGAGAATGGCATTGAAACATGTATAATATCATATATAAAACAAATCGCCAGCCCAGGTTGGATGCATGATACAGGATGCTCGGGACTGGTGCACTGGGACCAGTGCACAATTTATCCATTTTAAATATACTGGAGTGTTTATGTCTATCTCAAACTCCTTAACTATCCCTTCCTCCCATTTCCCCCACTAGCATAGGAACCTGTGTTTTTAATCAGTTCCAAAGACTGAAACTGTGTCAGAGGTCCTGAGTGTGGGCAAGACTTAAATGGAATATACGAGAGTGGGAAGATCTGGAGACAGGGAGGAAGAGAGACAGCTAGAACTGAGAAGTTCTTATCATAGTTTGAGAAAGGGGAAAAAAGGCCTTTGATTTAGATAATTCTAGAGGGTTTATATGAAGAAAATAAGATAGTTAAAATAACTGCAGGTCATATGAAATAAATATTTCCCTGTGGCTAGGCCTGGCCAAAGACATCACAAAGCATCTTTTTTTTCTTTCTATTTCTGCTATCCCCTGGGACAGACCGCTCTGGGCCTCACAGAGTTAGGAATCAGAGTGTTCTGACATATGCAGCTAATAGAACATGCATTAGTCTTAAAATTAGGAGCTCTGTTCTGAGTGTCCATGATTTCATTCTTTATTCCAAGAATATTAGCCTCTCCTAATATAGAAGAGATGTGAAATTTTCATACACGTTTCACTGACTATCTTACAATGGATTCGCCACTCATTTAGTCTTTTCTTCACCAATTCTACTCTGACTACCCAGGAGACAGATCACAGGAATGATTCCCTACTAGCTTGATTTCAGAATTACTAAGGCTATCAATCACAGTGTCTTTGAGTGAGGAATTTTCATTTTAGGGTGTATATATCTTCTGCAATTAAACAAGAATGACTGTGTGTGTGTGTGTGAGTTCCTCTAGCACTAGGGAGGGCATCCATAAGATTTTCCAAGACCACAACCCATTTATTATCAAGTGTCCCTGGTGTATAAGAAAAGTGAAAGTTGCTCAGCCATATCCAACTCTTTGTGACCCCATGGACGGTAGCTCACCAGGCTCCTCTGTACATGGAACTCTCCGGGCCAGAATACTGGAGTGGGTAGCTGTTCCCTTCTCCATGGCACCTTCCCAACCCAGGGATCAAACCCAGGTCTCCAGCATTGAAGGCAGGTTCTTTACCAGCTGAGCCCCCAGGGAAGCCCAGTATACAAGAAAGAACACTGCTAAATTTAGTACTGGCCCTGACATGTGCATGAGCGTGACTTTGCAGGAGGTCATCACTCCAAGTCTCGTTTTCCTTCCACTCTACACAGGGATATGAATTCAAATTATCCAATGCATTTAAATATGTCAATTAGAAAGCAATAGAATACAGGGGGTTCTTGTAACCCCATAAGCAATCTTATGTACACAGAGATGGAGCACCACAGCTAGATCCACCACAGATTCCATTAAAAAAGAAAAGCCACGAATGAAATAATGATCTTTGTAACTGAAGAATTGTGTTCATATATATTAAAGTATCATGCTATCTAATTCACTTAACATCAGGATTACCATGAGTATAAATGTAAGACTTCCTTCCTTGGTGGCTCAGACAGTAAAGAATGTGCCCGCCATGCTGGAGACCTGGGTTCATTCACTGGGTTGGGAAGATCCTCTGGAGAAGGGAATGGCAATCCACTGCAGTATTCTGGCCTGGAGAATCCCCATGGACAGAGGAGTCTGGGGGGCTACAGTCCATGGGGTTGCAAAGAGTTGGACATGACTGAGCCGCTAAGCACAAATGTAAAACTAACGATAGTGATGAGAGCGACTCTTATTTATTGAGTGCTTACCATGTATTGGAGAAGGCAATGGCAGCCCACTCCAGTGCTCTTGCCTGGAAAATCCCATGGATGCAGGAGCCTGGTGGGCTGCAGTCCATGGGGCCACTGGAAGTTGGACATGACTGAGCGACTTCACTTTCACTTTTCACTTTCACGCATTGGAGAAGGAAATGGCAACCCACTCCAGTGCTCTTGCCTGAAGAATCCCAAAGACGGGGGAGCCTGATGGGCTGCCGTCTATGGGGTCGCACAGAGTCGGACACGACTGAAGCAGCAGTACCATGTATAGGCACAGTTTTATTGAAGCCCACAATCCTATTAGGTGAATATACTTATATCCATCATAGGAATGAAGAAGGAAACCTGAGAGGGTTGAGTGAGTAAATGAAGGTCAGAGTTAGGGCCAGAGTCAGGGTTAGCAAGTGGGGTAAAGAAGTTTGCATGAAAGCTGCTCTCACTTACCTTCAAAGACAGCCAAAGGGAAGGGAAGTTGATTTTCTTCTGTGTGACTCCGTAGAGTAGCAGAACCATGATCAGGAGTGGCCGTGCTACGAGGCTATGACTGTCCAGCTTTATTCAATGCAGAAATATTCAATGCAGGGCAGGAATAGAGACACAGACATAGAGAATGGGAGAGCGGACACGGGGTGGGGCAGGGAGAGGGTGTAGGGGAAGAAGGGGATGGGACGAATTGAGAGGGTGACATATATACACCACCATGTGTAAAACAGATAGCTAGTGGGAACCTGCTGTATAGCACGGGGAGCTCAGCTCAGTGCTCTGTGATGACCTAGAGGGGTCTCTCGTCTAGAATATTGTAGACAAGGCTCCTGAACCGGATGGAGGGATTAGGGTGGCCCTTTGTAGGGGTCTCTTCCCAAACTTGGAGCTTGTATTTTCATGATAAAAACGATCTGTTTCCTTGGTGATCACTGTAAACTCCTCAGGGAGAAAATGGAATTGACAGGGACATTTGCCCCTTTGACTCAGATTTGATAGTTTGCCTTAAACAAAACCACAACCTGATTCCATCTCAGCTCTTTCCTGAGATACAGGGTTGCTGTAATATCTGTTGCTGATTTCAGAAACAGATGATGTTAGCATATGCCCCAGATTCCTTGGGAGGCTCACCTGAAAGGTGGTTTTGCTATTGACATTTTCATAGCTAGGAAGAGGCTAGCCCACTCATTTGTGAACTTACAGATGGCATAATGACCCTTTCCCACGAAAGGCTGGGAGACTTGAATGAGATATTGTATGTAAAACGGCTAGACACACTGTCTGGCACTTAGTAAGTCTTCAGTAAATGTTACTTGAGTCAAGTTCAGTTCTAGTGGGCATAGAGATGTGCTCTCCCGGTCCCCTTTTAAGGAAGGTCATGTACCCAGGGACTGTTGATGGCTCTGGCAGAGAGCGTGCTACTGCTAGCAACCCCAAACCCATCTTGACTGCAGAGAACTGCCTCACGGGAAGTGCACCCTCCTGGGAGAGTCTACACCCAGAGACCGAGCCAGGCAAGTATTTCGTCTTCCCATTTTGGTCTAACGTGAGACACTCAGACAAGCTCCTCTCTGGCCTGGTGGAGACTTCTCCCTCTCTCAGTCCCACACTTCACATCTTCCTCCTCCTTTCACAGGCATCGATCCCCAAGAAGCACCTTGTGTTCTAAACTCCACCTCAGTGTCTGCCCAGAGAACCCGACCTGTAACGCCTGCCCACACCCCACAGACTTAGGTGTTAATTGAGAAGATCCTCTTCATTCCAGCTTCCTGGAAGGTGTCACAGTATTTGTACAAAAATATAAATCTCTTGCATTTTTAGGGTATTTCTTGGATATTTGTTGGGTAATTCTTGGGTATTTCTTTTTTGGGTATTTCTTAGGTAATTCCTGGGTATTTCTTTGGGTAATTCTTGGGTATTTCTCTAGCCTTTGGTTGCCTTTGGTCTTCAGCAGGACAGCTGGGGCCACACGCCTGTAAGGGTCCTCTCAGTGCTGACCCTGCAGGAGGTTTTATTTCCTCCATTCATATTCTCATCACACCCACTGGAAAACTTCCTTGGGGTCATATTTTCTATCTTGTGTTCTCAGGGCATGCTGTGTCCACAGCAGAAAACCCTTCCACTACATTGTCATTTGGCTTTCATGCAGCTGTCTTCTTTACCGGATGGAAACCTTTGGATTAAAGACGATATCTTTCATCTTAAAGTCACCTGTGGTACCCACTGCTGAGTCAGGAGCCTCAAAGGTATTTGATAAATGGATGCTCAATAAATGAACCCGTGCAGACATTCTCTGGGTTACTCTGACTGAGGAATACATGAATGGCACTCCATAACTCTCTTTCCAATTGTCCTCTCTTTGGGTAAACCATATCCTACTTCATGAAGATCAACTTGTTTTCAAATTGCCGCAGGATACAAACGTGTCTAAGTAACTGGTTCAGAAAATGACGACATGGCACTGTATTTTAATCAACTGTCAAAATCAGGTGGTTCAATTCGCCAGCACATCATCCCTTCCCAACCAAACGTATCTTGCTTAAAATGAAATTGCTTTGTATTGATTTATTTTGTTTCCATGTAAGAAAGTAAGGATGACAGCTACCAAAAGACAAAAGGGCAAAGGGTGATGAAGTGATTGGCATGAGACAGACTGAAAGGGTGCAGGAAAATCTGGGAAGGGCAAGCAAATTATACATGCCAGGCATTGTTTTAAGCTCTTATTTAAGCTCTATATTTAACTTAATCATTGTATTTAGCAGACAAGAATGCTGGGGCACAAATTGGTTAATGATTTGCCATGAATCCCGTAAGAGAGGTCACAAAAGTAGAAATAGAAACTCAGACATTTCATCTCCACTGAATGGAGCTGTCTGAACAAATAAATGGAATGAAGACCTCAGAGGTATGTTCTATGCAAATTGTTCACAGAGTGGGAAAGGGGGAAGGAGAAAGAGAGAGGACGAGAGAATTACCAGTAATTGCTAAATAAAATTGTACTTATCTTACTTAAATGTAGAATCTAAAAAAAAAAAAGTCAAACTCATAGCAGAGTAGAACAGTGAATACCAGAGTCTAGGGGATGGGGGGAAGAGGAGATATTAATCAAAGGGTACAAACTTGCAGTTATAAGATGAGTACATTCTAATGCACAGCCTGGTGACTACAACTGATAACCGTGTATATTTGAAATTTGCTAAGAGAGTAAATCACAAGTGTTCTTCCCATTTCCCACCACCAAAAATAGTGGCTATGGGGGATAAAGGCTATGGTAATTTCTTTGTGGTAATCATTTTACCATGCACACATACATCAAAACACCACACTGTATACCTTAAATATGTACAACTTTTATTTGTCAAAAATAGATCCAGGGACTTGCCTGGAAGTCCAGTGGTTAAGACTTTGCTTCCAGTAAAGGAAGTGTGGGTTTGATCCCTGATGGGAAAACTAAGATCCCATATGCCTCATGGCCAAAAAACCAAAACATAAAACAGAACAAATGCCGTAACAGATTCAACGAAGACTTAAAAATGGTCCACATTAAAAAAAAATGTTAAAAATAAATAAACAGAAGCTCTAAAAATATTTCCTGAGTAGAAAGCAATGGTCTAAAGAAAAGGACATATATAATTGCAAAGCATGTTTCCTGCCCACAAAGAACTTCAATAGATAGTTGGGAAGACAAGACATCAGTGCATTAAAAATAGAACTAAATGGAATACTACTCAGCCATAAAATGGAATGCATTTGACTCAGTGCTAATAAGGTGGATGACCCTCGAGCATATTATACACAGTGAAGTAAGTCAGAGGAGAAAAACAAATGTCATATCATATATAGCACACACATATGGAATCTAGAAAGATGGCACAGGGAAGCAATGGAGACACAGAGAACCGACCTGTGGATGCAGCGGGGGAAGGAGAGGGTGGGGCAAATTGAGAGAGCGGCATGGAAACATAGATGTTACCAGATGCAAAATCAGATAACCAGTGGAAATTCACTGTATGATACCGGGAGCAGAAATCCAGAGCTCTGTGACGACACACAGGGCGGGGTGGTGGGAGGTGGGAGGGGACTCAAGAGGAAGGGGACACGTGTATGCCTGCCGCTGATTCACGCTGATGTGTGGCAGAAAGCAACACAACATTGTAAAGCAGTGATCCTCAGAGTAAAAGTAAATACATTTGAATTTAAAAAAAGAGAGAGAGATCTGGCTACCCAGGGCAATGAGGCAGGGATGTTCCATCGCCTTCACAGTAAGTTCAGAGTCGAGATTGTTTCCAGTAGGGCAGTCAAGATCGACTGGAAGGAAGACCTGTCTTCACTCCCAATTCATCTGGCTGTGAAAGTGAGTGATGTCTTATTTCTTCCACTTCTCTCTGATCCCTCCTTTCAGGGTCTCCTCACACTCACTCCAGAGTTATCAGAGGGGGGCCTCATGAAAACAGAGGTCAGGACTTCCCCGGTGGTCCAGAGGTTAAGAATTCACCTTCCCATGCAGGGGACACAGGTTCAATCCCTGGTCTGGGAAGATTCCACATGCTGTGGGATGACTAAGCCCTTGCCCCACAACAACTGAAGCCCTTGCTCCTAGAGCCCGCGAACCACAACTTCTGAAGCCTGTGTGCTCTGGAGCCCAGGCTCGGAGACAAGAGAAGCCACGGCAGTGAGAAGCCCACACACCGCAAAAAGGGTAGCCCTGCTCGCCACAACTGGAGAAGGTGCTTGAGCTGCAACGAAGACCCAGCACAGCCAAAAATACATAAATAAATAAAGCGAACTGTTTAAAAACAGAAAACAGAGGCTGTACTGTATTCTCCTTCCCCAGCACTTCAGTGGCTCCCTGTCCCCCCAAGGATAAAGGACCTTGCTCTACATTGCCATGAGTTCTTTACATGTCAACCTACTACTAACTGAATTACTACTAATCCACCGTAAGAAAGAAGGAAAGGAAATCAGGTTTTCAGAAATCAGCCCTATGGCCAGAGAGGTTGCCCCATTTCAAGGAGTCCTGTGGGCCTTGCCCGGAAAATTATCCACATTTTTTTTTTTAGTTTACTTTCAATTATGAATTGATTCGCAGACATAGAATTTGCCTATAACCACCTCCAGCTGTGTACCTTGAGTATTTTCAAAGAGAGAAAATATAAGATGATATGGAAGAATCAAAGAAATGTCTCCATTTAAAAAAAAAAAAAACACTACTCATTTCAAACATGGTCCCTAACTAGAAGAAAGGCTTTTGCTGAAAATGCCGGGACTCAAAAACACAAGGCTGCTTTAAAGTGGGAAGCTGTTCCGGTGAAAACGCATAGAAAAGGCAGTCCTCTGTGAAGATTTTGCATCTGGGTGTGTAATACAGACATGCAGGTCTGATTTCCTTTGCAGAGAAGGAATGTAACATTGTGACGTTTTTGAAATTCTAAACCTGAGAACAGAGGTCAGGGGGAGTCATTAGAGTGAACACAAATGCCAAGGTATGCTTTATGAATGCTAAAGCTGGAAAGATCACTTTTAAGGACGTGCACAGGTTTCCCTCCTGGCCACCCCTGCATCCGGCCCCTTTTAAAGGGTCTCTCTTGGAAAATAAAGTCGGGGATTTTGGTTTTTTTCTGAAAGGACCCACAAAGCAAGAACAGATGTGACACGAGTAACCTCTACTTTGTGCATACCTCAGAGAAAAACGACGCGGACTAGCGCCGGGGATCTGGCCGCTGGCCAGGGAGAAGGACAATTGGAGTGTAGGCCTCTAAGGACAGGGCTCGCGTCAGCTCGCTCCTCTCACCTCGCGCAGGGAGTGCAGGTGGGAGAAGGGGCTGCGTCCCCGCGTTGCGAGCAGGGACGAAGGATTGGCAGAACGCTGCTGCGTTCCTCCCTCTTCCCACCTCAGCATGCCCCGCTGCTTTAGCTGACGCCTTTAAGTGCCTGGAAGATGGGACCTGACGCCGTGCTGGTGGCTTGGGTACCAGATAATGAGACCCAGAGTTAGACTTCTGACTCTGCCACCTACTAACTACGTAACTTCTAAAAAAAAATATATATATATATATATATATATTTATGCTTTCTACGCCACCTTCTTTATTAACAACACAAGGATAATAACATGGTCTACTTCACCAAGTTTGTTTTGAGAATTTGACAGGAAGTAAATTAGGAACAGGGACTCCCCTAGTGGCTCAGAGGTAAAGAATCTGCATGCCAGTGCAGGAGATGTGGGTTTGGTCCCTGGGTCAGGAAGATCCCCTGGAGAAGAAAATGGCAATCCACTTCAGTATTCTTGCCTGGGTAATGCCAGAGCCAGAGGGGCCCGGAGGCCTACAGTCCATGGGGCTGGAGGAATTGGACGCGACTCAGGGACTAAACAACAGCAACAAATGAGGAGCACGTCCAGCGACAGCCAACACACAGCTAGTTGTCCACCGCCGTTGTTTGTTCTAAGGATTAAGAATCACTTTCCATGACATTTTGTATTTATTTGGGTACATCTCTTGTTTTCCCCTTGCCAGAAGGGAAGACCCTCAAGTATGGGAAAACATGTCAGTTCATTTTAATATTGCACTATCTGAACTCAGCGTCCGTGGCGTGCTGCTACATGCTTGACAACAGGCTCTCTGAAAAGGAAGCTGGGATCTGTCCTGTTTGCCAATTTCTGTGGTGTAAATGCTCCCACCATGGTCATTTTCAAAATATCAACAGGACATCAGCTGACTCACAAGATTCCTGAAAATTTAGCAATGGCCTCTTGTAGGGCAATGCAAGCCAGCATCAATACTCTGCTAAATGTATGCACGAGAGAGATGAGAAAGAATAAACATGTCAACAAACAAATTTAGAAATTACTGATTCCCAGATTCTCAATGATATGAATGAGTATGCAACCATTTATTTGCTCCCCCCCAGCTTTATTGAGGCAAAATTGACAAAAATTGTGTGAATTTAAGGTGCACAAGATGTTTTGATAAACCTATACAGAACCTGGGCCCCCTGCAGTGAAAGCATGGCATCCTTGGAGTGCCAAGGAAGTCCAGAACAAATTTATTTTAAAACTGGAAGTTTGTACTCAGTGACCAACTTCTTTCCATTTTTCCCACCACCTGAAACTATCATTCTCCTCTGTGTTTCTATGACTTCAACCTTTTTTTTTTTAGATTCCACATACAAGTGAGATCATACAGTATTTATCTTTCATATCTGACTTATTTAACTTAACATAATGTCCTCTAGGTTCATCCACGTTGTCACAAGTATTAGGACTTGCTTTTCTATGGATGAATAATGTATTTAACTCACAGTTACTTTATCCATTCACTTATCAGCAGACAATTCAATTGTTTCTCTGTCATGGTTATTGTGAATAATGCTGCGATGATGGGAATATAGATCTCTCTTTTCTACCATTAACTAGGTTTTGATAATCTTGTCTATCATCTTAAGAGAGGCCCCTGGCCAGAAGAAATCTTTACTAAAGATTTCTACAGAACATGGGTCCTTTGTGCTGCCTCTCCAAAAGAATGTGCTGTGCTTTGCTGCTCAGTCATGTCCGACTCTTTCCAACCCTTTAGACTGTGGTCTGCAAGGCTCCTCTGTCCGTGGGATTTTTCATGAAAGTATACTGGAGTGGGTTTCCATTTCCTACTCCAGGGGATCCTCCCAACCCAGGGATCAAATCCAAGTCTCCTGTGTTTCCTGCACTGAAGGCAGATTCTTTACCACTGGCCATGGATGCTGTCACACATCACGTGTTTCTTGTGAACACTCATAATACACATGCATATGTTACAGACAGTAGTGTTACAGTAAAGAAACCCATTTCTACACTGTAATGTAAATGTGAAGAAACATTTCCTAAATATATTTGATCACTAAATCTAGTTTGCCTCAGTAAACAGTAACATAATAAGGAGTTAATATCTCTGCAAAACACTATCAGGACTACTTTTTATACTTATATAGAAAAAAGTAAATGTCCTTAGTAATTTTTGGAGAATATTTTTTTTAAACTTGGAACAAAATACATCATGGATATTCATCAAAAGAAAGAATATATTAATAAAAAGTAATAGCCACTCTGTGCTGAGGACTGTTAATGTATAAATCTGCAAAGTAGATAAAATTACCCCATTGTACAGATGATAAGATGGAGACTCAAGAAATTTAATTAATTTACTTACTGTCATACTTTTGAACAGAATTCAGATGCAGCTCTTTGTGGCTGCAAAACCAACATTTTTCTTGTGATGTCACATGTCAACATTAGACATGTGATGTCATTATGAAATTATGACTGTTAGTTTATGGTTAACCTTCACTGTTCTAGCCAATTTCAGTAATGTTTTCTTCATTTTATTTTCCTTTTCTTCACAATAATTATTGCAAAATTTCTACATTTTGCCTGCCACCCTACTTGTAGAAGTTTATTTCACTTCCTCTTAACCAATGTTATAAAAACATTAGAAATAAGTGTCCTCAATTGTTTGCAACCTAACCTGTACGTTTAGCTTTATGTGTACCCATCTCCCCATCTTTGTTCTATTCATCTCAAGAAATAAAGAGAGGAAAAGAAAAGAAAATCTCTACATCTGTGCTACATAACACTTGACTTCTCAAATTCCTTTTTTGTACCTATGCCTATCTCATTCTCTACCCTTCCCTCCCCAGTGGATTTTTTCAACATTTTTAACATGTTCAGTTCTCTCCCTACAAGCAGTCTAGAGCAACTCTTTCTCCTCCTTTCCTACCTGCATATCTTCCAGTTTACTTTTCTCTCTCCTTAGCCAAGCTTCTTGAAAATCTTGTCTACTTATCTCCACTTCTCACTTTCCAAACCTCTTCAATTAAGCATCTCCCCCTTTTCCCTTGAAACTTTTTCAACAAGATCATCAGTGAGCTCTTAGTTGCTGAATCTTTGGGTACTTTTTGATTCTTTATTTAATCAACCATCCCTTTCCTCTTGCAAAACGCTATTTCTTTTCCATCGTTACAACTCGGTTGACTTGGTTTCTTCCTGCTTCTCTAGTGACTTTGTCTCAAACTCCCCTAGAGGTTTCTCTTCCTCTAGCTGTCTTCTAAATGCTGCTTTTTCTCAGAGAAGAAGTCCAGGCTCATATTCCTTCTCAATAGTCATACTCTTTTTGAGTCATCTCACCCACTCTTGTGGATCCAATTTCACCCTGTTATGCTTATCATTTTAGGTTTACCTGCAATATAGAAGAACTGCTGGCTCAAAGTACATCCAATTCTTACAAGAAATTTCAACTTGAATGACCTATACATATGTCTAAATTGAAATTATTGATATTCTCCTGTCTCAATATGCTTTACTACATATATTCCCTTTTGAAAGTAACTTGCACTCAGACTTTAAGGCAAATGAATGAATGAATTAACAGTAATCCTCATTTTTTCTGTCTTATTTCAGACCTAATCCATCAACAATTCCCTTTGAATTGTTTCTACCTAACACTTCTAAAATTAATCCATTTTTCTCTCATACATGATAAACATGCTACATTTTTTTTCTTGGGGGTCAATAGCACCCTTTTATCTGAACTTCTAACTTCTACTCTTGCCATACTATAGTTAATTCTGCATTCTAAAGCTAGAGATATATTTCTTTTTATCATTGTTATTCAAATAGATTTATTATTTGTTTTAAAATTTATTTTATTGAAGTGTAGTTGATTTTACAATCTTGTGTTAATTTCTACTGTACAGCAAAGTGATTCAGTTTTACATATATATTATATATGTATATATAATATATAATGGTGGAGAGGAAGAAATAATTATGTATATGATGTGAAATAATTATATAAATCAAGGCACAACATGGTAAAGATTAGGAACACTGAGGATGTTGGGAAGAACACAAAATTTTTGGAGAATAGAAGAAATCAGGTTCACATACAATGTTTGGGGCCTCAAAATGCTACCACTGTTCTCAAAATGTAAAAATGTCCTTAAAATTGTAAAGAATTTCTAACATCTAAATTTCTAGACTCATATTCAAATTTAAAAGTAAAATAAGGACTGGCTGAAATGTTCAAGGGCTAAAAAATTACACAGGAAGCCCAGATGCCCCAATAAAATAAGGCACCAAAATATAAACAAGAGAAGATTGGGATTCAGAAAATCATAGCTTCTATACTGAAGATAAAAGAACCCAGGATAATGATAAAGGGAATATCTAAGGTAAGAGCTGTTTAAAAAACCTGGAGAGAAGTTAGAGTTATGTTGGTGGGCTCCAGGAGGAAGACCTTTAAGGAGACAAAAAACAGATATATTAACTTACCTGTGTACATTCGGAACACGACTGAAGTGACTCAGCAGCAGCAGCATGTACATTCACACATACACACACACCCATATAGATGACTGATACATAGATATGCAGATAGTCTTTTCTTTAACAGAAATAAAGTTTCATTGTTCTGGTAGATATTTGAAGGCTTAAAAGAACTTCCTGAACAAATGGATTATTAAGACAGTTGTTAACCCAAAAAAGAAAATTTATACAAATAAAGGAAGTAATTTTGCTATACTTCATGGCTCAGCTCTGAAAACATTTTCACAGTCTAATAATATAAACACTAAAATGTTTATTTAATTAAAGGCGTGGTAGAACTATCTTGAAAAGTTAAGGGAAGGAAAATGTGTATGCTGCATGTTCGTACAAAGGAAAGGCAGTAGCCATATTATCATAGCTGATCAATAGACAATGTCTAAAGTTAAGACTAAAAATAGATATTGCATAATTTAGAAAATGGAAGCAAATACCCAAAGAAATATTTTGAAAATGTTGAAATTATGTCTTCAGGAAGTGAGACTCAGTGATAAAAAGGGGAAAGGATTGCTACTTTTTGCTAAAAGTCAGAGAATAGTATTCAACTTTTATAAAATATTTCCGTACAAATAACAAAACAGTCATGTGGATGGGGAGGAACACATAGGTAGACATGAATCAAAGGTCATGTTCTTGTCCTTGAACTGGATGCTAAGTTCAAAGTGTTGGTTATATTATCATGCTTTATAGAATACATAAAACTTACATATATTATTTCATATACATCAAAAACCTAAAAAGTATTTTAATACATAATCATTAATAAATTAAATATTTGATAAATCAGTACAACCACTATGAAAAACAGCATGGAGGCTCCTCAAAAAAAAAAAAAAAAAAAAAATATCCTGCCAGGCTCCTCTGTCTATGGAGCTCTCCAAGCAAGAATACTAGAATGGGTTGCCATTTCCTTCTCCAGGGGATCTTCCCAACCCAGGAATTGAACCTGGGTCTCCTGCATTGCAGGCAGATTCTTTACCATCTGAGCCACCAGGGAAACCCAGAATTACCATATGGTCCAGCAATTCCACTTCTGGGTATAAATCCAGATAAAACAAAAACATTAATTCAAAAGGATGTCTGCATCCCAATGTTCACAGCAGCATGATTTACAGCAGTCAAGATATGCAAGCAACCCAAGTACCCATCAGCAGAAAAATGGATAAAGGAGATTTATAGTGGAATATTACTCCATTATATAAAAATGAAATGCTGCCATTTACAGCAACATGGACGGACCTACTAAGAATATTATGCTTACTAAAATAGGTCAAAGACAAATACTACATGATAACACTTGAATGTGAAATCTAAAAAATAATGCAAATGAAGGTATATAACAAAACAGAAACAGACTCACAGTACATAGAAAACCATCTAGTGGTTACCAGAAGGGAGAGGGAAGCAAGGAGGGGCAAGTTAGGAGTGTGCAATTAAGAGGAACAACAAACTACGCTCTATAAAATAGGTAAGCAGCAAGAACGTTCTACAGAGTACAGGGAGTCATAGCCATCATCTTATAATAGCTTTTAATGGAATAAAATCTGTAAAAATGCTAAACCACCAAGCTGTACATCTCAAACTAGTATAAAGTTATTGTACATCAAAAATAATTCAATTAAAAAAAAACTTGAAACCAAAAAACCTCATCTGCATTCAATGTTGAAGTTTTCAGAAATGGGGAAATAGATTTCTGAACGTCTCTAAAGACTGTTGGCTGCAGTGTTTCCAATAAGTTTCTTTTCTTTGACTAAATACGAAGTAAATAAAACAGTCAAGTGTCTTTGTTACACAAATCTCTGGTGAACCATGGGTAAGTTAGCATGTGGTGTGTTTCAATAAAAGATGCATTGTCAGACATAAGACCATGGAGACCACTGGGCTGAGAGAAAGAAGTCTGACGGCAGCATTTTACTGACGTCTGTTCTATTACTACAGACACTTGCTCAGGGCACATTGGGTTTACATCTGCCTCTCATCCTGGAATTTACTGACAAAAACAAAGGGACACATTACCATAAATCTAAAAATTAATTGTCTACGCTTTCCAAAGGATCTGCCATTGAGCAGATCATGTGCTCACTCAGTGTTCCACTTCACTTTTTGTCTGCAAGCTCCATGCAGGTTGGGACCTTATGTCTTGTGCATTCCTGGATATGCCTGCCATTTGCCTCGCACATTGGGAGAATTAAATACATAGCAATTGAATGAATGATTGAACTATTGATGTTTTTTTGCTATTGATTAATCTGAGGTTTAGCCTATAAAAAATTGTATCAGTTCAGTTCAGTCACTCAGTCGTGTCCAACTCTTTCCGACCCCATGGACTGCAGCACGCCAGGCCTCCCTGTCCATCACCAACTCCCGGAGTTTACTCAAACTCATTGAGTCGGTGATGCCATCCAACCGTCTCATCCTCTGTCGTCCCCTTCTCCTCCTGCCTTCAATCTTTCCAAGCATCAGGGTCTTTTCAAATGAGTCAGCTCTTCGCATCAGGTGGCAAGAGTATTGGAGTTTCAGCTTCAGCATCAGTCCTTCCAATGGATATTCAAGACTGATCTCCTTCAGGATGGACTGGTTGGATCCCCTTGCAGTCCAAGGGACTCTCAAGAGTTTTCTCCAATACCATAGCCAAATCTTACACTTTTCTGCTTCTCTCTCAGATGACGTAATGACGAGAATGTAAAATTTAATGGCAGAAGACTTCAGGTCAATTCCTGGGTATGCCCTCCACCAACTGTGTCATTCTGAGCAACCCTGCATAGTTCTCTGAGCCTAAGTCCTCTCATCCATTCATCCATCATATCATGGTCATAAGACTTCTCTTGCTCTGGGGAGGGAATGAGTTAATAATTGGGTATTTTATAGACTGTAAAATAAGATATGAATGTCAGTTGTATCTATGACAAAAATCTTTCTGATATGTATTTTCTAAATATTGTAACCATTTTATTCACCTCAGTACATGTTAGTTTTCTAAATTGAATTAATAAGCAAGATATTTTGGTGCAATGCTAATAGTCTTCATGAGTTTCTGTGCATATAGATATAATGGATTATTACTCAGGCATAAAAAGGAACAATATTGTGCCATGTGCAGAGACATGGATGGACTTAGAGACTGTCACATAGAGTGAAGTAAGCCAGAAAGAGAAAAACATATATCATATATCAATGTATGTATGTGGAATCTAAAAATGTACAGATGAGCCTATTTGCAAAGCAGAAATAGAGACACAGGCATAGAAAACTTATGTATGAATACCGAGGGTAGAAGGGGGAGATGGGATGAATTGGGAGATTGGGATTGACATATGTACACTGCCATGTATAAAATAGAGAGCTAATGATAACCTACTGTATAGCACAGGGAATCCCACTCAGTGCCCTGTGGTGACCTAGATGGGAGGGAAGTCCAGAAGGGAGGGGCTGTGTGTACACATGGGGCTGATTTATTTTGCTGTATAGCAGAAACTACCACAGCACTGTAAAGCAACTATATTCCAACAAAAATTTTAAAACTAGATAAATAATAACTTCTTACACTGCACACACTGCACGTGCACACACACACACACACACACACACAAATTGTTAAAATAGGAATTGCCACAAATATTCATGTCTACCTCCTGGAGTCATAAGACCTCAAATATGTGATTCAACTATATTTTGCCCAAGGTACCATTTTCCCGCCATTTTTCTGACAAACACAGAGTTGATCAGTTCTATTATATGGTTAAGTCACTAAGATATAGGGAAACAAGAAATCATTTTTTATTTTCTTTTTTAAATCACCTGTGTTTCAGATAAGTGCATGCTCTATGAAGTTACAGATAAAAGTTCACTTTATTTAACTACTGAAGAACAAAGAAACCCCATCACCATTAAATTAAAATTATTTCATTATTAGATCTCTGTGTGCACAGATGATCTTTCTTTTAGATCAGTTAACATCTTTGCAATGCAACAAAGATCAGACCTCTATATGAATTATTTAGAAGAGAATCTGATGCAGTGAAGCAAGACAAGGTTTTGTAGCAATGCACCCTGAATTCAAATTCTGACTCAGTCATTAATTTCCATGAGCCTCAGTTTCCTTACATGCAAAGAAAAAAAAAAAAGCAAACAGATACTTGAAAGGATGACAGAAATTTTACAGAAGGTGCCTGATTGGCAATCAATTAATGTTGGTAATCAGTGTTAGTAATCATCATATTAGAGTCAGATTTTGGGCTTTTGAACCCCTCATGCTCAGATATCATTCTCCAACAATGCTTGTATTTACATACCAAGTTGGATGTGTGGAAAGCAGTGGATACTGGCTGATTCCCAAGAAGAAGAGATGTGGCTCGGATGTGCAGGTGTGGAGGCAGCGACATCCCCAGAAGGCGGGAGTGGCTGGGCTGCATCTATGTGGCTGTCACACACGCTCAGAGACCCACAGATGCCAGAACTGCGTGAAGTGCTTTACATGTGGAACAAGAAGAGAAACAAAGGCAGGCAGCAAACCAAGAGCGTCTGCTTGCTATCCCCAAACCACAGCTACGTTCAAAGCAGGGGGAAGCCTGTCAGATAGAAAGAGCTTTGTTCTCCTGAAAACTTGATGGCTTTGGACATGCATGTTTGGTATTAAAACCTAAGAAAAGCAGCCAATACCCTGCTTTTAAGCACTGCAAGATGAAGGGGGTGAGTGGGAACAAAAAAGAGAGAGAAAGAGAGAAGCAGGGAAACTCATGCAGGTCTGCGTACAGCCAACCAGGGAAGCCCCCAAATATTTCAGTAAAGTCTACTGAACTTATGCATGCTAATGTGAGTGACTGTGTTATTACAGTTACATAAACTGGAGGAAAAACTGATGCCTAAATCAATGCAGTAAGGGGAAGAGGTAGGTAGACCATCATATCAAGAGAAACTAAGTATCTCCCAGGGACTCCTATAAACCTTGGGCAGGACTTGAACTTGCACAGGCTATTTGGGAGTTGGAAGTAATTTGATCAAATCCAAGTGTACATGTGTGTACTTTTGTTGGGGGACTCTTAGTTCACCCAGAGATTATACACAGATCATAGTATCCTTATCTCTACACTACAAACAAGGCTGGAAGATGCTTAAATGACTTGTCCAAAGTCACTTAGCTAAGTATATAGGGAAGGGGGTGTTGGTATTTGAACCTGTGCCCACCTGTCCCCTAAATGGAACCCTCAGTTACCATGTCATGTAGTTTTTGTAAGATGATTCTCTCAATCATCTAGCAGGGGTTAGCTAGATGGGGGTTGCATCATAAATCACATCAGAGCTCTTGAATAAAACAAGCAAGCAAGCCCTGACTGTGCATATTCTGATTCATTAAGTTTAGGCAATATCAGGGGAATCTGTATTTTTTTTTTTCAATTTTATCAGACATTTCTAATAGGAATTCAGACTCGGGACCCAAAGATAGTCTCTTCTCTTAATATAAATGTGGGAAGCTCAGGGTCTCTGTTGGGAAGGGTCTTATGCAAAGACAAACACCAAGAACTCAACTTATTCCGAAGTCAAGGATAGAGCCTATATTTCTGGTCTCAACACTCAGTGGGAAATACTCATGAACACAAACTAAGAATCCACACAACACAGAGCCTAGAGGAATCAAGTGATCAAAAAAGTAGTTTAATGAGACACCTCTTTTTTAAAGAAACTACTAGAAAGTATAAGAATGCTTCGGTAATTTTCTAGTTACCAGTTTTGTAACATAAGAGTAGTAGCCTTATTCTGTCAAAAAAGAACACGAGGCTACAGAAGGAAATGATTTGACAAAGACTACAAGAGCAGCCCAGATAATCATGGCCCAGATAATCACAATACTGTGATCACTCACCTAGAGCCAGACACCCTGGAATGCAAAGTCAAGTGGGCCTTAGGAAGTGTCATTACGAACAAAGCTAATGGAGGTGATAGAATTCCAGCTGAGATAGTTAAAATCCTAAAAGATGATGCTGTGAAAGTGTTGCACTCAATATCTCAGCAAATGTGGAAAACTCAGCAGGGGTCACAGGACTGGAAAAGGTCAGTTTTTATTCCAATCCCAAAGAAAGGCAATGGCAAAGAATGCTCAAACTAGTACACAATTGTACTCATCTCACACACTAGCAAAATGATGCTCAAAATTATCCAAGCCAGGCTTCAACAGTATGTGAACCATGAACTTTCAGATGTTCAAGCTGGTTTTAGAAAAAGCTGAGGAACCAGAGATCAAATTGCCAACATTTGTTGGATCATCGAAAAAGCAAGAGTTCCAAAAAAATATCTGCTTCTGCTTTATTGACTATGCCAAAGTCTTTGACTGTATGGATCACAACAAACTATGGAAAATTCTTAAAGAGATTGGAATACCAGATGACCTGACCTGCCTCCTGAGAAAGTGTATGCAGGCCAAGAAGCAACAGCTAGAACTGGACATGGAACATCAGACTGGTTCCAAATCAGGAAAGGAGTATGTCAAGGCTGTATATTGTTACCGTACTTATTTAACTTATATGCAGAATACATCACGAGAAATGCTAGGCTGGATGAAGCACAAGCTGGAATCCAGATTGCTGGGAGAAATATCAATAGCCTCAGATATGCAGATGACACCAACCTTATGGCAGAAAGTGAAGAAGAACTAGAGAGCATCTTGATGAAAGTTAAAGAGGAGAGTGAAAAAGTTAGCTTAACACTCAACATTCAGAAAACTAAGACCATGGCATCTGGTCCCATCACTTCATGGCAAATAGATGGGGAATCAATGAAACAGTGGCTGACTTTATTTTTTGGGGCTCCAAAATCACTGCAGATGGTAACTGCAGCCATGAAATTAAAAGACACTTACTCCTTGGAAGAAAACTTTTGACCAACATAGACAGTATATTAAAAAACAGAGACATTACTTTGTCAACAAAGGTACATCTAGTCAAAGCTATGGTTTTTCTAGTAGTCACGTATGGATGTGAGAGTTGGACTATAAAGCAAGCTGAGCACCGAAGAATTGATGCTTTTGAACTGGGGTGTTGGAGAAGTCTCTTGAGAGTCCCTTGGACAGCAAGGAGATCCAACGAGTCCATCCTAAAGCAAATCAGTCCTGAATATGCATTGGAAGGACTCATGTTGAGGCTGAAACTCCAATACTTTGGCCTCCTGATGCAAAGAACTGACTCATTTGAAAAGACCCAGATGCTGGGAAAGATTGAAGGCGGGAGAAGGGGACGACAGAGGATGAGATGGTTGGATGGCATCACCGACTCAATGGACATGGGTTTGAGTAAACTCGGAGTTGGTGATGGACAGGGAGGCCTGGTGTGCTGCAGTCCATGGGGTCGCAAAGAGTCCGACATGACTGAGTGACTGAACTGAACTGAACAAGAGCAAACCAGGATTCTAATTCAGCTCTCTCAGCATGAAAAGAGAGACTACACACTTGATAAACAATACTCTCAATTTCAAAGTGCATGTGTATTACATGAGCTGCTCTTGAGGTTGTAAAAACAGGGTCATTTTGTGCGTAATCAGAAGGATTCCTCTGGCTCCCACTCTCACCCACAGTTTTGCAATCCCCAGTCCCTTGTAGAGTCTTGTTCAGGCATTCCTGAGGGTGGTCGAGAAGAGAACACTACTCTCTCCTTACCAGCCTTATCTGTCCTCAGGATGAAGCTAGCCTGGAAAACTATAAACCATAGTGACAATGAAAGGCAGTTCAAATGAGACAGCATGCAAGTCAAAAGAAAATCAGACCCCTGGATAAGCAAGGAGCTGAAAGTCAGAGAGGACACTGTTAGAGAAATGGGAGGAGAAACTCATTCATGACAAGCTTTACAGTCAAGTGTCCTTTATATGCTGGAGACCACACCACAGCTGTACCAATGTCTGCATAGCTGTAACTTCCCAACTGCTATGCTATTACAGCAGTGATATAATGAGAATAACAACAGAATGACTCTTCCTTCTACCCTCTTCCTTTCCTTCTTCTCTTCCGTCTTCTTCACAGAAGCAAATGCATGCCCTGCAGTTGAGGAAGAAGAGTTTCGGAGAGATGGGGTCATGGCATCATCCGCAGAGCACTGATGCTCAGAGATGCTCGTGTGAGTGTGTGTGCACGTGCAGTGGGGGGAGTGCAGGAGGGCCAAGGGAGCAGATGTGGGCAGGTGAAGATGAAACCAGGATGGTGGGGAGATTGCTTACATGAAGCAAATGACTGAGCAAACGAGTAGATATTTTGAGAATAATGACATCCAGTTTTCTCAATGTTGAAAAAATGATTTAGAAACATAAATAGGGTGAAATCTAGAAAGAAGCCTGAGGTATTAGAATTAGATGTTGTTCTAGTTACATGCCAAACCTTCCTGAAATTGAGTTGCATATGGCAATCGCGTTTTCTATTCGCAGGTCCTGTGGGTCAGGAATCCCGGCAAACACAAGAGGGCACAGAACGGCCTGGCTCCCTGGTGTCTGGGGCCTCCGCAGGGGGTGGCCTGGGCACAGTGTGCTGCAGTCATCTGGGGTCTCCAGGGTGGCTGAGCTTCTCCCATGCTAGCCCAGGACTTCTGTGCAAGCATTCTGGTGAACAAGGCAGAACCTGCATGGTTTTTTCTGCACTGGCCTCAGAAATCACATAGCATCATTTCTGCCATAACCATGGAATTATATACGAGTCAGAGGTTAACCCAGACTCAAATGAAGGGGACATGCATTTTCTCTTTGGTGGAAAGAGCGACAAGAAATTTGTGGGTATTCAGAAACACCTAGAGGATCGCCATGAACTCATGTAGGTATGCATATGCATATTTAAGCATATATGTAGGCACGTGTATGGGCTTCCCTGGTGGCTCAGTGCTAAAGAACCCACCTGCAACACAGGGGACACAGCTTTCCCCAGGTCGGAAGGACCCCCTGGAAGAGGAAATGGTAACCCACTCCAGTATTCTTGCCTGGAGAATCCCATCTCTATCTTGCCATGGATAGAGCAGCCTGGCAGGCTACTGTCCATAGGGTTGTAAAGAGTCAGACATGACTGAAATGACAGCATGTACACATGTGTATACTTAGTGTATAGATACACACACATTCATGCATGTGTATATATGTATTCATACATATAATGACATGCATATGTATTTCCCTACCTCTGTCAGTCAAGAGTTCATTGAGCAATGCCAGAAAAATAATGATGAACACACGGAATACCCAGATGATCTTGGCTTCTAAATATCTTACTTCACAAGAAGGAATGATGATGCTTCCAGAACTAAGAAAGGAAAAGCGATGATTGTAGGTTATCTTGTTTTGCCATAAAGCAAGGAAAGGTTGAAAGAATACAAGGCATGTCAAATAGATACAGGAATCAGCTAGTAGTTGCTCCCAACGACCAAAGATGGGACAATTTAAGCATCAAAATAGATAGTGATAGTGACATGTAACAAATCAGGAAAGTAACTGGTATTCATGAGCCCATACTTGATATAAACAAAAATATAAATAAACAGGGTGAGGGGATATTTATTCCTTGAGAAAAACTGAAAGTGAAAGTTGCTCAGTCATGTCCAACTCTTTGCGATCCTATGGAATTCTCCAGGCCAGAATACTGGAGTGGGTAGCCTTTTCCTTCTCCAGGGGATCTTCCCAACCCAGGGACTGAGCCCAGGTCTGCTCACATTGCCAGCAGATTCTTCACCAGCTGAGCCACAAGGGAATTCCTTGAGAAAGATGCCAACTGATACATGTAGAAGGAATAATGGAAATAGAAAAATCACTGCTTGGCTATCATCACATTCTGGATTGATTTAGGCAGAAGTTATTTGTCTCAGATGGTACAGAGTCTCCCTGCAATGTAGGAGACCCAAGTTTGATCCCTGAGTCAGGAAGATGCATCCCCTGGAGAAGGGCATTACCCACTCCAGTATTCTTGCCTGGAGAGCTCCGTGGACAGAGGAGTCTGGCTGGCTACAGCCCATGGGATCGCAAAGAGTTGGTCACAAGTGACTAACACTTTCACTTTCTATCGATGGATGCTAAGGCAGCGGGTGGGGTTCCGGAAAACAAGATGCCAGAGTAATCTCTGAATACCTACCCCTGGAAGACTCATCAGAAACAGAGGGAAAATGGTGACCTCACTGTAGGGCAGTCTGGCAGTTAGCACTGTGCCCAGGTGATCCTCATTATGACCACTGGTGGGACCAGTCAATATCATGTGTCTCCTGACATGAGTCACTGAGAAGAAAAGAATGCAAGGTCTCTGCTGCTTCTGTCTAGAAAGCATGGCCCATGTTAGGTTGTAAGGAAATAACGGACTCTGGTTGAGGTTTGTCCTACAAATTGAACAGATTGTGCTCTTAAAAACTGTTAGAGAAAGGACAGAGAAAGTCCAAACCACTGTTCCAGGCTGAAGGAGAGTGATGAGAGCTGTTAACTAAAACAATGAATTTCTGAAGAAGCTCCTTGGCCAGGAGAACAAATTGGACACTGTTGAGACTGTGGCGAAATCTGCATGGGGTATGGATAATAGATTGGATGGTAGGGCCATGTCAAGATTGATTTTCCGATTTGGAGAGTTGTGTGGCAACGCAAGAGTCTGTCTTTGCCTGGGTGGTATACATACTGGAGGGGAGAAGGCGATGGCGCCCACTCCAGTGCTCTTGCCTGGAAAATCCCATGGGTGGAGGAGCCTGGTAGGCTGCAGTCCATGTGGTCGCGAAGAGTTGGACCTGACTGAGCGACTTCACTTTCACTTTTCATTTTCATGCATTGGAGAAGGAAATGGCAACCCACTCCAGTGTTCTTGCCTGGAGAATCCCAGGGACGGGGGAGCCTGGTGGGCTGCTGTCTATGGGGTTGCACAGAGTCAGACATGATTGAAGCGACTTAGCAGCAGCAGCAGCATACATACTGGAGAATTAAGGAGTCACGGGAGGGGGTTATACCTGCTATTGCTCTCAGATGGTTCAGAAAAACTAATGACAATGGGTATGAGGAAAGAAGAGAGAGCAAAGGAGGAGAATCCATGGGTTGAATGACGTTCCCCTTTCTAAATTCACATGTTGAAGTCCTGTGCCCCAGAACCTCATAATGTGACCTTATTTTAAGATAAGGTCTTTAAAGAGATAATGAAATTAAAGGGAGGTCATTAGGGTGGGCCTTACATCAATATGACTGATGTCTTTACAAGAAGAGGAAATCTGGACACAGACAGACACACAGAAGGAAGAAGTGTAAAGAGACAAAAGGAGACCACCGTCTGTAAGCCAAGGAGAGAGAGACTTGGAACAGATCCTTCTTTCACAAGCCCTCAGAAGGAATTTACCCTGGATACACTTTGGTTTCAGATTTTAGACTTGATCTTTGACTCTCCAGAGCTGAGACAGTAAACTTCTATTGTTTAAGCCATCCAGTCTGTGGTACTTCGTTTTAGTACCCCTAGCAAATCAACACTATGTGAAAAGGATACAGATCTTCTTCATAATGTTGTTTGCAACTTTCCTGTTTAAGTTCGAAATTACTGTACACTATTATTGAAATAGTGAGAAGGTATCATTTTACATGTGATCACCTAGCACTATTTTCACATGTGCTCTTTCCTTTGATCTTCAGTACACCTCAAGTGGGGTAGCGATTATTAATTGATCATTAATTATTCATTGATCCCTTTCATGGTGCAGTAGGCTCTGAGTAAGTTGCAAAGGGATTTTTATAGTTAACAACTAATGGAGAAAAATGAAGCTTAATGAAGTATCCTCTGAGCTTCTAATGTTGACAGTAGGAGAAGCTACTAGTTAATACATGTTAAACTTTTAATGAAGTAATCAGAAGAAGAAGGGCAATAAGAAAGTTTCCTTTACAGATTTACAGATTGCCCTAAACTCCGTTTTTTTAAAGAAAAGACTTGGAGGAAGGATAGAAGAGAAGAGGAGAGAGAGAAGCAGAAAACAGGGAAAGGGTGAAGGGGAGAGAGGAGTAGTGATTATCACCGGCTGTTTTTGGCCCTCACCTGGAAGCTGATGAGCAGGCAGATGGGAGACAAAGAGCAGCATCCTCTCCTCGCAGGTAGAGATGGTCCCTTTCTAGTCTCTCCTGGTTCATAAAATCTCCACAGTGTCCCCTGCCAAGTGGTATTGTTATAAAATGCTATTTTTTTTTCTCTACTATAACCGGAGGCATTCTAGCCTCTTCAGGTCCTTGGTTATAGAATCTTGGGTAAAGACAGAACCATGATCCTGTAAAAACACACTCATGGGCTTCCTGGGAAGTCCAGTGGCTAAGACTCAGTGCTCTCAATGCAAAGGGCTTAGGTCAGATCCCTGGTCAGGGAAGTAGATCCCACAGGCTGCAACGAAGACCCAGCACATACAAATAAATAAAAATAGACATTTAGAAAGTACGTAGTCATATGAAGTCATTCCTCTGCTCAAACCCCACTGGTGACTCTCAGTAAAATCCAGTGTCCGTCCCAAAATGAGCATCGCCCTACCTAATCTGTCCATTTGTCACCTCCCACACTGCATCCCCTCAGTCCAGCCTCCAGAAACTCCTCAAGGTACCTCAAACTCACCAAGGTGGCTCCAGTACTGGTGCTGTGTAGAGTAGGTCCCCCTTCTCTGCAGTTTCACGTTCCTTGGTTTCAGTTACCATGCTTTGAAAACATTAAATGGAAAATTCCAGAAATAAACCATTGCTAATTTTTAATTTCATGGATGTTCTGAGTGGCGTGATGAAATCTCGCGAGGTTCTACCAGTGACATGACTCCTCCCTTTCCTCAGCAACCCCCATGCCTTAGTTACTTAGTAGCCCTCTCAGTTATCAGATGGACTCCCATGGTATCACCGTGCTTGTGTTCAAGGAACCTTTCTTTTGCTCGGTAGTGTCCCAAAGTGCAAGAGGAGTGATGCTGGCAATTCAGATTTGCCAAAGAGGAGCCACAGAGTGCTTCCATTAGGTGAAAAGATGAAAGTTCTTGACTTAATAAGGAAAGAAAAACGTCATATGCTGAGGTTGCTAAGCTCTACCATTAGGGCAGACCTTCTATTTGTGAAATGGTGAAGAAGAGAAAAGAAACCACCTGAAGCAGCTGATTCTCCTGCCATTATCATCAGAAGGTCAATAGCAGCCCATATCATTCATCTCAGCTCATCACTGAGGCTTTTTATCTCCTCTCATCATCACCAGAAGGGTGAGTGCTGTGTTTTGAAAGAGAGACCACATTCACATAGCTTTTATCACAGTGTACTGCTACAGGTGTCTATTTTATTACTAGTTATTGTTGTTGATCTGTTACTGTGCTTAATTTATAAATTAAACTTTACCATAGGTATGTATGTATAGAAGGAAACGATATATTTAGGGTTTGTTGCTATCTGAGATTTCAGGCACCCGCTGGAGGTCTTGGACCATATCCCCCTGTGAATTAGAGCCGGGGGGCTACTCTACTCACTGTTGCCTCTGTCTCCAGTGTGCTGTCTTGAAATGCCCAGAAACCTGGTCCCCTTACTTCCTCTGATCTTTACTAGAAAGTCACCTGCATGGCCAACTCTTTAAAATTTAAAAGCTACCCAAAATGCCCCATTCACCTTTCCCTACTTGGTTACTGTCCTTAGAGCTTGTCACTGTGTAACATTCCGTGGTTTTTACTATTTGGCTTTCGTTTATACATTGCTTATCTTTTTCACTGGAACATCTCTTCCACAGGGACAGAGAGTTTTGTTTTATTTACTGTTGTATCCTTAGCACATAGAGTGGTATTTGGCTCAACAAATACTTTTTGAGTGAATAACTGGGGTTACTTGACCACCCTGTGTCCCAGTTACACTATCAAAACCAGTATAATAAGTGTTATATGCTGCTGAGGATGTGGAGAAACCACTCACTCATATACCGCTGGTGAAAGTCTGAAATGACACAGCCACTCTGGAAAACCATTTGGCAGTGTCTTATTAAAGTAAATACGCAGTTATCATATGACCCAGCAACTGTACCTTTGGGCATTTATCCTTGAGAATGAAGAGTTCTGTTCCCATTGAAAAAAAAGTACATAGTTATTCTTAACAGCTGTGGTACATCCATACTATGGAATATGACTCAGCAATGAAAACAAATATAATTGTTGATACAACTTTGGTAAATCTTGAAGTAAAAATCAAACAAGCAAAAGAAAACACACACACACACACACACACAGCAAAAAACAAATCCCAACAGGCTATATACTGTATGATTCCATGTATACAATATTCTCAAATGGTAAATGTAAAGAGATGAAGGGATTTCCAGGGATTAGGGATGAAGATGGTGTTGGAGGAAGAGAGGTAAATGTGTTTATTACAAGATAATATAATGGGAAAAAATAGCTATAGAAGGAACACGTGGTGATCAAATTGCTGTTTGACTGTGGTGGTATATATGCAAACCTACACTTGTGATAAAATTATACACATCTAAATACACACACGCTGTTACCTTTTGAGTTGGCTCCCATCAAATGTCCTCCTGCAGGTGTTGCTTGCGCCAGTAGAGTGAGATGGAGTTTGGTTCAAAAACAAAGTTCTTTGATTGAACTCAGGTGCCAGCTCCTGCAATAGAGTCCATGCTCTCGGTGATAGGGTGCAGGTGGAGCTGCTTTATAGTGATCAGCTTTATTAGGATCAGCCTGTAGGAGTCTCCTAAGCGGGGAGGGACGGAGTTCCGCCCCTTGCGCTCATTAACTCTGGTCCAAGCACAGGGCAGAGGCCACTGCATGCAGCATCCTATGAGCAAATGAAACTAGACGAAGCACAGAGGAAAAGGAAAAAAAAAGTTAGATTTAATTTTATTACCTGGAATCTATTTTTATTTTGCCGGGAATTGTGAATGGGCTTTGCTGGTAACAAAATGTATCACTGTCAATTTCTCGATTGTGATATTGCAAGATACTACCATTGTGGGAGACTAGGTAAACAGAACACGGGAATCAGTCTGCATTATTTCTTACCAGTGTCTGTGAGTCTACAGTTTTCTCAAAAGAAGAAAGAGTGTTTGAAACACTGCAATATTTTTAATTCTGGAAATGTGCATTGAGAGCTCAGTATGTATGTGCATCACCTCTGCAGGGTAGTTGTAGACATTAAATGGATACATACACATACATGTGTCTATGTGTGTAAATAATGCGTTGAAAGTCTGCTCAGGGCCTTTCTTGGTGGTCCAGTGGCTAAGACTCCATGCTCCCAAAACAGAGGACCCAGGTTCGATTCCTGGTCAGGGAGCTAGATTCTGCATGCTGCGACTACAACCTGGCACAGCCAAATAAACAAAAATAAATATTTTTTAAAAATTCTGCTCAGCATATAATAAACCCTCGGTACATTTCAGCTGCTGTTGTTCCAATCCTTGAAGGCAGAGCTTGGGTTCAATTAATCTGATTCCCAGGACTTGTATTATTGTTGATGCAAATTTCTAGCACCTGTCAAGGTAAACTGACTAACTGGCTTATCTAATCCCTTGTACCAGGGTCAGTAAGACCTCTCTGTGGAGTCCAGCATAATCAAGAGCCCTAACCAGAAAGACGATAGGACTACCTAGACTCCACCTCCCAGCACTGCTAATTTATTATAAGCCCATCTCCTTCAGTAAGTCTTTGTTTCGTCATTTGTGAGAGGAGGAATTGGAATGACATTATTTCTAACTCTTAAATGTACATCATTCCATGTTTTATAATACACAGAGAATTATTCTTTTTATTTAAACATTTTGTATCAGAGTATAGCTGGTGATAGTCAGGTAAACAGCAAAGAGACTCAGCCATACATATATCCATTCTCCTCCAAACTCCCTCCCATCCAAGCTTCCACATAACATTGAGCAGAGTTCCCTGTGCTATTCAGTAGGTCCTTGAAACTTGAGCTTTGGGCCAGGAGTCCAAAGGGAGTTATATACTGACTCCAAAATTCCAGTCTCCAGTTGCACTTCAGTGAAGTAGACTCTTCTCTTTCTGGCCCCCATTAAAGCACAGTTATTAGCAGCTGTTTTTCAGAAACTTTATAGGTCTTTGAAGTATGTGGTAGTCAGAATATCTGCAGATGATAGCAAGCCAAGATTTTTGAAACCTATAGGGGATAAGAAATTGTAGAAACTTAAGCCGTAATTATGGTATTAATCACTGGCATTGCATCATTATCCTCCAAAGCCGAGGGGAATTATACTTGCTACATTTAAAAACAATAAAGGCATGTTGGGATTTAGGAAAGTACAAAAAAGGCTTCAGAAAAAATACCAGTTTGTTTATTTTATCTAATATTTGCAATACAACCTGATGCATTTCTGTAGTGTTTTGGGGGGGACTCCTGTGTAATTTTTCATGCTAAAAGTTAGCCAATAGCTGACAGATGTTTTACTCAGGTTTTAACATTGCAATGAGCATTGTATGGATCATTCTTGCCTGTTCTGTTACCCAGAGTATCTGGAATGTCTAACCCCTTCAGAGTTGGAACTGCTTATATTTTAGTCTCAATTTGGGATTCCTTGAATATTAAATTAAGTGCTTATTAAACACCTTGTGTGAACTTACCCTTGCAGAAACACTATGAACTAATTACAATGAAATATGCACGTTTCTCTATTAATAGTAAATACAATTTGTTGAGGAACTACTAAAGGCTCACATTATATGCATATTAACTCATCTAATTCTCATAACTCTATCAAAAGCACATTAGTAACTCCAGTTTACAAAGAAAGCATACCAGGTCAGAGACTTTATGTTAATAAAATCTTAAGTATTTTTTCCAATGTGATAGGCTGTTGCAATCAAATTTTTTAATTCAAGTCAAAATAAATGTATGGATGCTGGCACTGAAATTACAATGACAAGAAATAGAAATCAACTATGGTTAGAGTAATTGAAGAAAATAGAAAAAGTATTTTCAAAGTGCTGAAAAAATTTGGTTAAGTTGTATTTCCAGCAAAACCATCCTTTAAGAATCTGGCTGAAATAGAGACATTTTTATATAAACAATGAATAGATTATGAATAAATTCTCATAAAATAAACTTGGAAAGGATGTACATGTGGGAAAAAAATAAATCCAGTAATAAGGTTCATAATGTAAAGGAACAGCAAATGTTTGAGCTTGTCCAAACAAACACTGAGTATCTGAAAAACAATAGTGTTTAATTTGAGTTTAAAAAGCAAAAACCATCCATGATGCAACTTAAATACCAGCAACAATAACACATACTGGGGAGGAGTGGGAAGAGTAAAAGTATTCTGAAGTCCATTGTACTGTTCATCATTGGAATGAAAATAGGTGTTAACTGAGGACTTAGTGTTAATTGTTTGTAATTATTAGCATAACCACTAAAATGCTAGAAAGAGGAGATTGATTAGAGCACATGTTTAAGTCTACAAAATAAAGAAAAACCATGCCAAAAAAAAAAAAAAAAAAAAATCTACCAAAACAGGAGAAAAGGATTCTCAGGCCAGGGTAAGACAAAAGTATGCTTCGTTATCAATGGAAACCTACTGAGAAGAACTTGATCCATTCAAGAGCCAGTCATTGAAGATAGCATACTGACAGACAGACCTCCCTTTGCAGGAATTCTGTACAGTGGAGCCTCCAAGCCCTCTTCACTGAGGACCAGTTCTTAAGAATATAAACATTGTAAATCTTCGAGTTAAAACTTGCCAGAGATATCCACCTACGTTAGTCGTTCTCAAATGCAGGACTCAAGATTATACTTCCAAGCATACTGACTCAGTAGGTGTGTTTTTATTAGAAATACCAAGAGATACTATAAAAATGTGGAAGACTTGAAGGCCACATGTGATAGTCACTATCTGACATGAGAATACCAAAATCCCCTTGGCAGTAAGATTTATCAATACAAACTGAGAATGAGATGCTTGGTTTATATCTCAATCTCTGGCAGAATTTGAGAAGAGGAAAAAAAAAAAGTATACATTCATTTGAATAAGACATTACTCTTCACAATGGAAAAAAATAAAAAGATTTCTTAAGCTTTAAACAACAGATCTTGGTATATTTCCTAACTAACGTCTGTGAGTCTCATACTTCATGGGAGGCAGCCCATGTGGTCTCACCTGGTAAGACCAGCTAGCTCAGAGTTCCTGCTATTTTTCTCATTTCAGAAGAACTAGATAGGAAAAGAGGTTTTGCTAATAAGCCCAGGCCAACTTGCTGAAGATCCCTCAAATCCCTATCTCAGAAGATAAAGAAAAGTCAAACCTCAGACAGAACTAAACTCTTCTTGAGGTCAGAGTACAGTTCAGAATTTATGACTGTGATTCAGGCAGGTAAATCAAACCCTTCTGAGCACTAATTCCTACAAAATGAACTTTTTTTCTAGTGGAAACATTGACTTAAATATGTTCTTGTACATATTCCTTTGATCAATCACATATTCATTTTCATATCCACTTCTTCTCCTTAGTCATATTTATTCATTCACATATTCCTTTATCAACTTTCTTACAATTTATCAACTTAGTCATTAACTCATTCAAGACTCTCTCAATCTCTTGATCATTTACATATTCACTTAATTGTTTTTTTTTTTAATTGGAGTGTAATTGACTTGCAAGGTTGTGTTACTTTCTGCTGTACGACAATGTGAATCAATTATATGTATATGTATATCCTCTCCCTCTTGAGCCTGCCTCTCACCACCTGCCCATCCCACCCCTCTAGGTCGTCACAGAGCACTGAGCTAAGCAGCAGCTTCCCACTGGCTATTTTTCTGCATGGCAGTGCCGTAGAGCTGTCCATGCTACTCTCCCAGTTGATCCCACCCTCTCCTTCCCTTGCTGTGTCCTCAAGTCCATTCTCAACGTCTGTGTCTCTAGCCCTGCCGTGCCAATAGGTTCATCAAGACCATTTTTCTAAGTTCTATCAGTTCAGTCGCTCAGTATATGTGTTCGTATATGGCATTGTTTTTCTTTTTCTGACTTCACCCTGTATGACAGACTCTAGGTCCATCCATATTACTATAAATAATCCAGTTTAGTTTTCTCAGTCTTTGAATCTCTAAGTCATGCGTTTTTGTTCACTCATCCTTTAATTCATTTATTCATTCATTTAACACACACACACACATAATATCTTCATACAAGTCTCCTCTCTGCTAGAGGCATAGGCCAAAATTGGCGGTGCACCCAGGACTCCCTCTCAAGCTTTGAATTAGTCCCTTTGACTTTCTCTTTTCAAGATCCCCATCTATGAGGACTTTGGACAGTCCATTCTGCAGCTATAGGTCCTTCGTTCATACACAGGGATAACATTTTTATCTGCTTCTAGGTGCCAATCAGGCCAGACTTGTATCAAAATCCTGTTTCTTTACATCAGGCCTCAGTCATCCCAGAAGTTTCAACCTAGCTTTAAGGCCCTAGAAAAGGAAAACCTCAGGCCTTTCATTCCTATGTAGGGAAAACCCTACGTAGTAATTCACAGTAGTTCACTGCTGTGAATTACCACCCTGTGAGTCCCTACTACTCATATAAATCAGTTCACTCCTGACATTGCTCATCACTAAATGAGTGGAAACTTTTCCCACACCAAGCAATTCTCTGTAACACCAGCTGGGTGTCCTAAAACTTAATTCAGTTCTGACATTATTTACCTGGTGATAGCTTCAGATTCCACAAGTTAGGGGCTCAGTCCCACAAGACTGCCTCCCCCAACAGGCACTCACTACAGACGCCAGCTGCAAGCCCAGTTTACCACCTGTGCTTCTGACACATGAGCTGTAGGTGGGAGTTTCCATTAGATTAAATTTACTAGAGCAGCTCACAGAACTCCAAGAGACACATATGTTTTCCAGTTTATTAAAGGAGATGATAAAGGTTACAGAGGAAAAGCTAGATGAAGACATACACAATGTGAGGGCCAGGAGGGCCCCCCATGCAGGAGCTTCAGTCGCCGTGAAGGTGTATGCATTGTCCAACTCCCAAGCTCTCTGAACCTTGTCTTTTGGTTTTTGATGAATGTTGGATTACAGAGGCATGATTGATTAGCTCCTTGGCCATTGGTGATTGATTCAACCTCCAGTCTCTTCCTTCTCCTTAGAGACTGAGGGGTAGAAGGTACTAAAGCTTCAACCCTCTAACTTGGGTTGGTTCTCCTGGCAACCAGGACCCTTCCTCAGGTTACCTGAGGTATTTTGGAAAGTCATTAACATAACAAAATAAACCTTGATGGCTCTTAACACAGGAAAGTCTAAGGGTTTTAGGATTCTGGACCAATAAAAGGTATAAGACCAGATATATCTATTTCTTATAAATCACAATATCACAGGTTCACAAGGTTCTTGCTCCTGCCTCAAATGAGTGGTATCGATCATGACCTCGGTGGAGGCTGTGTAGTCCTGAGTTCTGGTAATTGATCTATGTCAAAAGAAGAATGTTTACCCTAACTCACTCTTCTCTGATTATAATTATATTATAGTCCAACACAAATGACCATTGACTTGGTTAAAGTCAAGAACTATATTTTCAAAACACAAAATATTTTATTTTCTTAATAACACATACAACTGGTGATTGTTTAATATTTGTTTTTATTGCTAAGGAGTGTCCGGAGGGGTAAATTTCTTCTCTGCCCTTCTTGGTTCTTTGGCTGGATTAATTAAATTGACACAAGACAGATTAACAGAAAAAAGCTAGTTCAATTTGTATGTATGGAGGTGACATAGAAATAGGACCTACAAAGTGACCAAAGCAGACTATTCATATAAATGATCTTAACAATTATTTGTTAAGATTTAACAAAACATAGGAGTTTGTGCTTTGGGTTGCAAACTAATGAGGGAGTAACAAAGTTTGTTATACAGGTTTCTTAGCCTTGAATTCCCTATCTCTGGTGATAAGGATGTTAGTGTAGGGAGGGTACCTTCAACATGGAAGATTTATTTCCTGCTTTCAGGGGAAAGAAGAGGGCCGGAGTATTGTTGCTGCGCTGCTGTTTTATTAATAAAACATGTTGCCCCACACCAGCTGTGACTTCAGTGCAAAATAATATGCCAGTGTGGTATATCTTGGGGTAGGCTGTCCTGACCCCTAGCAAGAGTGAGTTCTATGATGATCACAACTTTGATGGTGCTGTTCATTGATGTATCCCTAGCCACTGGCCTAGCTTTTGGCAAAATGTATATTTTTAACAGAAATAAGAGCAGCATGCATTGTGACTGAGTAGATGCAAAGGGTCTAGAGAGAGAGGATGTGGAATAAATTGGGCATTTGAGGGGTGGGAGTGATGAGGAAGATGGCACACAGGACAGAACTTCCAACTGTGCTTTGAACATAAGTAGGGGCTTCCCTGGTAACCCAGACGGTAAGCTGCAGTGCGGGAGACCCAGGTTCAATCCCTGGGTTGGAAAGATCCCCTGAAGAAGGGGATGGCTACCCACTGCAGTATTCTTGTCTGGAGAATTCCATGGAGCCTGGTGAGATATAGTCCACGGGGTCGCAAAGAGTCGGACACCACGAAGCGACTCTCACTTTCCACTTGTTTTTTCCCCAGGAGTTTGGCAGGCCCTTGTGTGTGGGAGGTGGTGGTGGTGGTGGCGGCTTTTGGCAAAGGAAACTGCATTTTCAATGATGTGGAAGTGAAACAGAAGAGAAGATCACTGTGGTTGAATCATAGTGTACAGGGCAATGGGAGTGGGAATCAGGAAACCATGGGTAAATGAGGCTAGGAAGACAGGCAGAGACTAGATCATACAACGGGCAATCCATGCGAAGGATCTGGGACTTAATTATGAGGGCAAAGGGGTGCCAAAGACCTGACCTAAGCTGTTGCTACCACTCCTGCACTATTTTTGTTGCCTCCTCGATCTTACTCCCTGGAGGAGGAAATGACAGAGTCTACTCCAGTATTCTCGCCTGGAAAATGCCATGAACAGAGGAGGCTGGCAGAGTACAGTCCGTGGGGTCACAGAGTCGGACGCGACTGAGCATAGCTCATACAGCAGATCTTTCTCACCAGTCTGCGTTTCCCACTATTTTTTTTAAAGTAAGCATTCTGAATGTCTTCTTTCCTGTTTAATATTTTCCAATAGCTGCCTGTTCCCTAGAAGATCAAGTCTAAACTCCATAACATTCCATGTTTCACAGTGATGTCTCAAGTGGCTTCTCCAGAAGAATTTTCTCCATCATTTGATTACTGCATTTTCATAAAGCCCATCAAGTCAGCTAATTAAGAGCCCCTTTCTTACTGTCTGGGCTTCCCAGTGGGGGCTAGTGGTAATGAACCTGCCTGCCAATGTAGGAGACATAAGAAACCTGGGTTTGATCCCTGGGTTGGGAAGATCCCCTGGAGGAGGAAATGGCAACCCCATTTCCTAGAGAATCCCATGGGCAGAAGAGCCTGGTGGGTTACAGTCCATGGGGTTGCAAAGAGTCAGACAGGACTGAAGAGACTTAGTGCTAGCACTCCTTACTGCCTGCCACAGGAAAGGGCCACCTCCTCATTGATGCTATTTGTGTATCCTGCCCATATGTCTCTTGTTATGCTTATTTTACTGTCTTTATTCATTTGTGTGCATGTCTTTTTTTATCTACTAATTCTGTCCTCCTTGGAGACAAGCTATAAGTTATTTGCAAACACCCATGGTCTGGTACACTATTTAAATGGATGTCTTCCCTTCCTCCAATTTTATTTTAGTGAGCAAATTAATGAACAACGATAAAAAAAAAATGAAAAGGATGAATCAAAATAGAGAAATTGGGCCATGTTCAACCAAAGTATTAAAAAAAAAAAAAAAATCACGTGCTCTTGTATTTTGGAACTGAGTAATATTTTCAGCTTCTTTAAAAGGTGCAGAAGATCTCTTCCTCACTACTGCTCATCCATTATGAATTTCACTATTAAAAATATACACATGGTGTGGTGGTTTTACTATTGATCAACTCTAATGTGTATATTTTAATACCTGGGGAGAAATTGACTCCCAATGTTTCCAGTCACATGACCAGAAAGGACTTTAACTGGAAAGTCACTGGGGTCAGGCCTGGAAAAGGCACGACATTCAAGGGTTTTCCCTCAATTCCCTACTCGCTTTCTGAGTCTAATGGGAGCTACTTGGGCTCATCCCTCTGTAAGATTAAGGTATATTCTCAAAAACCAGGTTAGGGGGGAAACCCTTCACAAACTGGGACTAATGACCTGAGAAATTCTCTGAACTGGAGACTCATTCAGGTCCGATGTAGAACATACAAGCCAAATAGGAAATGAGGAAAAAGAGGTGAAAGTTCCAAGAATATGAGGAGGAATAGTTGATATGGCTGTGGGATAAGCAGTTCTCAAGGAGAGTAATAAAACCGGAAGGATCAGGAAGAAAAGGCGATCTGAGGGTAGAATTTCAAAGCTACATGAGTGCAAGAAATGCTATGCTGTTCATTCAGTGCTGTCTGTATGTAAGTGGTGATATGAATGTAACGGTAGGAACATATGGTACCTTAAATAGAGGATAATTTTGATTCCCTTTTCATAAAAAATGTCATGAGTGTATATCCTTTCTGTGGCATCCTGGTGTTGAATTTTGTTCCTTTAGGCAACTGGACAGTGAGGATGGACAAACGAAGTAACCAGAATTACTCAGCACTTGTGTGTCAGATGTTCTGCTGAGAATTGAAAAGAAATCTGTAAAACGACCTGAGTGCATGTGTGCTAAGTGGCTTTCAGTTCAGTTGCTCCGTCGTGTCTGACTCTTTGTGACCCTATGAACTGCAGTACACAAGTCCTCCCTGTCCATCACCAACTCTCTCTTTGACTCCCTATGAACTGTAGCCTGCCAGACTCCTCTGTCTATGGGATTTTCCAGGCAAGAATATTGGAGTGGGTTCTCATGACCTCCTCCAGGGGATCTCCCTGACCCAGGCAGCAAATGCGTGGCTCTTACATCCGCTGCATTGGCAGGCTAGTTCTTTACCACTAGCATCACCTGGAAAATCCGTAGAAAAACTTGACTTTGCCCTAAATGAGCTTTCCAACACCGTGGGAGGTGTCTACAGCCATTCCCCATTTATGAGCAAGAAAAACTGAACTTCAAAGTGGTAAAATGGAAGCTTCTCATCTTGTTGTTTTTGTTCAGTCCCTCAGTCCTGTCTGGTTCTTGGCGACCTTATGGACTGCAACTCACCAGTCTTCCCTGTTCTTCACCATCTCCTGAGCTTGCTCAAACTCATGTCCATTGAGTCAGTGATGCCATCCAGCCATCCTGTCCTCTCTCATCCCTTTCTGTTCCTGCCTTCAATCCTTCCCAGCATCAGGGTCTTTTCCAGTGAGTCAACTCTTCTCATCAGGTGGCCAAGGTATTGGAGTTTCAGACTCAGCATCAGTCCCTCCAGTGAATATTCAGGACTGATTTCCTTTTGGATTGACTGGTTGGATCTCCTTGCAGTCCAAGGGACTCTCAAGAGTCTTCTCCAACACCACAGTTCAAAAGCATCAATTCTTTGGCACTCAGCTTTCTTCATAGTCCAACTCTCACATCCATACATGACTACTGGAAAAACCATAGCTTTGACTAGATGGACATGTCAGCAAAGTAATGTCTATGCTTTTTAATATGCTGTCTAGATTGGTCAAAACTTTTCTTCCAAGGAGCAAGCATCTAATTTCATCTAAGGAGCAAGCATTTAATTTCACGGCTGCAGTCACCATCTGCAGTGATTTTGGAGCCCAAGAAAATAAAATCTGTTACAGTTTAAATTGTTTCCCCATATATTTGCCATGAAGTGATGGGACTGGATGCCATGATCTTTGTTTTTGAATGTTGCATTTTAAGCCAGATTTTTCACTCTCCTCTTTCACCTTCATCAAGAGGCTCTTTAGTTCCTCTTCACTTTCTGCCATAAGGGTGGTGTCATCTGCATATCTGAGGTTATTGATATTTCTCCTGGCAATCTGGATTCAAGCTTGTGCTTCATCCAGCCCAGCATTTTGCATGATGTATTCTGCATATAAGTTAAATAAGCAGGGTGACAATATACAGCCTTGACTTACTTCTTTCCTGATTTGGAACCAGTCTGTTGTTCCATATCCGGTTCTAACTATTTCTTCTTTACCTGCATACAGATTTCTCAGGAGACAGATAAGGTGAACTGGTATTCCTATCTCTTGAAGAATTTTCCACAGTTTGTTGTGATCCACATAGTCAAAGACTTTGCATAGTCAATAAAGCAGAAGTAGATATTTTTCTGGAATTTTCTTGCTTTTTCTATGATCCAGTGGATATTGGCAATTTGATCTCTGGTTCCTCTGGCTTTTCTAAATCCAGCTTGAGCCTCTGGAATTTCTCAGTTCACATATTGTTGAAGCCCAGCTTGGGAAATTTGAGCATTATTTTGCTAGCATGTGAAATGAGGGCAATTGTGCAGTACTTTGAATATTGTTTGGCATTGCTCTTCTTCGGGATTGGGATGAAAACTGATCTTTTCCAGTCCTGTGGCCACTGCTGAGTTTTCCAAATTTGCTGGCATGTTGAGTACAGCACTTTCACAGCATCATCTTTCAGGATTTTAACTATCAGCTGAAATTCCATCACCCCCACTAGCTTTGTTTATAGTGATGCTTCCTAAGGCCCACTTGACTTTGCACTCCAAGATGTCTGAAAGCATATAACTAGAAGAAAGGACAGGAGGGGAATGCTTTTATAAATTCGTCTCTTCTTCCGCCTATGACACAATGAATCCTAAAAAGATGTTACATTTTTCCCTTTCTGATAGATATTACTGGGTATGACGGAGTAAGATGCAGAGAAGGGCATTGATTTGTTGGATTTAACAGTGCTGTGGTGCCAGAGACAGGCTGCTCCAGTGTTGCTGTTCTGCGTGACCTGGAGCCTGTCTTTCTCCATACTCAATCCCCTCATTCTAAAAGGAGGTGACTCACTTCATCTTTAAGGCTGTTCCGAGAATGGGGACTGTTCCAAGCTTATGTGGGATTATTGTTGTAAGAAGGGTTCTTATTTTGACTTATTCATTCTGTTACTGAGTTAATGGTTGATCTCTCATTATCCCTGTAGCAAATGCTAGGGACACATGGCAAAACTATGGTTGGGTGATATAAATTGATGGGAGCAAAAATATAGAATATTTTAGGCACTGAATATGACTTTTAGTTCAAATTGTATAATTGAAGATCCCAAAGTGACCTTGCCCATACAACTTTGAAATCTTCTAGTCAGTGTACACTGCCTCCAGAGTGCTAGATTTTTCTGAATTAGCACTCAATAGGTTAATGTAACTATAGAGTATAATAGAATAAGCAGTCTTATAACTTATCTATTGCTGTTTAACTAATTCACTGTTTCTACTGCTGCTGCTGCTAAGTCGCTTCAGTCGTGTCCAACTCTGTGCAACCCCAGAGACAGCAGCCCACGAGGCTCCCCCGTCCCTGGGATTCTCCAGGCAAGAACACTGGAGTGGGTTGCCATTGCCTTCTCCAATGCATGAAAGTGAAAAGTGAAAGTGAAGTCACTCTTAGCGACCAACTCTTAGCGACCCCATGGACTGCAGCCTACCAGGCTCCTCCATCCATAGGATTTTCCAGGCAAGAGTACTGGAGTGGGTTGCCATCGCCTTCTCTGACTGTTTCTATTGAGACCCTTCTTTTAATTAACTTTACCTATGAACTTTCTCAGAGAAGGCAGTGGCACCCCACTTCAATACTCTTGTCTGGAAAATCCCATGGATGGAGAAGCCTGGTAGGCTGCAGTCCATGGGGTCGCAAAGAGTCAGACACGACTGAGCAACTTCACTTTCACTTTTTCTTTCTTGCATTGGAGAAGGAAATGGCAACCCACTCCAGAGTTCTTGCCTGGAGAATCCCAGGGACGGGGAAGCTTGGTGGGCTGCCGTGTATGGGGGCGCACAGAGTTGGACACGACTGAAGCGACTTAGTAGCAGTAGCATCTCCTGCAGATAGAACAAGCAAGCATATCACTGTTCATAAAGACATGTAACAAATTCATTGTATTCGCTGATACTTTCAATCCCATGTTAGTTAAGAACTTATGAGCTATGGTCATCCTTCAATTTACAGATGAAAAATTGAAGCCCATAGAGGTAAATTGATTTTCCATAAAACACTTTGCACATAACCAAAGGATCCAGAATTTCAACTAAGTTTGAGTTCAATACACTTTCAGCAGCATTTTGCCCATCTTCTCCCCTCCCCCCACTTTCTTAGCCATAATATTTTACTTTTTTTTAGCAGGCTTGCATTCCCTGGAAAAATTTAATCTGAGAAATTCATGAGAAATAGTCCTAGGTGACTGAAAAGCAAATAAATGTCCAGATAGAGAAGCACAGAGGATACAGAAAAAACCCAAGGTTTGATATGTTTTCAAAGACTATAAGTGAGATTTCAGCTTAGGTCTACAAATACATATAGATAACTTACTTTGTCCTAACAACTAGGCTAGTTTCTTCTCTAGATTTCCCTCCTTGGCAAATGACAGGTGATGCTGGGCCTCGTATAGGGGTCTTGGGAACAGGTGATACAGCAAAGGAAAACTGAGGGCTGAGTACTACATGGCATGTCCTCCAAAAAAGAGTGACCATGTACAGCATGAAGTTTCATGGGACAAACAAAGTCTGCTGAGACCCTAGCAATGACAGCTCAGTCCTTGTGGTCACGAGTAAAGAATAAGAGGCAGAATTAGGGGGACTTTCTTGAGTTGAAGGAACACAAGAAGAAGGACCCTTTCTTAAATCTATACCAACCCTGAAAATTGTTCTCAGATGACTGAGCCTATGCCTATGGCACTGAGAACCAGAGATAAATACGGAAAAAAAGAAGTTCTACTTTTAAGGAATCACATTCTGCATTGATAAGTAGGTGCAATGAACAGTGTTAGGGGTTAATCAACAAAAGTTTCTGATAAAGCTCTTCAGAGTAAGTCATGCCAAAGGAGGAGGATGTTTTGTGGTTAACCAAGCAGAGCTGGTTAGTAGAACAAGGGCATTCCTGGCAGAGGAAAAGCATATGCAAACTACAGAGCTATGAAGCAGGATGATACGTTAAGAGAGCTGCAAGTCAGAGCCTGCGCTCCAAGTTGCAGCACAGAATCGCTGAAAGATGGAAAGGCACCTGGGTGGCATCTCATGAACCACATAAATGCATGAAGACATTCCCTCCGCTTCCTGGAAACCACAGACTGGCAAGAACATGGTGTAAAGTTTACTCCTCCACCATGACAGAACAGTTTTGAGGAATATGAAGGTTCCCATGTAGTCAGCATTCAAAGCATTTAAGCATCAGGCTAAAATTCATTTGACTTCAAAGATCTTTTTCCAGCTCTAAGATATTCTGTAATATCTAGTTAAGCCTTTTAAACCAGATGTCACTCTTGGGGATGACATGAGACTGAAAAAGAAGAAATAAAAATAAATAAAAGAAATATTGAGGTAGAGGAGTAGTGGACAGTGCTTAACAGCAGCCCTAGAATGGATGGTGACAGGAATAGGGGAGGCAAAGCTGGTCCAAATCATTTTCTCCTGCCTGGATACTCAAAAATTCTCTTAACCGTTCTCTACCATTTGTTCTTATTTCTCTCTAATCCAAGATTATACAGACATCCAACATGCCCTCATACTGAAGCCTGGATGATTTTAATGAAGGGAAAAACAAGGGATGCCATCTCTCATGCTCAGTTCTTTATTGGCTCCCTCTTATTCTTCATGGGCTTCCCTGGTGCCCCAGCTGATAAAGGACATGCCTTCAATGCAGGAGACCTCGGTTCAATCTCTGGGTCAAGAAGATATCCTGGAGAAGGGAATGGCAATCCACTCCAATACTCTTGCCTGGAGAATTCCATGGACAAGAGGAGTCTGGCAGGCTACAATCTATGGCCTCTCAAAGAATCGGACACAACTGAGCTACTAACTCTTTCCTTCTTCCTTACTCTTCCTGACCAAACTATTTCCCATGGACTACAGAGACCTTCATGATCTTCGCACATCTGTCTCTTCAGCCTTATTTGATACCAGTTTCCACTACATTAGAGGGTCTCAGCTTTGGTACTATTGACTTGTTGGACTGGATGATTCTTTGGGGGCTAGTGTAGAATATTTAATAGCATCCCTGGCCTCTACCCACTAGATGGTACTCACTGCCAGTTATTCACAGCCAAAAATCTCTCCAGCTTGCCTAATGTCCCTGGGGAAGGGGGGATTCCCCTGCTTGAGAACTGTTGTTCTAGATCTTTCCTTTTCAGGTACATGTTCATTCAAATGTACATGCTCCCCTCCCTCTCATTATAATACGTCTAAAAGCACTACCTACTTTCCTTGAGATAATCTCCCTCTCCCCACCCCTATACCAAATTACTAATCGTTGCTTCTCTCCAGGCAAAATCATCATTCCATCCATGGAGCCTGCACTGAACCTCCACTCACAGTGCTGCAACCACCCCCTTTCCTTTAGGGCTTTATTTTCAATCATATGTTCATCACTGGTGTCATTGGAACCATTTTTGACCTCTCCTCCAGCCATTATACTTCACAAAAATAGGGGCCTTGTCTATTTTTATTCACCACTGTGTCCTCAGTACCTGGCATGGTGGAAACTCAAGAAACACTCAATGAGTGACGGGAAACTGAACAAAAATTGCAATTATCAGAAAAGTAAAGCAGGACTTTCAGTCTCTGATGCCAACAACTATTTGCTGAGCACTGATTTTGCGATTAAGCGAGATCTGAGCCCTGGGACCACAGTGAAGAATAATACACAGCCTTTGCCAGGAAGCATACCCTTGGAAAAGATATCGATTTGTATGTAAAAAGGATTAATACAATATCCTCACTGATCAATGGAGGTTTGAGCAAACTGAAGTTGGGTATCTACAGAGGAGTTCCAAGGTCTGCCTGCAGAGTAAAGTTTCAGAAAAAAAGATAATTCTTGAGCTCAGACTAAAGGACAGAATTTGGCCAGATGGACAAGGCTTAATAGTGTAGACTGGTATTAGAGCTGGTGTGACTGGTGGGAATTAGTCACAACAGTGATACAGGTATAGAGAAATCCAGCTGGCTGTGTATCTCCACGCAGTTCTGGGAAATGAGCTTAAAGACTTAAGCAGGGATAGAAGCATGAGAACTTCCTGTATAGGCTCAGAGATCTGTACTTTGTCCTGGAGACACTGGGTGGTCATAGATGGATGGAATGCAGTGGTGTGAGTCAGATCTGCAATTTCAACTTGATAAGCTGAAAGTTTGACCAGTAGATAGGGAAGAACATGACTTCACAACTCAGAGTCTCATTAAAGTTTTTGTTAAATCTTCAAGTGGCTGTGGACCAGGCACATAGCAACTTCTCAACAAGGAAAATCAGAATGCTAGCTCAGTATGAGGTTCAAGAGTACACAGATTCTATTCTTAGCAAGAGCAGGGCAGAAAATCTCTTGTTCCAGGGAGTCCTTATAGCCTCAGTGCTATGAATCCTTATTTATTGTTAGTGGCAAAGTATATATTGGGAGATATGGGGATCAAATGACTCAGATGGTAAAGAATCTGCTTGCAGTGCAGGAGACCAGGGTTTGATGCCTGGGTTGGAAAAATCCCCTGGAGAAGGGAATAGCAACCCATTCCAGTATTCTTCCCTGGAGAACTCCATGAACAGAGGCTACAGTCCTTGGGGTCGCAAAGTGTTGGACACAACTGAGTGATAAACAGTTTCATTTCAGGTACCAAAGGCTTCCCTTATAGCTGAATTGGTAAAGAATCTGCCTGCAGTATAGGACACCTGGGTTCGATTTGTGGGTCAGGAAGATCCCCTGGAGAAGAAAATGGCAACCCACTCCAGTATTCTTGCCTGAAGAATACCATGGACAGAGCAGCCTGGCAGGCTACAGTCCACAGGTTCACAAAGACTTGGACATGACTTAGCAATTAAACCCCCACCAGGGATCACTTCCCTGGTGGCTCAGACGGTAAAGCATCTGCCTACAATGTGGGAGACCTGGGTTCAATCCCTGAGTCAGGATGATCTTCTGGAGAAGGCAATGGCAACCCACTCCAGTATTCTTGCCTGGAAAATCCCATGGATGGAGGAGCCTGGTAAGCTACAGTCCATGCAGTTGCAGAGTCAGACGCGACTGAGCAACTTCACTTCACTTCTTCACTATAGGGATCAAGAGGGCTTCCTAGGTGGCACTAGTGGTAAGGAATCTGCCTGCCAGTGCATGAGACACAGGAGATCTAGGTTGGATCCCTGGGTTGGGAAGATCCCTTGGAGGAGGGCATGGCAACCCATTCCAGTATTCTTGCCTGGAGAATCCCCTTGGTTAGAAGAGCCTGGATGGCTAAAGTTCATAGGGTAGCAAAGAATAGGACTTGACTGAATTGACCTAGCACGCATATAAGAATCAGTAGGCCAGCTCTAGGTTTCAGAGAAAAAGAGGCAAACATAGGCATTTTCTGGACACTGCAACATTCTGAAACCTGATGATTGAGTGTCTGTTTTCCCATTGTCTGCATTTCTGCTTAGTCCTCCAACATGAATAATTGTCAAGGTTTTGCTAGGCCAAAGTATATTCCAGGGAAATCGGATCTGCAATTTTGCAGAATTTCACAATGCCTTTTTGCAGTTCTGTGTCAAATTGTTTGTTTAAATCTAGTTTATTTTACCTTCTTGGTCCTGGACGTACTATCAGCTGAAATATTTATATCACTGCCTCTTAGGAGTTGTGCATTTCCCTTGTTCTGTGAAAAAATGTGCTGACCTGCTCTATGTATATGAGTAATTGTTTTTATTTTAATTACTTGAGTGCCTGTGGAAGGAGACAGAGTCGTCTGGCCTGTTCTCGACCATTTCTTGCTTTCATTCACTACCTTTTACCAAAAAAAAGTCTTGTTCTCGTCAACAGCAAAATCTCTGGAGACCATTTGAAGTTGAAATCTCCATGTTAAATCCAGCCTTTTGAAAGGAGGCGTGGGAATCATAAAGATAAACATACCTTACTGCCCAATGCAGAAATCCCCCTCTCCCAGCTAGATTTCAGGATGCTGGAAAAAACAGCCCCAGCATGTTCTTGCTGTTGTTCAGATCTTATTTTTGAAAACAGGCCTTCCATAGAAACATACACATGTATTGCTTATTACATGGAGCATTCTGTCCTCAACTCATGCCCTTCTGACCTCATTCATTCATTTGACACAACCATTGAATATCCATGGTGTTCTAGTCAGTGAGCAAACAGGCAAGCCTTCCCTCACAGAGGCCACAGTCTAACTCAGGAAGCAGACAGTGCGGCAGTTAGTACTGTCCTGCAGGTGGAAGCGGGGACTCCGCAGGAGGGGGTGCTATATGGTTCTAGAAAGTCATGGAAATTATGCCAAGAGAACTGATATTCAAGTTAAGGAAAGAGAGGAATGGGTGGAGGAGGCTAGCCCCAGGGAGAAAAAAAGCCTCAGGTTGGAAATGGACTCTCACTTGATGAGAGATTCACCTAGAGAGGAAAGGCCCTGCTGCATGCACTCAGCCCTGACTCTCTGTGACCCCACGAACTGCAGCCCACTGGGCTCCTCGGTCCATGAGATTCTCCAAGCAAGAGCACTTGACTGGGTTGTCATTTCCCATGCCCGGGGATCTTCCCAACATAGGGACTGAAACTGTGTCTCTTGTGTCTGAATTGGCAGGATTCTTTACCACTGAGCCACCTGGGAAGTCCCCAGCAAGGTAAGGAGCTGGATGGTATTTTTTTAAAACCTGGTTCCTACAGCAGTATGGTCTGACATATTTGTGTTCATCACCAGCTCCAGCTCTTCAGACTGTTTGATTTTGAGCAGATTACTTAACCTTTCTAAGACTGACTGCCATTATTAGTCATTATTAGATCATAGGGTGTATGTAAAGGTTGAATAAGTTAGAACATGTAAATTGTTTACACACCAGCTGAGACATGGTAAATATGAGGTCATGATAAATGACCTTGATAAATATGAGGTCATGTTACTACCGTTATTATTATTATGTATTTATTTTTTATTTCATCTTCACTTTGCCTTCATTGTCTTTTCCTGTTTTGTTTTCGTTATTGTTAATCCCTTGAGTCAAGTGATCTGGGATCAACATCTCCTTTCTGGAAGCCCTGAACCCTGGATCCTCTCTCTGTCCATCTTCTCTCCTTCCCTCTCCATCTTTTTTTTTTTTCCTTTTCATTACCCTCTCTCACTTGTAGTTAGCACCCCACCATGGTAAGGCCCCAACAACTGGATAATGGGTAATCTCAAATAATGGAGTCCTGGGTATTATCAGTTCCATGCCAGGACCACGTAAAGAACAATTTCTACATAGAGTTCAGTTGGAAATTCACGTTAGCATGCTCCACCATGTATAAGAGGAAATGAGCAGAGCATAAATTATAGGTAAAATGATATTTCTCACTTAGCTGTCAACATTGAAGAGGCATTTCTATTTAACTTTGGTGATGTTTCTCAGTTTCTCTGCATTTCCATATTCACACTGCCATACTTAAAGATTCATCTCTCATCCAAACTAGTGTGGTATCATCCCCAGTGTGCCCTCTCCCTTTGCTCTTTCAAACTTGTCTATTTCAGTGCAGCTTTCACTGGGATATCAGAACGTTCTTCCTGTAATGTCACACTGATCACTGTATAATCTTGTGTGGAAACCTTCACAGATGTTCTGTTTTCTGAATAATGTCTATTAGGACACTTTTCATTGCAAGGAACAATGACAGACCTATCCAATTAAAAGAATAATGAGAATAGATTACTTCACTTACCAGAAAAATCCAGAGATGATTTGGGCTTTGGGCACAATTTGAATAGAATTTTAGCTCTGTCTCTCACTTGGTTCTTGTCCAAATGTCAGTTTTGTTCTCTAACTGACTTCTATTATTTAGTGACGTGTTTAAAGCAGTCAGAGGTATCCTAAATCCACATCACCGTCCCGCACAAGTCAAATCAAGGATTTCTTCCTACTGCTCCATCTTAAGCTGTGGACCCGCCTCTGAAACAATCACTGGCTCTAAAGAGATGCCATAAGCTGATTTCCTTAGATTTGAGTTTAAAGCAACCTCTGAGCTGAATGTTGTAGGAAGGTATCTAGAGTGGCTACAGTCTGTTTAGGGAAATCAGCACCAACCCCTGGCCAAACAGCGTGAACCATGTGGATGCAATAAAGGTTCAGTAGACGCCAGGAAGGCAAGCAGCGAAGCTGCTCCCCCATCCCCTGAGGATGTCGTTCAAGATGTGTCACTTTCTGGCTTCAATTCACAATTTCAACTTCCCATCGTTCCTATTCTTACTTTACTCTTGTCAGACTGAATTTATTGCCCCAAATTTCTATCTATGCTTTTGCTCTAGATTGATTTTCCATGTGGCATGCCAAGCTCCTGCCCTTCTTGGCCACATAGAACCTAGACCCACCTTGAAAGCTGTCTCCTTATGAATCCTATGGTATCTCCCCCTCCCTAACCCCTTGCTGCCACCATTCAGCTAGAATGAAGCTAAATTTGTTATCATCCAATTAGGATTCTACCTGCTAGAGTAATTCTTTCCTGAGTAAGTCAGCCTTGCTCTTCTTTATCATCTTCTTCAAGGACCTACTCTTTGTCTTTTGTGTTCTTATCCAAGAAACTATCAGTCCTTTGCCTTAGGGTATTTCTCTATAGGTCAACGTTGTCACCACTTATTAAATACCTATATCCTACTGAGTTAGAATTTTGAGCTAAAAATTAAGAAAATCGGGATGACTTCTTATAATTTCAAAGGAATGGTCAACTAATTACATGCTAATAACCTACATATTATTACTTAAATACATAAAAACTTGGAAATTTAGAAAACTCGGAAGTGGCCACAGGACTGGAAAATGTCAGTTTTCATTCCAATCCCAAAGAAGTGCAATGCCAAATGATGTTCAAGCTACAATTGAGCTCATTGCACATGCTAGCAAGGTAATGCTTAAAATCCTTTAAGCTAGCAGTACATGAACTGAGAACTTCCAAATGTACAAGCTAGATGTAGACAAGGCAGAGGAACCAGAAATGAAATTGCCAACATTTGGTGGATCATAGAGAAAGCAAGGAAATTACCAAAAAAAAAAAAAAAATCTACTTCTGCTTTATTGACTACATTATAGCCTTTGAACGTGTGGATCACAACAAACTGGAAAATTTTTAAAAAGATGGGAATACCAGACTACCTTATCTGTCTCCTGAGAAACCTGTATGCAGATCAAGAAGCAACAGTTAAAACTGGACATGGAACAACAGACTGGTTCAAAATTGGGAAAGCTTTTGTCAAGGCTGTATATTATCACTCTGCTTATTTAACTTTTATGCAGAGTACATCATGCGAAATGCCAGGCTGGATGAATCCTAAGCTGGAATCAAGATTGCTGGGATAAATATCAAGAACCTCAGATATTCAGATGTTGTTGTTGTTCAGTTTCTTAAATCGGGTCCACTTCTCCACCATGACCTGCAGCACACCATGCTTCCCTGTCCTCCAACATCTCCTTTTCAGATGTGTCAGCTCTTTGGATCAGGTGGCCAAAGTATTGGAGCTTCAGCAACAGTCCTTCCAATGAATACTTGGGGTTAATTTCCTTTTGGACTGACTGGTTTGATCTCTTTGCAGTCGGAGGGACTCTCAAGAGTCTTCTCCAGTACCATAGTTCAAAAGCATCAGTTCTTTGGTGCTCAGTTTTCTTTATGGTCCAACTCTCACATACATACATGACTACTGGAAAAACCATATCTTTGACTAGATGGACCTTTGTTGGAAAAGTAATGTCTCTGCTTTTTAATATGCTGTCTAGGTTAATCATAGCTTTTCTTCCAAGGAGCAAGCGTCTTATAGTTTCATGGCTGCAGTCACCATCTGCTGTGATTTTGGAGCCCAAGAAAAGAAACTCTGTCACTGTTTCCATTGTTTTCCCATTTATTTGCCATGAAGTGATGGGACCAGATGCCATGATCTTAGTTTTTTGAGATCATGCAGATGACATCACCCTAATGGCAGAAAGCGAAGAAGAATGAAAAAACTTAATGATGAGAGTGAAAGAGAAGAGTAAAAAAGCTGGCTTAAAACTCAATATTCAAAAAACTAAGGTCATGGCATCTAGTCCCAACACTTCATGTCAAATAGATGCGGGAAGAGTGGAAGCAGTGACGGATTTTATTTTCTTGAATTCCAAAATTACTGCAGGCATGAAATTAAAAGATGCTTGCTTCTTGGAAGAAAAGCTATGACAAACTTAGTCAGTGTATTAAAAAGCAGAGACATCATTTTGCCTATGAAGGTCCATCTAGTTAAAGCTATGGTTTTTCCAGTGATCATGCATGGATGTGAGATATAGACCATAAAGAAGGCTGTGTGCTGAAGAATTGATGCTTTTGAACTGTGGTGTTGGAGAAGACTCTTGAGAGTCCCTTGGACTGCAAGGTGATCAAATCAGTCAATCCTAAAGGAAATCAACCCTGAATATTCATTGGAAGAACTGAAGCTGAAGCTCCAATACTTTGGCAACCTGATATGGAGAACCAACTCGTTGGAAAAGACCCTGATGCTGGGAAAGATTGAGGGCAGGAGGAGAAGAGACGACAGAGGATGAGATGGCTGGATGGCATCACCGACTCAATGGACATGAGTTTGAACAAGCCCCAGGTGATGGTGAAGGACAGGGAATCCTGGTGTACTGCAGTCCTTGGTGGTGTAAGGAGTCAGACATGACTAGATGGCTAAAGAATAACAACATAAAAACTAATTAATGCAGGTTACAGAAATTTCAATTCACCATAGATGTGAAGTATCAGTATTTTTCTCTCATTTGCAAGTAAGTCTTGTTCTGTGCAACACCTGTATTTCTGAGAATCCATTTGTAAATCAAATATCAGTCTCATTTACATACATTTTAATTATAGAAATGAACTGTATGAGTTCCTTTTCAATTTTTAGTCACTTCTAATATTTTAGCTCCTTGTCAACTCATTAATAAATTAGTGAATACATACAGAATGTCTGTGACTTAACCACTCAAACTACTCAAGGTGGTTTGACTCAAGACTTTTTGGCTTTAGGATGGTGTAAAAGTGGCATGTATTCAGTAGAAACTGTACTTGGAATTTTAAATTTGACCTTTTCCTAGGCTTAGGAATATGTTCTCTTGTGATTTGGGCAGTGGCAGTAGCCACGCCTCTCTGTCAGCCACCAGATCATGAGAATGAACAACCAATATCACCATTCTGGACCTGTACAACCATTCTGCTTTTCACTTTCAGGGCAGCATTTGAAAAATTACATGAGATTCAACACTTTCCTATGAAACAGACATTTTGTTAGATAATTTCTGCCAACTGTAGGCTAACACGTGTTCTGAACCCATTTAAGATAGGTTAGTTTAACTTTTGATATTTAGTAGATTGTGTGTACTAAATGCATTTTGACTTAAATATTTTCAACTTATGATAGGTTTACTAGGATGTAATCACATCCTAAGTCAAGGGAGATGTGTACTTAACTGAATTTTTTAAAGGTACATTTTAGCTAGGCAAAAATACCTTTAGATTTATGGGTAATAATGACTGATTCATTAGTTTTGAAAGTTCAAGTTTTGACTACAATGCATTTTTATCAGTGTTCGACACTAGTATTTTGATTTCTTTTCAGGATAAATAAATATATAAGTAAGGTGACACAAAGGCATTGTGAGACAAAATTATGGTGAAATGTCAATTCCAATTGTGAAGTAAGGACATTTGAAGAACTCTTATAATTACCTTTTATGTCAATTCCAAACATTAGACATAAGTGACTGTGAAGACCTTTAATCAGGCTTTTAAAGATGTGAGAATTTATTTGGCTTTTAATATCTTTCCTTTTTTGGACTACATTATTTTTCAGGCAGTATCAATTTCACATGTAATCCTGAGAAGCAACTAGTATATAAAATCTGATTCACAGAGATCAGTATAACACTGGGCTAAAAGTGTGAGACGGGGGGGAAGAACATACTTTCATCAAGTGATGAGATGTAGAAGGACATTGAGGACATGGAGTCAATTTGAAGAAGTTTCCAGTGACCAAATCATGCTGCTGCATGATTCAGGCAGCAAAATAGTGAATAAATGAATGAGTGAGTTGATAAATAAATGGAGAAAAGGGGCCTCACTTCCTTATGGTAGAATGAATTAGTTTTCTATTGCCACTGTAAAAAGAATTAAAATTTTAAAAGATTATAACGCAAAAAATTAGTTTAAAATTAAAAAAAATTTTAATTCTAGAGGTCGCAAGTCTGAAATGGGTTTCAGTGGGCTAACACCGAGTTGTTGACAAGAATGCATTCCTTTATGTGGGCTCTGTGGGACAATATTTTCTTGTCTTTTCCATATTCCACAGACTTCCAGCATCCTTAGGGGGACTACCACTTTCCCTCACTCTGAATATCATTAAAGTCAAAAATGGCTAGTAGAACCTTCCTCACATTACATCACCCTGACGCTAAACTCCTGCCTCCCATTCAAAGGACCTATTTGATTACATTGGACCAACTAGATAATTTAGGATAATATTATTTTAAAATCAGCTGATTAGCAACTATAATTCTATCTACACTCTTATTTCTTCCTTTTCATGTAACATTATAACTTACAGGGTCTGGAGTTTAGTATGTAAGTGTCTTTGAGGGACAGAGTTACTATTCTCTAAATCATATAGAATTACACTTAATAAATGTAAAAGGAAGGACATAAATAGAAAATTACCTTTTGGCAAAATCTGTTGTAATAATTATTGTGTGCATCCATGGATACTAAAGTTAGGGGATGATGAGAAACAGAACTTGTGAATAGTTTCAAAGTTGCTCCTCACCTGACACTTAATAGTTGCAAATGGAGTAACTTTCCATGCATAAACATGACAGATACCACCATAATGTATATATGTATAATTGGAGTTCCCAAAGGCAAGGAGAAAGAACAGAAAATGTATCTGAAGAAATGATGACTGAACTTTATCCACACTTGATGATAACTATAAACCCACATATCTGGGAAGGACAACAAATCCTAGCAGAAGAAATATGAAGAAAACTACACCAAAGCATATCATCAAATTTCTTAAACCAGTGTTAAAGAAATCTTAGGAGGAAAAGAAAAAAAAAACATTTTGCACAGAGTGTCAAAGACTAGTATACCACTGACAGTTCCTTAGGAAAAGTAAAACTCAGAACACAGCAAAGTAACATTATTAAGTACTGAACGAGGAGAGAAAAAAAAGGTCAGTGTTCAATCAGGAATTTTATAATCAACAAAAATATTTAAATTTTTAAAGCAAAATTAAACATTTTACAAAAGAAAGCTGAAATTATTTATCTCTAGTCAGTTACCTCTAAAAGTAATGTCTTTAAAAATACTTTAAGAAGACAGAAAATAATACCAAAGGGAAATTTGCCTCTATACAAAGGAATAGATGGCATTGGAGGTGGTAGATATAAGTGTAACAATAAATATTTGTGTACTATTTAATTAAATTTGGGGGCTCCCCTGGTGACTCAGATGGTAAAGAATCTGCCTGCAATGTGGGAGACTTGGGTTTGATTCCTGGGTTGGAAAGATTTCCTGGAGAAGGGAATAGCTACCCACTCTAGTATACTTGCCTGGAGAATCCCATGGACAGAGGAGCCTGGCAGGCTACAGTCCATAGAGTCACAGAGTCAGACATGACCGAGCGACTAACACTAACTCATGAAATTTAATTAAAATATTCAGCATAATTAAATGACTTTGATTTCCCACAAGAAGAAGCGACAGTGATCATGTTGAGCTTACTCCATGAAAACTAAAAGGAAGCAGAATTACGAACCGATGGTTTTGAAGACATCAGGTAGTGAAGGACAGTGGCCCTTCAGAGACAGGAAGCAAATACTGTGAGCTGTATAGCTGTGACAGCTTGCTGCCTTGAGAGAGTTTCCAGACCTAGCAAAAAGAAAATGGAACACAATCTGAGCCAAGAAGACTCCCTGAGTTGAGATGGAACTCAGAATCCTGGAAGACCAAGGGGCTTAGGATTTCCAATAACAGAAGAATTGTCTGCATAGAGAGCACTCTAAACATATGCAAACCATGTGGGTGCATGCTTATTCCCGTCCTACTCTTTGTGACCCCATGGATTGTAGCCCACCAGACTCCTCTGTCCATGGAATTTTCCAGGCAAAGAATACTGAAGTGGATTGCCATTTCTTTCTCCAGAGGATCTTCCTGACCCAAGGATCATACCCTGAGTCTCCTGCATTGGCAGTCAGGTTCTTTACTATATGCAGAGGATGCCCTTCAATTTTTTTTAGCTCGTTGTTAGGATGTTAATTCTTCCAAAACTAACCTATAGATGCAAAGCAATACATAAAACACTAGCATCGTTTTTTTTTTTAAGAAATTAAACTGCTTCTAAAATTGAAAGGAAAATGCAAAAAACCTAGAATAGCTAAATTAAGAAGTGTGGAAGATGAACACAGCTTGATATTAAGACTTTTTATGAAGTTGGCATTTTTTCAGAAGGCAAGTGTTTCTGATGCTTTGCCTCAGAGCTCACTTCTTTTGAGTTCATGGGAGCCAAATCCATGGAGACATCTGTTTCCCTTCATGGGCCTCCTCAGTAGCAGTTTTTTGCCACAGAGTTGCAGTCCATGTTTCCAAATACACATAACCTTGTTCTAGTACTGCCTGTTCTCAAATTGCACTTTTCTCTCTCTCTTTTTTTTTCATTCATGGTCTAAAAAACCATTGATTGTAGATACCTTTGGTGAAAAAATTTGTAAACATCTTCCATGTTAAGTAGATGGATAATAGGTAAAAAGATCAATACATACATAGATACTAGATCTAGCTATCTTGGGATAATTGCAGATAGTTGTTTGGGGGAAAAAAATCATTTCTTTGAGCTGGTAAGGAGTCTAGAAGTCATGATCATCAGTAATCTGGAGAGCAAGTCTTCTGTTGAATATATAATATTCACATAGTAGCTCAAGATTTCTGTAATTATTTCCTATAAAAATTGGAAATGTGAGATTGTTGATTTTTTTAAAAAATTATATACAATGATATGATTACTTTGTATTTCTTATACCATATTTTCATTCCTTGAATTATCATCCAAGCATATCCTTGCTTCCGTACATTACCATAATTCAAATTTATCCCAGTAATGGACACCAACAGAAACTCTAAGATAATCTTGATGGACAAAAAATTAATTTAGTTCAGTTCTTTAAACTTTTTTGAAGCCCTGTTGTATTTTCAGTCCCATGCTGCTGCTGCTGCTGCTGCTAAGTCGCTGCCTTCGTGTCCGACTCTGTGCAGCCCCATAGACGGCAGCCCACCAGGCTCCCCCGTCCCTGGGATTCTCCAGGCAAGAACACTGGAGTGGGTTGCCATTTCCTTCTCCAATGCATGAAAGTGAAAAGTGAAAGGGAAGTCGCTCAGTCGTGTCTGACTCTTAGCGACCCCATGGACTGCAGCCTACCAGGCTCCTCCATCCATGGGATTCTCCAGGCAAGAGTACTGGAGTGGGGTGCTATTTCCTTCTCTGAGTCCCATGTTACAAACATAAATAGCAGTGGTTTCTCTCCACAAAAAATGAAACAATGAAAAGAAAAGGTGACTGTTAATTTTCTTTGCAATTCTCCAGCCTTCGAATGTAAGTTCATATTGCTTCTCAATCTCAGGAGGGAATATTGAGAACCAAAATGAACCAAAATGAAATGAGGTGTGAATGGGTGATCTTTTCTGGGACAAACGCTGTATAATCTAGGATAAAAAACATTGGTTTGGAAAAGACAGTTCTGGGTTTGAATCTTAGCTCCAGACTTTCTCACTGTCCAATTTTGCCAATCCTCTTACACTTTCTTGGCCTCTCTTCTAACATCTCCAAGATGAGAACAATTATACCTATCTACAGGGGTGCTATGAAGATAAAACTAGATAACTGATATCAATGTTAAGCTCCCAGTCCAGGGCAGGGCAACCTGGTCAGTGTTCAGTGCAACAAATTCCCTTCCTCTAGAATGGAACAAGGGAACTGTCTGAGAGGCTGCTGATCATCAAGAGAAGGGAGAAGGCTGTCAGCAGTAGAACATAACAATTTATAAATTTCTTATTTCACAACAAGCTCTGGGACATCCATCGTCCATGGAAATAAACAAACTCGGAGACTGGGGCCCGTTCCCAGCTGCAGAGTCCAATGCAAATGCACCTGAATGACTAACGTGTGTTGCAAATGACTCACCAACCCCTGACTGCAATCTGGGTCCATCTGCTTAGCAGGGCCAGCCGCCCCACCCGAAAGGGGCCCATGAGAACTTCTACAGACCATCTCTTGGAAAGAGGAAACTTTGCTTGCTCTCAAGGTGTGTCTCAAGTCCCCATTCCAGTCATTTAGCAGACTTTGTTAAAGCAGCAGGCAACTTTCCCCAAATGTCTTTAGAGCTCCTCAAGTTCTAGTCCCTCTTTTAGCAAAATTGATTTCAGGGAGGGGAGGTGTGACTTCTCCAAGGTCTCACAGACAAACATTTACATCCCTTTTTCTTTAATCTGACACATATCTACTTTGCAATGTGCTAATCTCAGTAAGGGTTTCCCTGGTGGCTCAAACAGTAAAGAATCTGTCTGCAATGCAGGAGACCTGGGTTTGATTCTTGGGTTGGGAAGATCCCCTGGAGAAGGGAATGGCTCCCCACTTCAATGTTCTTGCCTGGAGAATCACATATTCAGTAAAGCATTCACTGACATTTTTTCTTTGAGAGTTAAAGGATGAGAATGCAATGAAAGTGATGGTAAGCATGCCCCAAATTCCTCTGAGAACCACCCGGTACCCTCACATGCTGAGACCTGTGTCTGGATTTCTGGACCCATGCAGTCTGATCCTTGGTTACTAAACTCTCCGCACATGGCTTTTCTCTCTCCATCTGCTGTGATCTTTTGAGGCCTTCTCTGCAAGAATCCAGACAATGATGCAAACACGTACTTCCATCCACTCACTTCTCTTAGCAGATAATGCCGATCACTGAGTCTGGCCCTTGCTATTACTGAGTCTGGAAGTTATCTAAAATGTTGTCTCAATACAATCGTGAGAGGACATTTCCAAATTGTAGGGGACATTTCCAAAGCCACTCACTGTACTGTCACTGAAAAATAAGCCTCCATCACACAAGGTTCTCCTTCAAAGTAGACTTACAAAGCTGATTCTGGTATAACACTGCATCTAGGGCTTTGGCACATAGTAATTACTCGGCAATATTTGTTGAATGAAAGACTGAAACGATCAGATAAAGGTAGTGTTAGATCCACTTTCCCAGGTAACAATTACTTTTATAGAAGATATCAGATATAAAAGGGACGTTACCGATCACAGGGAACATCAGATTCAGAGAGAAGGGTGAACAACGGTTTCACTGGTGACTGTAAATAAACACAGAATAGTACATAGACCTTTCAGTTAAAGGAAAATTAAAATGTCAGATATTTGAGCAGGGGTGGGGATCCCATAAAAACTTGTCTCTACCTACTTGTCCATAAAATCAACATGCTTTTTATGGGTTTTTCATAGTGAATAACTCTCAGAACAGTTTCTAAAATGAAAGCCTGTGCACACCCACACTTGGGACCTTACACATAGGATAGTTTTCTCTGTAATGAAGAAACTACGGGGCCACGAAGTCGTCCACTCTGTTTTGTTCCTTTCGGAAGACTTTGAACTCTATATGTTTATTACACTGTAATACGCTTGTAAAAGTTTTGGCTTGTGTGGCAGTGAGTGGAATTGGCTGTATCTTTCACATTGAGGTGAGTACAGAATTCATGGTGTTCAGAAAAAAGATGAGTGGGGGTAGAAATAGGATTTTGGGGAAATGATGCTGCTCCTTCTTTAATACAAGGATGCTTATTGTCAAGTGTGGTCAAAAGCCAATGACTCATCTTTATAACAAAACTTGCTAAGGAATCCCAGCTGAGTCAAAGGTGCTCTGAAGATCTATGGCAATAACTGTCTGGTTTTTCCATTAGAGAGCCTTTCCACAAATGGTTGCACTGTTTTTGTTGTTTTTAAATTAATTCTACTTAGAGAATTTTATCCTGAATTTTTAAAGAAGAGCAAAGAAAACATTTAGGTAGAAGCGCAGTGATAGAAATGAACTAACCAGTTTTTATTGGAATGGTTCAGCACAGGAAAAGGGAGTGACCCCTGGTGCCACAAGGAGCATCAAGTTTTAGAAGGCTGGCTACTCGGGCTCAGCTCACTGTTTTGGTGAGTCCCTCCTCTCAAAGGACCTCACTTGTTCTATCACTGTAGAAATGAGGGGATTTTGTATGCCATTATGAAACTTCCTTTGGCAGTATCTCCTACAGCTGATTATACGTATACCCTGCTGCTACTGCTGCTGCTAAGTCGCTTCAGTCGTGTCTGACTCTGTGCGACCCCATAGACGGCAGCCCACAAGGCTCCCCCGTCCCTGGGATTCTCCAGGCCAGAACACTGGAGTGGGTTTCCATCTCCTTCTCCAATGCATGAAAGTGAAAAGTGAAAGGGAAGTCGCTCGGTCGTGTCTGTAAACCCTATGATTCAGCAATTCCACAGCTAAGTGTGTACCAACAGAGAAAAGCGAGCATATGCACCAGAAGATTCCAACGGGAAAGTTCCCAGAAGCGTGACTTGTGATAATACAACTTGGGAGAGCCCAAGTGTCCATCAACCCTAAACTGTGTTATAAAGTAGAATATTATATAGTGATGAAAAAGAACATGCAAAGCCGTGGAAATATTGAGGAAGTGTGCCAGGCATGAAAGGTTTCATGCTACAGAATGCCATTCATGTACGGTTCAAGAATAGGCACATCTAATTCACAAATCTCAGTTTCCCCATCTGGCATAAAAAACATTTAACACGATGTCTTTCATATTAAAAAAAAAATACACAGAAAATAGTGGCCCTTGTTAGTAGTATTCCAAACTCACACATCCGAGGTTCCTGTGAGGTGTGTTATTTTAAGATTAGATGGGGATTCTTAAACCTATTGCTCTAAGTCTCCATCACGTCCTCTGTCACATACATTTTGATCCTTTCCTCTTTTCCTCTCCCCAACCTCCTTGCTTTTCTGTGTTGCCCTTTCCTCACAGTGCTCCCGTGTTGCCTGCTTTTTACTGTAGCTCTCTAAGACCCCGCCCTCCCCTGCACTGACACAGTTCCTTCTAAGGTGCTTTCAAGACAAAAAAGAAGCGGCTCATCTCCACATCCTCTCCAGCATTTATTGTTTGTAGATTTTTTGATAATGGCCCTTCTGACTCCTGTAAGGCAATATCTCACTGCAGTTTTGATTTGCATTTCTCTAATAATTAGTGATGTTGAGCCTCTTTTCATGAGCCTGTTGGCCATCTGTATGTCTTCTTTGGAAATATGTCTATTGAGTTCTTCCACCCTCTTTTTTTTGATTGGATTGTTTGTTTGTTTTTATTTTGAGCTCCACGGACTGTTTATGTATTTTGGAGATTAATCCTTTGTCCATTGCTTCATATGCAAATATTTTCTCTCATTCTGAGGATTGCTTTTCGTCTTGTTTATAGTTTTCTGTGCTGTACAAAGTCAAAGAGAAAAACAAATATTGTATACTAACGTATATATGTGGAATCTAAAAACATGGTACGGGTGAGCCTATTTCCCGGGCAGGAATATAAATGCAGATGGAGAGACTGGACATGCGGACATGGGAGTGAGGGAAGGATGGGGCAAATTGGGAGATTCGGTTTGGTATAAATACACTACCATGTGTAAAATAGCTGGTGGGAACCTGCTATATAGCACAGGGAGCTCAGCTCCTTGCTCTGTCGTACAGCAGAAACTAACACAATGTTGTAAAGCGATTATATCCCAATTTTTTTTTAAAGTGGCTAAAATGTTCTCTTTGTGCTTCGCTCCATATATTACTCTCCTGCTTTTCATGTGCATGGACATTAGTATGTGCAGATTACAGTCCCATGTAGATTCATTGCTGGATTCAAGGCACAAATATGTCATGATACAAATGTTTCATAGCATGTAAAGAAAGGTAATAGAATCCTAAGGCTCGGTTGGCATGTTATACTTAGACTGAAGTTAAAGTCCTATGAATCATTCATTCTTCAGTTGCCTACTGCCTTGACCAGAATAGACCAAGTCTCCTAAATAAGTGTTGTTGTTGTTGTTTTTATTTTCCTATTGGCCATGGACACTGCCCTTCCATTTCCCCCTTGCAATAATTTACTGCATTTTCTGTTTAGCAATCTTTTTAAGAAGTGTAAGCCACATCCTATATCTTCTTTGTTTAAATCCCTCCAACAAAGCCCAATGGAATTGGAGGAAAACCTATGACCTCACCATAACCTACCTTTTCAGGACTAACCTTTTTTCATCTTCTCCCTCATATTTCTGTATGTCACATACATTATGCTTACATCCAACTCAGGGATTTTGTATATGTTAAGGCTCCATTAGAAAATTCATCTCCCAGATTTCACAGCTAGCTCCTTGTAATGGTTCAAGACGAAGTATCAACTACCGAGGGAGCTTTGCCCAAGACCACTCACTAAAACAACATTTACCCCACCCCAGGTGACTACCACATCAACGTACTATACTTTCTTTATAGCAGTTTTCACTAACCTCATTTACCTGCCTGCTTTGTTGTGTTTATACGGTTACTGATTGAACGCTGCCCTGGGGGCCGTTGATGTGGTCTATAGGTGATGCCGGTGGCAGTGGTGGTACAGGGAGTAGCTCTTCAATAGTGGTCTTTCTGTGGTCTAGGTTTTCATTACTCCTACTCATGGTTGAATTCAGTAACTCCCTGATCCAGGCAGAAGAACCCATGTGGAAAATGAAAGCCTCAGACATCTTCCTCTCCTAGTCTCTGACTCCAACATGATCACATTCACTGGCTTCCACACACTGGGTCAAGCCATTTCCCAGGCTTGATTTGAAAATGAGAACGTCACAAATTTCTCCCTCTTATTTACAGACTTTAATATGATCTGAGCACAGGATTCTCTAAAAAGGAAGAACATTCTCAGCAAATTTCTAGAATATTAACATGAACATGAATCATTGAACTCTAGCCACTTAACTTCCCCCTTGCATTGTACATCTTGGATAAAATAAAAACACCTTGTCAGCATTTTGTATTTGTTTGGTTTGTTTGTTTGTATATAATCCTGAGGAACCTAAGTACTCCCGAAAGCACTGAGAGATGACCGTTCTCTGCCTGCTATGTGCTGTAGGAAATAGAAGCCCCAGGCATGCTTAATAAATACATGCACCCCCAAAATCTGAAGTTCTTTTACAACATTACAGTGCCCTGTTTATTCAATATTTACTCTAAGGCAGAGACTGCGTATGTTCATTTCTCCAGACCCTCTTCCCTTCCTTAAAAGAATACATGGGTTTAGAAAAAACATTGGCATTGAGATGTAGTATAAATATTTTGGAGTTTGATCTGCACTCAAGTCTTGGTTTAACTCATTATTGTTCAGTTGCTAAGTCATGTCCAACTCTTTGCAACCCCATGGACTGCAACACACCAGGCTTCCTTGTCCTTCACCATCTCCTAGTGTTTGCTCAAACTCATGCCCATTGAGTCAGTGATGCCATCCATCCATCTCATCCTCTGTCATCCCCTTCTGCTCCTGCCCTCAATCTGCCCCAGCATCTGGATCTTTTCCTGTGAGTTAGCTCTTTGCATCAGGTGGCCAAAGTATTGGAGCTTCAGCTTCAGCATCAGTCCTTCCAATGAATATTCAGGGTTGATTTCCTTTAGGATTTTCTGGTTTGGTCTTGCAGTCCAAGGGACTCTCAAGAGTCTTCTCCAGCAACACAATTCAAAAGCATCAATTCTTTGGGGCTCAGCCTTCTTTATTGTCCAACTCTAACATTTGTACATGACTACTGGAAAACCACAGCTTTGACCATATAGACATTTGTTGGCAAAGTGGTGTCTCTGCTTTTTAATATACTCTCTGAGCCGAAATTTCCTCAATTGTTCTGTGAGACACATAATACCTAATTTGCTTTTTGTTCAGTTATTGAATGATGTAAATGAGTTTATTAAATCATTGGGAATTAATAACTGTCAACTCTCTTCATCAGCCACAAGATTCCACAAAACTGTCCTTTACTTGGAGTGGAGTCAAATGAAGAATATAGGTCTTGCTGTTGTCCCATAAAGAACGCAGTTGCCCTATATGGGTAACGGAAATTTTTCTGCTATCAGTCTGGACAGTATTAATCTCAGCTGAATGAAATCTTTGTGTATATATGCACTCACTGAGGAGTAGGATAAGTTTACACACAATTATGCAAATATGGCTGTATGTTTTTCTCCAGACCTAACCACAACAGGAGAGGAGATTAATCAGTGTGGACATCTTTAGCAAATGGAGCATTTCATTCTGATTTTCCTGAGAATATAAGAATTAGTGTCTAATGCTGAGTCTCAGTTCAGCTGTGTGAGTGGGGTCAAGATAAGCATTGACTGAATTAACTCTGTTCTGTTTCAAATAATTATCCCCAAGAGAATCTAAACAGTGAAGCATAGCTGGGGCGGTGGAGGTAAGCATGATAAAAAGGAAGTACATATTATTCCCTGGTAAATATTGACAGGATAATATTACCATCCAAGGTAAGAGAAACCCAAGTAAGATGGTAGGTGTTGCAAGAGGGCATCAGAGGGCAGACACAGTGAAACCATACTCACAGAAAACTAGTCAATCTAATCACACTAGGAATACAGCCTTGTCTAACTCAATGAAACTAAGCCATGCCTTGTGGGGCCACTCAAGACAGGTGGGTCATGGTGGAGAGATCTGACAGAATGTGGTCCACTGGAGAAGGGAATGGCAAACCACTTCACTATTCTTGCCTTGAGAATCCCATGAACAGTATGAAAAGGCAAAATGATAGGATACTGAAAGAGAAACTCCCCAGGTAAATAGGGGCCCAATATGCTACTGGAGATCAGTGGAGAAATAACTCCTGAAAGAATGAAGGGATGGAGCCAAAGCAAAAACAATACCCAGCTGTGGATGTGACTGGTGATAGAAGCAAGGTCCAATGCTGTAAAGAGCAATACTGCATAGGAACCTGGAATGTTAGGTCCATGGATCAAGGCAAATTGGAAGTGGTCAAACAAGAGATGGCAAGAGTGAACATCGACATTCTAGGAATCAGCAAACTAAAATGGATGGGAATGGGTGAATTTAACTCAGATGACCATTATATCTACTACTGCGGGCAGGAATCCCTTAGAAGAAACGGAGTAGCCATCATGGTCAACAAAAGAGTTCAAAATGCAGTACTTGGATGCAATCTCAAAAACGACAGAATGATCTCTGTTTGTTTCCAAGGCAAACCATTCAGTATCACAGTAATCTAAGTCTATGCCCCAAACAGTAACGCTGAAGAATCTGAACGGTTCTATGAAGACCTACAAGACCTTTTAGAACTAACACCCAAAAAAGATGTCCTTTTCATTATAGGGGACTGGAATGCAAAAGTAGGAAGTCAAGAAACACCTGGAGTAACAGGCAAATTTGGCCTTGGAATACAGACTAAAGCAAAGCAAAGACTAATAGAGTTTTGCCAAGAAAATGCACTGGTCATAGCAAACACTCTCTTCCAACAACACAAGAGAAGACTACACATGGACATCACCAGATGGTCAACACCGAAATCAGATTGATTATATTCTTTGCAGCCAAAGATGGAGAAGCTCTATACAGTCAGCAAAAATAAGACCAAGAGCTGACTGTGGCTCAGATCATGAACTCCTTATTGCCAAATTCAGACTTAAATTGAAGAAAGTAGGGAAAACCACTAGACCATTCAGGTATGACCTAAATCAAATCCCTTATGATTATACAGTGGAAGTGAGAAATAGATGTAAGGGCCTAGATCTGATAGATAGAGTGCCTGATGAACTATGGACGGAGGTTCATGATATTGTACAGGAGACAAGGATTAAGACCATCCCCATGGAAAAGAAATGCAAAAAAGCAAAATGGCTGTCTGGGGAGGCCTTACAAATAGCTGTGAAAAGAAGAGAAGCGAAAAGCAAAGGAGAAAAGGAAAGATATAGGCATCTGAATGCAGAGTTCCAAAGAATAGCAAGAAGAGATAAGAAAGCCTTCTTCAGCAACCAATGCAAAGAAATAGAGGAAAACAATAAAATGAGAAAGACTAGAGATCTCTTCAAGAACATTAGAGATACCAAGGGAACATTTCATGCAAAGATGGGCTCAATAAAGGACAGAAATGGTATGGACCTAACAGAAGCAGAAGATATTAAGAAGAGGTGACAAGAATACATAGAAGAACTGTACAAAAAAGATCTTCATGACCCAGATAATCATGATGGTGTGATCACTGACCTAGAGCCAGACATCCTGGAATGTGAAGTCAAGTGGGCCTTGGAAAACATCACTACAAACAAAGCTAGTGGAGGTGATGGAATTCCAGTGGAGTTCTTTCAAATCCTGAAAGATGATGCTCTGAAAGTGCTGCACTCATTATGACAGCAAATTTGGAAAACTCAGCAGTGGCCACAGGACTGGAAAAGGTCAATTTTCATTCCAACCCCAAAGAAAGGCAATGCCAAAGAATGCTCAAACTACCGCACAGTTGTACTCATCTCACACGCTAGTAAAGTAATACTCAAAATTCTCCAAGCCAGGCTTCAGCAATATGTGAACCGTGAACTTCCTGATGTTCAAGCTGGTTTTAGAAAAGGCAGAGGAACCAGAGATCAAATTGCCAGCATCCACTGGATCATGGAAAAAGCAAGAGAGTTCCAGAAAAGCATCTATTTCTGCTTTATTGACTATGCCAAAGCCTTTGACTGTGTGGATCACAATAAACTGTGGACAATTCTTCAAGAGATGGGAATACCAGACCATCTGACCTGCCTCTTGAGAAATCTGTATGCAGGTCAGGAAGCAACAGTTAGAACTGGACATGGAACAACAGACTGGTTCCAAATAGGAAAAGGAGTACGTCAAGGCTGTGTATTGTCACCCTGTTTATTTAACTTTTATACAGAGTACATCATGAGAAACGCTGGACTGGAAGAAACACAAGCTGGAATCAAGATTGCTGGGAGAAATATCAATAACCTCAGATATGTAGATGACACCACCTTTATGGCAGAAAGTGAAGAAGAACTAAAAAGCCTCTTGATGAAGGTGAAAGAAGAGAGTGAAAAAGTTGACTTAAAACTAAACATTCAGAAAATGAAGATCATGGCATCTGGTCCCATCACTTCGTGGCAAATAGATGGGGAAACAGTGGAAACAGTGTCAGACTTTATTTTTGGGGGCTCCAAAATCACTGCAGACGGTGATTGCAGCCATGAAATTAAAAGATGCTTACTCCTTGGAAGGAAAGATATGACCAACCTAGATAGCATATTCAAAAGCAGAGACATTACTTTGCCAACAAAGGTTCATCTAGTGAAGGCTATGGTTTTTCCTGTGGTCATGTATGGATGTGAGAGTTGGACTGTGAAGAAAGCTGAGCACCGAAGAATTGATGCCTTTGAATTGTGGTTTTGGAGAAGACTCTTGAGAGTCCCTTGGACTGCAAGGAGATCCAACCAGTCCATTTTGAAGGAGATCAGCCCTGGGATTTCTTTGGAAGGAATGATGCTAAAGCTGAAACTCCAGTATTTTGGCCACCTCATGCGAAGAGTTGACTCACTGGAAAAGGCTCTGATGCTGGGAGGGATTGGGGGCAGGAGGAGAAGGGGACGACAGAGGATGAGATGGCTGGATGGCATCACTGACTCGACGGACGTGAGTCTGGGTGAACTCCGGGAGTTTGTGATGGACAGGGACGCCTGGCGTGCTGTGATTCATGGGATCGCAAAGAGTCGGACAGGACTGAGCGACTGAACTGAACTGAATTATTGACAGAAATACCCATTCTATGCTGTCAAAATCAGCCCCCTAGGCTACTATACTCTTTTATCTCTTAAATTTCAATAGAAGAATGAATCCTGCCCTTTATGTAGATGTAGAAGAGGTAAAAGGTCCCCTAGAACTCTGAATTTCTTAATCATTGATTAGCTACAGTTACAGAAGGAGGGGCCATTTATATCCATATCTCAACGTATAGTTATATACATTATACCCAAATGTACATTTCTTATGTGTGATATCTCATAAATATTGTAAGTAATATCCAAACTAATGGGTGACTGATCATGCGTATGTCATTTTATTTCTGTGAGCCAAAGTTTTCTTATTGCACAATGGGAATGAATTATATGAAATTGTCATTTAAGAGTAAAATACCCTAAAAATTTAAAAGAATTTCTTCATAGCTATTTTTTCTATCAAAGTCAGACTCATTTATTTAGATAATAATTTCATTTAATTTTTATTGTGTATTGGAGTATAGCTAGCTGTCAGTGTTAGGTTAGTTTCAGGAGTATAGCAGTATGATTCAGTTGTACATTTGTTTCTATTCTTTTTCAAATTCTTTTCCCATTTAAGTTATTGCAGGGTTCCCTGTGCTATACAGTAGGTCCTTATTCATTACCTATTTTAAATATAGCCATGAGTACATGTCAATCTCACACTCCCAATCTATCCTCCCTGACTCCAGCTCTCTTCTCCTGGTAACCATTAGTTCATTTTCTAAGTCAGTGAGTCTGTTTCTGTTTTCAAAATAAGTTAATTTATATCCATTTTAGATACATATAAGCGATATCATATATTTGTCTTTCTCCATCTGACTTATTTCACTTAGTATGATAATCTCCAGGCCATCCATGTTGGTACAAATGACACTATTTCATTCTTTTTAATGGCTAAGTAATATTCCATTGCATATGTATATCATATCTTATTTATCCATTCATGTATTGAGGAATATTTAGGCTGCTTCATCTTGGCTGCAATGAACACTGAGGTGCATGTATCTTTTTAAATTAGGGTTTTCTCTAGATACATGCTTAGGAGTGGGATTGCCGGATCATATGATAGTTCTAATTTTAGTTTTGTAAGGAAGCTCCATACTATTATCCATAGTGGATTTACAAATTTACACTTCCACCTGACTCCTGTCCAGCACTTATTGTTTGTAAACTTTTTGATGATGGTCTTTCTGACTCGTGTGAAGTGATATCTTATTGTAGTTTTGATTTGTAGTTCTCTAATTATTAGTAATGTTGAGCATCTTTTCCTGTGCCTGTTGGCCATCTGTATGTCTTCTTTGGAGAAGTATCTATTTATGTCTTCTGCCCATTTTTTGATTGGGCTTTTTTTTTTTAATCTGAACTACATAAGCTATTTGTAAGTTTTGCATATTACTCTCTTGTGGGTCACATAATTTGCAAAAAAATTTTTTTCCCTTAGTAAAGTAATGCTCAAAATTCTCCAAGCCAGGCTTCAGCAATATGTGAACCGTGAACTTCCTGATGTTCAAGCTGGTTTTAGAAAAGGCAGAGGAACCAGAGATCAAACTGCCAATATCCGCTGGATCATGGAAAAAGCAAGAGAGTTCCAGTAAAACATCTATTTCTGCTTTATTGACTATGCCAAAGCCTTTGACTGTGTGGATCACAATAAACTGTGGAAAATTCTTCAAGAGATGGGAATACCAGACCACCTGACCTGCCTCTTGAGAAATTTGTATGCAGGTCAGGAAGCAACAGTTAGAACTGGACGTGAAACAACAGACTGGTTCCAAATAGGAAAAGGAGTACGTCAAGGCTGTATATTGTCACCCTGCTTATTTAACTTCTATGCAGAGTACATCATGAGAAATGCTGGACTGGAAGAAACACAAGCTGGAATCAACATTGCTGGGAGAAATATCAATAACCTCAGATATGCAGATGACACCACCCTTATGGCAGAAAGTGAAGAAGAACTCAAAAGCCTCTTGATGAAAGTGAAAGTGGAGAGTGAAAAAGTTCAACATTCAGAAAACGAAGATCATGGCATCTGGTCCCATCGCTTCATAGGAAATAGACGGGGAAACAGTGGAAACAGTGTCAGACTTTATTTTTTGGGGCTCCAAAATCACTGCAGATGGTGACTGCAGCCATGCAATTAAAAGACACTTACTCCTTGGAAGGAATGTTATGACCAACCTAGATAGCATATTGAAAAGCAGAGACATTACTTTGCCAACAAAAGTTTGTCTAGTCAAGGCTATGGTTTTTCCTGTGGTCATGTATGGATGTGAGAGTTGGACTGTGAAGAAGGCTGAGCGCCGAAGAACTGATGCCTTTGAACTGTGGTGGTGTTGGAGAAGACTCTTGAGAGTCCCTTGGACTGCAAGGAGATCCAACCAGTCCATTCTGAAAGAGATCAGCCCTGGGATTTCTTTGGAAGTAATGATGCTAAAGCTGAAACTCCAGTATTTTGGCCACCTCATGCGAAGAGTTGACTCATTGGAAAAGGCTCTGATGCTGGGAGGGATTGGGGGCAGGAGGAGAAGGGGATGACAGAGGATGAGATGGCTGGATGGCATCACTGACTCGATAGACGTGAGTCTGGGTGAACTCCAGGAGTTGGTGATGGACAGGGAGGCCTGGCGTGCTGCGATTCATGGGGTCGCAAAGAGTCGGACACGACTGAGAGACTGAACTGAACTGAAGAGTTTTATAGCGTTCCAATTTACCTTTAATCCATTTAGAGATTATTTATGTGTATTCTGTTAGAGAATGTTCTAAAAATTGTTTTCTTACATGTAGCTGTCCAGTTTACCCAGCACCACTTATTGAAGAGGCTGTCTTTTCTTTATTGTATAATCTAGCCTCCTTTGCTGTACATCAATTGAACATAGATGTGTGGCTTTCTTCCTGGGCTTTCTATCCTATTTCAGTAATCTCTGTTTCGTTTTTGTGCCAGTACCATGCTGTTTTGATGACTGTAGCCTTATAGTGTTGCCTGGAGTCAGGTAGCCTGATTCCTCCAGCTCTGTTTTTCTTTCTCAAGTTTGCTTTGGCTATTTGGGGTCTTTTGTGTATCCATACAAATTTTAATATTTTTCATTCTAGTTCTGTGAAAAATGCCATTGGTAATTTGATAAGGATTGCATTGAATCTGTAGAAGAATTTGAAAATTTTAATTCATTTGTTAAATTTTAAAAAATTTGTTAAAATTTTTCAACAAATTGTATTGAGTACATAATATGGATCCTGGTTACTGAGACATTAAAGAATTTGCCCACAGTTCAGGGGACCTGGGTTCGATTTCTGAGTTGGGAAGATGCCTGGAGAATTCCATGGTCAGAGGAGCCTGGCAGGCTACAGTCCATGGGGTCCCAAAGAGTCAGGCATAGTGAGTGACTAACACTTTCACTTATTATGGGTCAAGTTCAATTCTAGGCACTGGGATAAATAAAGGTACAAAAACCACTGCCTGCATAGAAATTGCCTTTAGCATAGGGGCATAGACAACAAATAAATTATATATGTTTTATGTATATATATGAAAGTGTTATTTGTTCAGTTGTGTCCAGCTGTTTGTGACACAGTGGACTATAGCCCACCAAGCTCCTCTGTTCATGGAATTCTCCAGGCAGGAATAATGGATTGGGTAGTCATTCCCTTTTCCAGAGGATCTTCCCAAGCCAGGGATTGAACTTGGTTCTCCCACATTGGCGGCAGGTTCCTTATTCCCTGCTGCTGCTGCTGCTAAGTCGCTTCGGTCGTGTCCGACTTTGTGCGACCCCATAGATAGCAGCCCACCAGGCTCTTCCATCCCTTGGGATTCTCCAGGCAAGAACACTGGAGTGGGTTGCCATTTCCTTCTCCAGTGCGTGAAAGTGAAAAGTGAAAGTGAAGTCACTCAGTCGTGTCCGACTCGTAGCGACCCGTGGACTGCAGCCCACCAGGCTCCTCCATCCATGGGATTTTCTAGGTAAGAGTACTGGAGTGGCAGCTTTATTCATATATGCACACACACTCACACACAAGTGAGTGTATAGTTTATAGTACTATAAGTTTGATAGAAAAAAATTGAACAGAGTAAGATTTCCTGAGAAGTTTATATTTGAGTCAAGGCTTATAAATGAGTTGAATACCCTGAATATATAAAATATGGATTAAAAGACCAAGTGACTATCTGTGTTGAACACATTGAATTATGAGTCTTTGTTTCTCCCTGTCTAATAATAGAGCTTCCAATTCCTTGAACACAAGTAAACAATCTTTAAATTACTCTAGAAAAATATGTAGTAAATAAAGTTACATCAGTGTGGCTTAAGTAGGATGAAAGTTTTAAACAGAGAATATAGAACTAGGAACTGCAAGATCTGTGTTCTGGCCTTTCTCTGGATGAAACTAGCTCAGAAAACTTGGATGAAAACTAAACTGATTTTCTCTGTCTCTGAATAGCCTTTTTTTTCTTCCAAAACTGGTATAATACTTGTTCTACCTATATCCAAAATATCTAGAGGGATCACTTGGACATAGCATAACTGTACCATGTAAAAGTCCTATATGGAAGCAAGATGGCTTAAGATAAATTATACATTCTTTAATAGATTATAGAAGCATCATGTTTTGTTTGCCTGAGAAGATCTCAAGTATTAAAATCAGTTTACATCTTTGCAGTATGTGTCTTACAAGTTTGCTATTACAAGTACGGAAGCTATTCTGCTAAAATACTTTCAAATTATATGTGTTCATAGGTATTTTTTGTAAAAAAGCTGCTCACCAGAACAAAAGTACATTGACTGTATCCAAGCAGATGAAACAATCACATGAAATCATTTTAGTCTCATTCATTTTTGTAAATTGGTTTATGTCATATGTACTGTTTGAGGTAGCACACTTCTACATTTTATGATGAAGAAAGCTAAAATGGAAACACCTTTGTATTTGGATTTTTAAGAGTTGACAGGAAACAGTAAGGTTAAGAAGTAATATTGTCACTATCTCTGGTTCTCCTGTGAAACTTCACTTTGCAGAGATGTTTAGCAATATTTTGCACATGTCAGAAAAGGACTTCTGCACAGCTGCTTAAAATCTGTGTGTGTGTGCGCTCACTCAGTCGTGTCCGACTCTTTGTGAACCCATGGACTGTAGCCCACCAGGCTCCTCTGTCCATGGAATTTTTCCAGGCAAGAATATTGGAGTGGGCTGCCATTTTCTACTCGAGGGGATCTTCCCAACCCAGGGATCGAACCTGTGTCTCTTGCGTCTCCTGCATTGGCAGGCAGATTCTTTACACCACCTGGGAAGTCCCTTTTTTTTTTTTTTCTAATTCTATTTTATTTTTAAACTTTACATAATTGTATTAGTTTTGCCAAATATCAAAATGAATCCGCCACAGGTATACATGTGTTCCCCATCCTGAACCCTCCTCCCTCCTCCCTCCCCATACCATCCCTCTGGGCCGTCCCAGTGCACCAGCCCCAAGCATCCAGCATCATGCATCGAACCTGGACTGGCAACTCGTTTCCTACATGATATTTTACATGTTTCATTGCCATTCTCCCAAATCTTCCCACCCTCTCCCTCTCCCACAGAGTCCATAAGACTGTTCTATACATCAGTGTCTCTTTTGCTGTCTCGTACACCGGGTTATTGTTACCATCTTTCTAAATTCCATATATATGCGTTAGTATACTGTATTTATGTTTTTCCTTCTGGCTTACTTCACTCTGTATAATAGGCTCCAGTTTCATCCACCTCATTAGAACTGATTCAAATGTATTCTTTTTAATGGCTGAGTAATACTCCATTGTGTATATGTACCACTGCTTTCTTATCCATTCATCTGCTGATGGGCATCTAGGTTGCTTCCATGTCTTGGCTATTATAAACAGTGCTGCGATGAACATTGGGGTACACGTGTCTCTTTCCCTTCTGGTTTCCTCAGTGTGTATGCCCAGCAGTGGGGTTGCTGGATCAAAAGGCAGTTCTATTTCCAGTTTTTTAAGGAATCTCCACACTGTTCTCCATAGTGGCTGTATTAGTTTGCATTCCCACCAACAGTGTAAGAGGGTTCCCTTTTCTCCACACCCTCTCCAGCATTTATTATTTGTAGACTTTTGGATCGCAGCCATTCTGACTGGTGTGAAATGGTACCTCATAGTGGTTTTGATTTGCATTTCTCTGATAATGAGTGATGTTGAGCATCTTTTCATGTGTTTGTTAGCCATCTGTATGTCTTCTTTGGAGAAATGTCTATTTAGTTCTTTGGCCCATTTTTTGATTGGGTCGTTTATTTTTCTGGAGTTGAGCTGTAGGAGTTGCTTGTATATTTTTGAGATTAGTTGTTTGTCGGTTGCTTCATTTGCTATTATTTTCTCCCATTCTGAAGGCTGTCTTTTCACCTTGCTAATAGTTTCCTTTGATGTGCAGAAGCTTTTAAGGTTAATTAGGTCCCATTTGTTTATTTTTGCTTTTATTTCCAATATTCTGGGAGGTGGGTTTTTAAAAGATCCTTCTGTGCTCACCTTTATGACAATTTCGGAAATCATGGGCTCACACAAATAGGTGCTATTTTTAGGCATATGTTGTAGGCTGGATAACAGCTCCCCAAGATATCTGCATCCTCATCCCCCAAACCAAAGAATGTTACTTCATATGGTAACAGAGATTTTATAGATGTGATTCAGGATCTTGAGACGGAGCGATTGATTTTCCCATATTAGCCAGGTGGGCTCTAAATGTAATCACCATAGTTCTGTAAGGAGGCAGAAGGAGATTGGACTTCAGAGACAGAAGAGGAGAAAGTGATTTATAAGGAAACAAAGATTTAAAGATGCTATGCTGCTGGCTCTGAAGCTGCAGGAAGGGGTTGTTGGGCAAGAAATGCAAGAAATGCAGTTCAGAGGTTGGAATAACCAAGGAAACAGATTTTCCCCTGAAAGCTTCCTGAAGGAGCACAGCCATGCGGCACCTCGGTTTTGGTCCAGTGAAACTGACTTCAGAGCTCTGAACTCTAGAAAAAAAGAATAAATGTGTGTTGTCTTAAACTACTGAGTTTGTAATAATTTATAGCAGCATCAATAGGAAATTACTACAGTGTGAACCTCGAATTTTCGGCAACATTCCCCAAAGAGATGCAATTCATTAAGTCAACATTGGACTGCACTGTGTTAAACAGGTTCCAGACTCACCACCCCCAGAATGTTGAGAGCATCTGGCGGCGCCCCCAGAATGTTGAGAGCATCTGGCGGCGTCATTGTTCAGTCACCAAGTTGTGTGCGACTCTTTGCGACCCTATGGACTGCTGCGTACCAGGCACCCTTGTCCCTCACCATCTCCCAGAGGTTGCCCAAGTTCACTTCCATTGAATCGGTTATGCCATCCAACTATCTCATCCTCTGTTGCCTTCTTCTTCTTCTGTCTTCATTCTTTCCCCGCATCAGGATCTTTTGCCAATGAGTCAGCTGTTGGCATCAGGTCACCAAAGTGTTGGAGCTTCAGCATCAGTCCTTCCAAAGAGTATTCAGGATTGATTTCCTTTAAGATTGACTGGTTTGATCTCCTTGTTTCCAAGGGACCTCAAGAGTCTTCTCAAGAGCATCTATTACATCTACAATATATCAGAGAGCAGTACAATTTTTGTTCTGGAAGCAGGTGCAACCAGATTAATCATCTATCTCTACTTGAAATAATACAATTTTCAATACGTTGCTGAATTTTTCTGGGCCTCAATGTCCTTGTGTATAAAAGGGAACTAAATAATAATACTCATGTGCCTTGTGCTCAGTCATATCCAACTCTTTGTGACCCCATGGACTATAACCTGCTAGTCTTTTCTGTCGATGGGATTTTCCAGGCAAAATTATTGCAGAGGATTGCCATTTCCTTCTCCAGGGGTTCTTCTCCACCCAGAGACTAAACCCGCATCTCCTATGTCTCCTGCATTGCAGGCAGATTCATTACCCATAAGAATAATACACGAGTCTTAGGGCAAGATGAGGTGAAATAATGCATACTCAGCACTTACACAGATTTTTGGCATAGTGTTTTGTATCAGTTAACATATTAACTTTTTTCTTGACCATAGCAAACCCTAAGCCAAGTCACATCAATCTATTAGAAAGATCAAGCTAAATTCAAGCTAGGTCACCATAAACATTACATATAAAACTCAAAGTTAGAAGAAAACAATTTTGGATATTTAAATTAGTGACTCTTAATGATTGAAAGTACCTGTCCAGATGAGCCAGTGTTATTTGGCTGCACTTCTGAAAAGTGTGCCTGTTACCTGGGTGAAAATGTCATCCAGGATTGGAGACCTGGGCTTTAACATTGACTAGAAAAATGACCACCAGAGAGTTATTTTTCCATACGTGCCTAAATTTTCTTGTATGTAAAATGGAGAAACAGTGAACTTTCCTATATCAGTGGGCTATCTTAAAGGTTCATTGTTATTAAACACAGAATTTAGGAAATAGCAAAGCACAGTGGCTAGAATATAGTAACTGCTCAAAAGATGACAATTATGAACAATAATAATTCTTAGACACTGGGACTATAAACTCGATTAAAATTATATGATTTATCCAGAATTTCATAAGTCTAGGTATTAAACTTTGAGTGCTTCCAGTAAATAGATGGATAAATAGATAAAAATAACTCTTAAGCAATCTATGTTCTACATCAGCTCTGTCCATTAGAAATATAATATGTACAACATATATTAGTTTAATTTTCCTAACATCCATATTTATAAAAAAGCTACTGAAATAAGTAACAGTAAATGAGACTATTTTAATAGCATTTATTATTAACTCAATACATCTAAAATACTATCATTTCAACACGTCAAGTATTTTGCATTCTTTTTAAAAATACTTTGTCCTTGAAATTCAGGGTATTTGCCCTTAAGTAAGGTAACTAAAGTAATGCTCAAAATTCTCCAAGCCAGACTTCACCAATATGTGAACCATGAACTTCCTGATGTTCAAGCTGGTTTTATAAAAGGCAGAGGAACCAGAGATCAAATTGCCAACATCCGCTGGATCATCGAAAAAGCAAGAGAGTTACAGAAAAACATCTATTTCTGCTTTATTGACTATGCCGAAGCCTTTGATTGTGTGGATCACAATAAACTGTGGAAAATTCTGAAAGAGATGGGAATACCAGACCACCTGACCTGCCTCTTGAGAAACCTATATGTAGGTCAGGAAGCAACAGTTAGAACTGGACATGAACAACAGACTAGTTCCAAATAGGAAAAGGACTTCGTCAAGGCTGTATATTGTCACCCTGCTTATTTAACTTCTATGCAGAGTACATCATGAGAAACGCTGGGCTGGAGGAAGCACAAGCTGGAATCAAGATTGGGAGAAATACCAATAACCTCAGATATGCAGATGACACCACCCTTATGGCAGAAAGTGAAGAGGAACTAAAAAGCCTCTTGATGAAAGTGAAAGAGGAGAGTGAAAAAGTTGGCTTAAAGCTCAACATTCAGAAAACGAAGATCATGGCATCTGGTCCCATCACTTCGTGGCAAATAGATGGGGAAACAGTGGAAACAGTGTCAGACTTTATTTTTCTGGGCTCCCAAATCACTGCAGATGGTGACTGCAGCCAGGAAATTAAAAGACTCTTACTCCTTGGATGGAGAAGGAAATGGCAACCCACTCCAGTGTTTTGGCCTGGAGAATCCCAGGGACAGGGAAGCCTGGTGGGCTGCTGCCTATGGGGTCACACAGAGTCGGACACGACTGAAGTGACTTAGCAGCAGCAGCACTCCTTGGAAGTAAAGTTATGATCAACCTAGATAGCATATTGAAAAGCAGAGATATTACTTTGCCAACAAAGGTCCGTCTCATCAAGGCTATGGTTTTTCCAGTGGTCATGTATGAATGTGAGAGTTGAACTGTGAAGAAGGCTGAATGCCGAAGAATTGATGCTTTTGAATTGTGGTGTTGGAGAAGACTCTTGAGAGTCCCTTGGACTGCAAGGAGATCCAACCAGTCCATCCTAAAGGAGATCAGTCCTGGGTGTTCATTGGAACGACTGATTCTAAAGCTGAAACTCCAGTACTTTGGCCACCTCATGCAAAGAGTTGACTCATTGGAAAAGACCCTGATGCTCGGGGGGATTGGGGGCAGGAGGAGAAGGGGACAACAGAGGATGAGATGGCTAGATGGCATCACTGACTTGATGGACATGAGTTTGGGTAAATTCCGGGAGTTGGTGATGGACAGGGAGGCCTGGTGTGCTGTGATTCATGTAGTCGCAAAGAGTCGGACACTACTGAGCAACTGAACTGAACTGAAGGTAACCAACCCATTTGGTTTCTCTGAGACTGTCCAGGTTTTAGCTCTGAAAGTCTGTATCCTGGAAAACTTCTCAGAGACAGTTGTTTATAGCACATACTGATTTGAACTCTAAGCTATAATCAGAAATAGCTGATCTATATATTTCATCCAGTTCACAGTTGGGAGAGTCACAGATCAAAGTTCTTCAAATGTGCTGGAAAGATATATTTTCAGTAATTGAATTGAACATCCATTGTTTCATTAAAATTAATGACAACCTAAAAATGTAGTTCCTCAGTCTTAGTAGCTTTTTGATGTTCAAATAATGGCTACTACATTGGGCAATGCAGTTATCTCCCTTTTTAAAAAATTACACATCAAATAAGCTATGCCTTCTGGAAATTTACTCTCCTAAACTTTTCAAGTGCCATCCTGGAACTGAGCAATGGGATTTCTTATTGTACTGTATATATTACTGAGCAGTATTATACATTAATACACAGCGCGTTACAGAGATGTGAGCACTGCTTTAAAGATGTAATAGTATGCATTGTAATTTTATGAAGTTTTGACTTAAGGAGCATCCATTTGAAAAGAAAAATGGATGAAATGTGGTGACAAAGGCAGAAATATAAAGCATCAGCAAATGTAAGTTGCGGGCTATTCATCCATTCTGTGATGGAATAACCAGCAGTAAGCCAGGCCTCTTGGCTCTGTGAAGAGAATGCTAAAGACAAAACTTAGTGTTTTGTTTTGTTTTGTTCTTTCCCCATCTGGTCTGACTTCACGCTTCTTGCAGTATCATTGTCTGACTTCACACCTCTTGCAGTATCATGGTCTGACTTCACACCTCTTGCAGTATCATGCAATGTAATATCAGAGCCTTCAGAGACCCACAGTTACTCTGAACACATAGCGATACTGCATTAATTATAACAACAACAGCAATATACCAATCAGTAGCTGGGATTGAAACAGATGAATTCTAAAATATAAGAACTAGGGTAGATCTAAGCCAAATGCTTCTAGTATCAAGTTAATGGTAATGGTGGCTTAGAAAGGGAACAGATAAGGTAGGAGTTGAATTCTCTGTGGAAATGGGAAGTATAGAGTTACACCTGCAGGAAACTGGGAACCTTCTGTGCTGCATGCTAAGTCGCTTCAGTCGTGTCTGACTCTTGGCAACCCCATGGACTGTAGCCCACCAGGCTCCTCTGTCCATGGGATTCTCCAGGCAAGAATACTGGAGTGGGTTACCATGCCCTTCCCCAGGGGGGAACCTTCTGTGCTACACATAAAGTCGGGGCCCTGAAACAATGCTCAATCTATGTAATTAGGGGACAAAGATCTTCCTGTAAGTCAAGTAAAGTGGCAGGAGAGCTCATCTTCTGCCTGTGCTCACAGAGGGAAAAGCAAACGCATCTACGATGAGAATTTGGGAAACCCAGCATGTGCCATGCATGCATTTGGGTCAGAATATATGCTATTCACATGGAACATGGATCACAAGAAGGGAAATAATGCAAAAAAACACTCTTAAGACCATAAACCTCATGGTTTTGGCAGAAGCAAATAAAAGAAACCACGCTGTGAAGATGCTTCCAAAACCCAGAGGACATGTGCCTCCCATTGACAGAGGGGATAGACTGTGGCGGAAAGACCACCACGAAAAATAAACACATAATCCAAAAATACAAATTACTGGAGGAAATGATCTACTACGTGGGAGATCAACAGAAACAACAAAGCATAAAATTAATACCCCAAGACACTGAAATTACAGAACATAAAAAAGAGGCTATCGAATAAATACATTTTAAATGATTAAAGAGAACATAGATGGAAACAAATTAAAATAGAACAAGAACTTACCAAAATGAATAATTAGAATTTAAAAATGGATATTGTACAAGAAAAACATGTATATAATTTTAACTTTTAACAAATGTCAATGTCTGGGCCCAACAGATTAGCCGTAGCTGGAGAGAGAAGTAAAGACCTAGAAGATTAAAAAAAGATCGCGTTACTGAGATGGAAGTGCAGCAACAATAAACAGATATGAGTAAAGAAAAAAGAGGTGAAGAGTTTGGACCAGAAACTTAGAAGTTTCAATATTTCATACTGGGGATATATTACTAATATTCTGAAGCAGTATGTGGCACATAGAAAGTACTCTAGAAATATTTGCTGAAAGGATGAATTAATGAATGAATAGAAATCCCTGAAAGAGAAGAGAGATGCTAAGTGCCTAAAGAGTGAAAATTAAAGAGATAATAGCTGTGAACTTTTCAGAACTGGAGAGAGTTAAAGCTCAACATTCAGAAAACGAAGATCACGGCATCTGGTCCCATCACTTCATGGCAAATAGATGGGGAAACAGTGTCAGACGTTATTTTGGGGGCTCCAAAATCACTGCAGATGGTGACTGCAGCCATGAAATTAAAAGACGCTTACTCCTTGGAAGGTAAGTTATGACCAACCTAGATAGCATATTCAAAAGCAGAGACATTACTTTGCCAACAAAGGTCCATTTAGTCAAGGCTATGGTTTTTCCAGTGGTTATGTATGGATGTGAGAGTTGGACTGTGAAGAAGGCTGAGCACCGAAGAATTGATGCTTTTGAACTGTGGTTGGAGAAGACTCTCGAGAGTCCCTTGGACTGCAAGGAGATCCAACCAGTCCATTCTGAAGGAGATCAGCCCTGGGATTTCTTTGGAAGGAATGATGCTAAAGCTGAAACTCCAGTACTTTGGCCACCTGATGCGAAGAGTTGACTCATTGGAAAAGACTCTGATGCTGGGAGGGATTGGGGGCAGGAGGAGAAGGGGACGACAGAGGATGAGATGGCTGGAAGGCATCACTGATTCGATGGACGTGAGTCTGAGTAAACTCCGGGAGTTGGTGATGGACAGGGAGGCCTGGTGTGCTGCGATTCATGGGATTGCAAAGAGTCGGACACGACCGAGCGACTGAACTGAACTGAACTGAAAGAGGAAAAATCATAATAAACATACACTTAAAAACCATAGACACAGTAAAAATCTTATAAAGCAAACAAAGGGAAAAATAATATCAAAAACAGAAGCTAAATGTTTGGTAGAATTAGCACCAACAATAGAGGCTAGAATTAAATAATACACAACATTCCAAACAATAATAATTTTAAGCCAATTATTCTATAAGACCTCAATGTTATTCAAGATTGGTAATAAATTGAATATAATTTCAGTAAAGACTGAAGGCTTACAAAACATAACAAGAAAAGTGCTGCTAAAGGTTCTGTTTCAGAAAGCAGCAAGTTGTATGTACAAGGAATTAGAAATGCACGTGAAATAATAATAAATTACTTGATACATTGGTAAATCTAAATAAACAAACAATATTAACTAATTTGAAGTAATGAGAAATAAGGTGAAAACAAAGTATTCCAAAACAATAATGAAAGATGAGGGTGAAAGATATTCCCATTTGAATGCAGAGTTCCAACGAATACAAAGGAGAGGTAAGAAAGCCTTCCTCAGTGATCAGTGCACAGAAATCGAGGAAAACAATAGAATGGGAAAGATTAGACATCTCTTCAAGAAAATTAGAGATACCAAGGGAACATTTCATGCAAAGATGGGCTCAATAAAGGACAGAAATTGTATGGACCAAACAGAAGCAGAAGATATTAGCAGGTGGCAAGAATACACAGAGGACTGTTCAAAAAAACAGTCTTCACAACCCAGATAATCACGATGGTGGGATCACTCAGCTAGAGCCAAACATCTTGGAATGTGAAGTCAAGGTGGCCTTAGGAAGATCACTACGAACAAAACTAGTGCAGATGATGGAATTCCAGGTGGTTATTTCAAATTGTAAAAGACGATGCTGTGGAAGTGCTGTACTCAATATGCCAGCAAATTTGGAAAACTCAGCAGTGGCCACAGGACTGGAAAAGGGCAGTTTTCATTCCAATCCCAAAGAAAGGCAAAAAGAATGCTCAAACTACCACACAATTGCACTCATCTCACACGCTAGTAAAGTAATGTTCAAAATTCTCCAAGCCAGGCTTCAGCAATACGTGAACCGTGAACTTTCAGATGTTCAAGCTGGTTTTAGAAAAGGCAGAGGAACCAGAGATCAAATTGCCAACATCTGTTGGATCATCGAAAAAGCAAGAGAGTTCCAGAAAAGCATCTATTTCTGCTTTATTGGCTATGCCGAAGCCTTTGATTGTGTGGATCACAATAAACTGTGGAAAATTCTGAAAGAGATGGGAATACCAGACCACCTGACCTGCCTCTTAAGAAACCTATATGTAGGTCAGGAAGCAACAGTTAGAACTGGACATGAACAACAGACTAGTTCCAAATAGGAAAAGGACTTCGTCAAGGCTGTATATTGTCACCCTGCTTATTTAACTTCTATGCAGAGTACATCATGAGAAACGCTGGGCTGGAGGAAGCACAAGCTGGAATCAAGATTGGGAGAAATACCAATAACCTCAGATATGCAGATGACACCACCCTTATGGCAGAAAGTGAAGAGGAACTAAAAAGCCTCCTGATGAAAGTGAAAGAGGAGAGTGAAAAAGTTGGCTTAAAGCTCAACATTCAGAAAACGAAGATCATGGCATCTGGTCCCATCACTTCGTGGCAAATAGATGGGGAAACAGTGGAAACAGTGTCAGACTTTATTTTTCTGGGCTCCAAAATCACTGCAGATGGTGATTGCAGCCATGAAATTAAAAGACACTTACTCCTTGGAAAGAAAGTTATGACCAACCTAGATAGCATATTCAAAAGCAGAGACATTACTTTGCCAACAAAGGTCCATCTCATCAAGGTTATGGTTTTTCCTGTAGTCATGTATAGATGTGAGAGATGGACTATAAAGAAAGCTGAGCACCAAAGAATTGATGCTTTTGAACTGTGGTGTTGGAAAAGACTTCAGAGTCCCTTGGACTGCAAGGAGATCCAACCAGTCCATCCTAAAGGAGATCAGTCCTGGGTGTTCATTGGAAGGACTGATATTGAGGCTGAAACTCCAATAGTTTGGCCACCTGATAGGAAGAGGTGACTCATTTGAAAAGATTCGGATGCTGGGAAGGATTGAGGGCAGGAGGAGAAGGGGATGACAGAGGATGAGATGGTTGGATGGCAGCACCGACTCAATGGAGATGAATTTGAGTAAACTCCGGGAGTTGGTGATGGACAGGGAGGCCTGGTGTGCTGTTATTCATGGAGTCACAAAGAGTCAGACATGACTGAGCTGATAAACAAAGTAAAATGTTCTAGGTTCTTTGAATCATTTGGTGGAAGTTTAAAGAAGACACTGATAAGACTATTGCTATATATGCATCTTAAATTTTAAAAGTAAATTATAAAAAATAAATCTGCTCTACAGACAGTACTGGATTTGCCAAAAGGTTTGTTCATTTTTCCCATAAGATGGTTCTAGTAGCATTTAGTTATTTTTAACTTCATTCAAAGTGATTTTTTTAGATTATATTGTGATAGCTATGATGTCAGCATGCATTCAAAAACATTAACAAAGTTGGTGGATTTCTATATAGCCATTTTAATATTGAAGATGGATGAGAAAAAGCAATATTTTTGTCATAGTATGCTTTATTATTTCAATAAAGGTAAAAATGCAAGTGAAACACAAAAGATTTTTGTAGTGTATAGAAAAGGTGCTGTGACTGATTGAATGTGTCCAAGCATTTTGTGAAGTTTCTTGTGAGTGATTTCTTGTTGGATGATGCTCCACGGTTGGGTAGACCAGTTGAACATGATAGCAATAAAATTGAGACATTAGTTGAGAAAAATCAACAGTATACCATGTGGGAGATAGTAGACATACTAAAAATATCCAAATCAAGCACTCAGAATCATTTGCACCAGGCTTGGTTATGCTCAAAATTCTCCAAGCCAGGCTTCAGCAATACGTGAACCATGAACTTCCAGATGTTCAAGCTGGTTTTAGAAAAGGCAGAGGAAGCAGAAATCAAATTGCCAACATCCACTGGATCATGGAAAAAGCAAGAGAGTTCCAGAAAAAACATCTATTTCTGCTTTATTGACTATGCCAAAGCCTTTGACTGTGTGGATCACAATAAACTATGGAAGATTCTGAAAGAAATGGGAATACCAGAGCACCTGACCTGCCTTTTGAGAAACCTATATGCAGGTCAGGAAGCAACAGTTAGAACTGGATATGGAACAACAGACTGGTTCCAAAAAGGAAAAGGAGTACGTCAAGGCTGTATATTGTCACCTTGCTTATGTAATTTCTATGCAGAGTACATCATGAGAAATGCTGGGCTGGAGGAAGCACAAGCTGGAATCAAGATTGCAGGGAGAAATATCAATAACCTCAGTTATGCAGATGACACCACCCTTATGGCAGAAAGTGAAGAGGAACTAAAAAGCCTCTTGATGAAAGTGGAGAGTGAAAAAGTTGGCTTAAAACTCAACATTCAGAAAACTAAGACCATGGCATCTGGTCCCATCACTTAATGGGAAATAGATGGGGAAACAGTGGAAACAGTGTCAGACTTTATATTTTGGGGCCCCAAAATCACTGCAGATGGTGACTGCAGCCATGAAATTAAAAGACACTTACTCCTTGGAAAGAAAGTTATGACCAACCTAGATAGCATATTGAAAAGCAGAGACATTCCTTTGCCAGCAAAGGTCCGTCTAGTCAAGGCTATGGTTTTTCCTGTGATCATGTATGGGTGTGAGAGTTGGACGGTGAAGAAGGTTGAGCGCCAAAGAATTGATGCTTTTGAACTGTGGTGTTGGAGAAGTCTCTTGAGAGTCCCTTGGACTGCAAGGAGATCCAACCAGTCCATTCTGAAGGAGATCAGCCCTGGGATTTCTTTGGAAGGAATGATGCTAAAGCTGAAACTCCAGTACTTTGGCCACCTCATGTGAAGAGCTGACTCATTGGAAAAGCCTCTGATGCTGGGAGGGATTGGGGGCAGGAGGAGAAGGGGACGACAGAGGATGAGATGGCTGGATGGTATCTGACTCGATGGACGTGAGTCTGACTGAACTCCGGGAGTTGGTGATGGACAGGGAGGCCTGGCATGCTGTGATTCATGGGGTCGCAAAGAGTCGGACACGACTGAGCAACTGAACTGAACTGGTTATGTCTGATGTGTTGGCTCCACATAAATTAAATGAAACAAAAACCTTCTTGACCATATTTCCACATGCAGTTCTCTACTGAAAAAATGCAAATATTCCATTTTTAAAACAGATTGTGAGAGGAGATAAAAAGTGGATACTGTACAATAGCATGAAACAGAAGAGATCACTGGGCAAGTGAAGTGAACCATCACCAACTGCGCCAAAGTCCGATCTTCGTCCCAAGAAGTTGATGTTTTGTACATGGTGGGAGTGGAAAGGAGTCCTCTAGTAAGAACTCCTTCCAGAAAAACCAAAATATGAGTTCCAACAAGTACTGCTTCCAATTTGACTGAGAGTAGCACTCGATGAAAAGTGTCTGGAGTTAGTCAACAGAAAATGCATAATCTTCCTTCAGCATAAGGCAACACCACGTGTCTCTTTGATGACCAGGCAAAAACTGTGATAGCCTGGTTGGGAAGTTCAGATTCATGCACCGTATTCACCAGATGTTGTACCTTTGAATTTCTATGTATTTTGGTCATTACAAAATTCTCTTAGTGGAAAAAAAATTTTCAGTTCTCTTGAAGACTGTAAAAGGCACTTGGAATAGTTCTTTGTGCAAAAAGATAAAAAGTTTTGTGAAGATAGAATTATGGAGTTGCCTGAAAAATGGCAGAATATTGGAACAAAATAGTGAATATACTGTTCAATGAAGTTCTTGGTGAAAATGAAAAATTTGGCTTTTATTTTTGTTTAAAAATCAATATTTATGCATACATATAGTATATATGTACTTTCACACATATATACCTTCAAAATTATTAGAGGAAATTAAAGAGAATAGACAGAATTTCATCAATCCAAATGAAGGCAGGAAACAGAAGAAAAACAAAGGAAACACATATAGTAGAACAAATACTACTATAAGTACGTAGGAGAATAACAGATATGAAGTCAGTAATCACCATTAAAAAACGTCACAGGGTCAATCAGGAAACTCAGACAAGTTTCAGAGCTGTGTCTGCATCTTGAAGAATTTGGCATTTGTTTCATTTCAGATTCTATATAATCTCCAATGTATTTGGCCAAACAGTCTCCCCTTGATCTTTTTTTAAATCCCAGGTATAATTTAAGGAAAAGCTGAATCTCTAGATTTAATTCACCAAATGTGATTTTCTATAGGATACTTGATAGCTTTTAAAAACAAACATTAAAATGATTTTTTTTCTCTCCTTTCAAACACCAGAAGGTTATAGTTAATAGATTTTGGTTTAAAGAATAGAAACCCTCAATTCTGAGAATTCTAAGTATAGATAAAAACATATTTGAGCTTTGTAGGCTGAGATACATATATGCTATCTGCATTTGGATGTGTTTTATTCTCCATCATTCCCAGTCAACCTCACCCCCACCCTTGCCAATTCTGTCTTCAGTTTACAAACAAACAAAACAATGATACTCTTGAACAGTGAAAACTAATTACAAGTAACATTATTTTAGATCCATGGTTGGTAAAGATTTGTGCTTTAGAAAGTTTTTGTGTTCTTTTGTGTCTCATAAAAGTTTCTGAGTTAGAATTATTTAGAATTTGTGCTCTAAACTATTTTTCCTATTTAAACTTTGAAATTGACTTTTTTCCCCTGCATAGTCTTTTATTAATTTGTTGGGGAGAGAAGATATTCAGGAACTTCATACCAAGGTCCTTTTTCAGAAAACAGTGGTAACTTAAAATAGTTTTAGATTTATAGGAAAAAATAAAAGATAATACAGAGAGCTCGTGTATATCATTGTCTATTTTCTCCTATTGACATATTTTGTTACTAGGATGCATTTGTCACAAGTAAGAAACTTAGTTAGTACCTGACTATTAATTAAATTCTTCCCTTTATTTAGATTTCATCAGTTTTCTTTAATATCCTTTTCCTGTTTGAGAATTCCATCCAGAATACCACATCATGTTTAGTTGGCAAGTCTCTCTAGATGACTCTGTCCTGCGACGATTTTTCAGACTTTCCTTGTTTATGATGACCTTGACAGTTTTGAGGAATACCACTCAGGCATTTTATGGAATGTCCCTCCGTGTGGATTTGTCTGATGTTTTTCTCAGGGCTGAACTGGGGTTTGGGGCATTGGAGAGGAGGACCTCAGAGATGAAGGGCCATTCTCATCACATCACATCAAGGGTGCATGCTGACAACATGATTTATAACTGAGGGTGTTAACCTCAATGACCCAACATACATAGTGTTTGCCAGGTTGGAAATGGATTACTTTTCAACAAACTCCTCTTTCTTATTCAGAGAGGCTTTGGGGCAGAGGTTTGTGATGTCTGATCTTGGTTCAGGGAATATAAATTGTTAATCCTGATCCTGCCATCAATTTCCTGTGTCACTTTGCTTCTTCAGGTCTCAGCTGTCGTCTATGGGGTTTAGAGAAAACACCAAAATATCTTAGATTCTATGTTCTCACCTTTTCTATAAATTTTATTTATCTTTAATTGGAGGATAATCGCTTTACAACTTTGTGTTGATTTCTGCCATTATTTTTATCCCATTTTGTCAGAGTCCTGGTAGAAAGAAAGATGGGTTATTTGAGGAGAATATGGTAAAGTATTGACAGAGGTGTGGGTGGGGTAGAGGGAAAAGCCAAGATTTAGCACAGCGCTCTGGGTCCTATGCCAGCAGGGCACCTACATCACACCTAGAACTGAACGAAGGGAGGACAGAGCGCTTCTGGGGTCCATGAGACACAGATGCTCATACCACAGGGGAAGGCGCTAGAAAGGAGCTGCGCCATCATCCAGAGGAAACAACCAGCCTATGACAAACCTGTAAGAAGGGAGGAACCAACTTCCTGACTTTATGCTGCTCTCTCCCTCTTATCTGGATGAATCTAACCTAAAGCTAGAAGACAAGGAAGCCCAGAGAGGTAAGACACATGGGGCACAGGAAAGGGTGGGGAAGAGTAGAAAGTGTACCTGTATCTGGATGACCAAACCAAAGATAGGTTTATCGAACACTGTGAGTTACAGCCAAATCAACTCAGCCTAGCATGTAACATGCCCAGCGGAATTCAATAGTTTACAATAACTATCACTTAAGTATGCAGAGACAAAGGACCCAATGAATTTGCAAACAGCCCATGCTTATGTATTATAGTTCTAATGATTGCAATTTGCTGTTTAGTTTTCAATCATCTCAGACAAGAGGTGTGATTTGTCTTCCCTATCAAAATTTGAAATACATGCAAACAATTCCAACGGTCTATTTCTCCAGCTAGATAGTCCAAGTTTCTTCCAGATGAGGTGGAAAATTAGATCAGGTTACGCTAAAGAGTCACCCAAGCTAGAATCTGTAATTCCATGTGAATACAAACCACTTCCTTGGAAAGATTTATATCCCTAAGATTCATTAATGTTGCACTCAGAATTAACATAAGGAGAAGAAGAACAGAGGTTTTGAGGGACTGGATTAAAAAATAGAAGTTTAATACCTGTATCAGGGCAACATCAATCAAAACGGCAAAGGGGAAACTTAAGTCCCCCTTGTGAGTTAGGAAACTCAAAATTGCACTAAATAGGCAAGTGTCCATTGCGTAGAAATGACTCCACCCTAAATATAATTCTAGGCACAGAAAAAGTATAGGTGAAAGAAACAGCAAAAGTTGTTTTACATTTGACAAAGCTTTACTATTTCTTATATCACTTACATCATTGTAATATAGACATTATTAGGCCCATGTCAATGATGAGGAAAAAGAAGCTCATGCATGAAGCACCTGGCCCAAACTCACAGCGTTCTAGTACAGGGCCAGACATATATTTGACACTCAGCAAACAAATCTGAAGGCGTAAAGTTTAATTAGCTTAAGTGCTGAGCTAATCTAGAAAGGACTGACCAACACGCGCTACCTTCTGGCACAATTGCTGGGCACAGGGAGAAGTCAGCCAGGGTTCCTCTTCCATGTTCAAGCCAAAGAGGCTCATTTGAACCCCTGAATGAAAATAACTTTTATATTCACTAATGACTATAACTCTTTCTATTACTTAACAAGTGGGATGAATAAGAGAGTTCTTATGAAGCCAGATAGCATTTGCAAATGGGCTAGTGTGACTTGACGGATGGATCTGGAACCCGATGCCAAGAACAGAGTTGCTAAAACCTGCAGGTGTCGGCAGAAACTGACTTCCGAGCCATTTCTCTTTCTTCGGAGGGTGATAATCTGGGCTTTTTAACTGATTAGCGAATCTAAAAGGTGCTCTTGTTTTCTTAGTTTGTGTATAAGAATCAGGCACCTGCTGGAAATTCAGCAGGCCTTTTCTTTCTCTGCCTACCTAGCTGTAGTTTCCCTCTTTACTTTGAGCACTGTGAAGCAGTCATGAGACCTAAGAGATTAGAAGGACTGACTTAGAAAATAGGATCTCTGTTTCTGCTGGGAGCTAGAAAAATGAGAAAAAGTCAGAGCAGAACTATTTTTACAAGCTGCACATTGTTTATACTGCTGAGCATTTTTAAAGGATTTTGAGTATTTTAAGGAAAGATTGGATGTTTTAACTACTATACCATGGTGGGTACAGTGGAAAAAAACCTTGATTTGGAGTTAGACAGTCCTAGGTTTGGTTTTGAACATATCACTTATTTTTTTTTTTTAAGCTTTGGGCAGTTTTCTTTGTAACCTCTCTATGTCTTATATGAGAAAGAAAATATGTTTTAAAATGTACCCTTTAGTCCAGTGGTTCTCAATCTTGACTGCTCATTAGAATCTCCTGGGGAGCTTTAAAAAACACAGATGCACGAGTCAATTAAATGCTTATATGTGGGACAAAGGTATTAAAAAATACTACCCAAATGTAGATTAAGAGTAACGGTAGACAACTCGTGCTTAACCAATCAGAATGAAATGGTCAGTTTTTCAGGGACATAGAAAATTGCAAAGTTTACTCTAAACCCCTGTGAATGGGGAAGTTGAAACCCAGGAAGATTCCTAAGTTTATATAAAATCACTCAATTTAGATTTCAGGTCTTCTGATATCTGGGTCATAATATTTTCTAAAATATTATAAACGTGGCCTGAGTTGCTCATAAGCTACCCAGATCAGAAAACAGGGTTTGAGACACCTATGCCTTTAATAATAATAATAATAATAAACAATACAAGAGGCAGCTTGGCAATGAGGTTATCCTCTACAATGCCTGCATTCTGATCACCAACATATCAAACCTTGGATTTGGCTTAAACCAAGAGTCACAGTCTCTCTTGTCCACTGAGTTTAGGCAGGCAACGGACCTGGAACAAGACAGGACAGGGAAATGGGAGCCAGGATGAAGTGGAGGGTCCGCTTTTTGAATTCAAATATTTAACAGATTTCAGAACAAGCAGAACAAGTTGATGACCTGAATTCCCTCTTGTAATGTGCTGGCTTACATACTTCAGCTTCAGACTCCACCAGTGTATCACACTGGCTGCTAGATTGTAGGAAGAACTTGACAGCATGATATGGTTCAGAGTCTTGTCTTTCATCTGATGTTGTTGCATCATCTGTTTTCTAGATCCAAAGAAACCAGAGGCTGGAGAGGCTGAGTATTGGTCCAAGCTCTCAAGGTGGAGAGTGAGAACCAGGACAGAAGCTTTGGTAGTCCCCACCTCACACTCTTCTGGGCACTGTCAGAGCCCAAGACCTGGAGTCAGACGAGAGAGCAGTTCAAATCCTGGTGACACACGTCCAAGCTGGGAAACTATGAGTTACTTTCTCTTTACTAAGTCTTTTTTTTTTTCACTATAAAAATGAGAATGATAAAACTACTTACCTCATAATCGTAATATGGGGATTCAGTAAAGTAATGATGTTAAATGTTTAGCTCAGTGCCAAGTGGGGTTTTTTGTGGTTTAACTGGTTTTTTGTTATCATGGTTGCTGTTTTGCTGTGCAGTATCACTTCCCATACTAAAGAATGAACGTTCAGAGTTCTTGATGTTTTTAAGGACCAGATAGTTTTAAACTGGTATTCTCTTCCTGCAGGAGTAGTCTCTTTGCCACCCACAAGCCAATATGCTTGAGTTCAGTCAGCTGAGAGTTTCGTATGTGGTACATTCTAACCTGCAGCTTGGTGTCTGGAACTAGGGTATTACAGCTTTAGGGCTGACTGGTGTGTGGCTGAGGCCAGGGATATGGCCTCCCTTCCGTCTCCTATTCAGGAGGGGCAGTGCAGTGGTAAACAGGAGCAAGTCTTTGGTCTGGATGAGAAGGAGAAGTGCACTCCTTGGACTAAGGAGAGATGATGGGCCCAGCAGAGCGGAAGCTGGGGGCAGTGGGCTCCACCCCGTCCAGTTCACGCAGCTCCTTGGAGAAGGGTGAGGTTGGGGAGGGCGGGAGGAGGAGGCTGGTCTCCATGGCCACTCACCCAATTCCATGTTAGAATGTATCCATGAGGGGGAGAAAAAGTGCTTTTAAGAAAAAAAAATAGCATCAGAAGCTTGAGAATGTTCAGACCTCCTAGACCCTGGAAACAATGACATCCTTTCCCCATAGCCCGAGCGAGAGGACTTTGGCCTGGAAAACTGGCTCATTTCCTTTCCGTCGCTGTCTCCAGTGTCTTGTCCTGGCCTCATCCCCTCTGTCATCATCCTGCAGACATAAAGAAGGGCATGTATGTGTGGAGTGATGGGGCGGATATGTTTTCCAAGCCTCCAGGGCACCCCAGACTATGTTACAAGAGTATGCTCTTAGTGTTTCTAAGTTGATGAGGCTTCCAAGGTCCCTGAGACTTGGACTTGAAAGAAAACCCCAATAGCCCATTCATTGGCTCCCCTCTCCTGGGGGGTAAGGATAAGCACTCCCTGCCCTTGGCTGTCTGCTGGCCTGGCTGCTGTGTTGAGACCATCACGCAGCCGCCTGCTTGTCCCCAGTGCCGTCCTTGTTGAGAACCACAAGGTGGCATTGCAGATTCAAGTGAAGCCACAAACCTTCCTGCTTCAGGTGAGGCTCCGGCGCTCCACACCTGGGAGTCAAGAGAACATCTGTCCCCATCTGCTCATTCTACAGATGGTCACGCTGAGGCTCAGAGACAAGGTGTAACCTGCTTGGAGAGTTACGGCACAGAACAGAAGTCTCCCAAAACTGCTCAGGCAGGGAGATGCTTGACCCAGTGTTAGGTACTGAGATAATGAAATGTGTCCCTTCAATTTAGTGAAGTGTAAAATACATCCATGTGATTTCTAAATGAATAAATAACTTCCTCGATTCAAGTGGGTACAAGAAATTACAGCATAAAAGCCTCAAGGGCAGGGGTTGTGCCTGCTTCACTTGTCACATTTAAGATCCTGGAACCAGTGTTCAGAGTATTGATTTATGGTCCCTAATACATGTTAGGTTCTCTCCTCTTTATAGCTTTTTCATCTTCAGACCAGATTTCTAGAAGTGAATGGGGCAACATGTGCTTTCCCCTTGATCTCTCTTCGACTCAGTTAACACATGGTCACTGAGACCCTCCCAGGTCCGCAGGCTGGACCGGGCCCCTGCCGGGAGCCTGGCCTTGGGCTTGGCAGTGAGCAGATGCCCTGCTCTTGTGGATTTGCTGTTGCCTTGCACCCTGACTTAAGGGGTTTGAACAGGGATGTTTTGAATTCCTTCCTCCTTTACCCATCTTTGGTTTCTCCCCAGAATTTGGGGTCCAAGCTTTGTTTCTGATTCTTGGGGAAGCAAGGTAGTCTCTGAAGTCCAATGGCAGAGTCCATTCCCCTGGACAAGACCTGCAGCATCACTTCTGATATGTTACATGGGGGTGACCCCTCATTCTCTCACTGTTTGAGGCACCTTGAGAAAATCATTTTTTCTTTTGGTCTCAGGTTCCCTATGTCTAAAATTTGCTCAAAGCTGAATATGCTATGCTATA